>NC_138230.1:7835484-8100484 GCF_964197995.2 Scardinius erythrophthalmus | reverse complement strand
AAATGTACAATAAAACCCCATATATTTCATTAAATGTTCATTTTCACTTGAATTCTAAGATGACTTGTTATTTTTCACTTCCAAATACTGTACATTTAACAGTATTTTACAGTAAAATCACTCAATTACCTATTACATTTTTTCCACCGTATATTGAATATTTGTATTTCAAATAAATGCTGTTCTTTTGAATTTTATATTCAGCAAAGAATACAAAAAATGTATCACGGTTTCCGCAAAAATATGAAGCAGCACAACTGCTTTCTACATTGATAATAATAAGAAATATCAGCATATTAGAATGATTCCTGAAGAGTGTTAAAATTACAATCAGTTTTAAAAATCTATAAAAACAGACATTGTGTAACTTTAGGATGGTGTATTTTCTTGTTCTGAAAGTGTGCCTGTTGTTTCTCTTCATGGGAGTTGTGTTTCTCGCTGTGCCTCTTCATCTCTCAGCTGCTCATTTAACACATCGCTGAAAATTCATCACCGCCACAATCTTTCTCCCCAGCCTCAGATACGTTTCTTGTTTGTTTTGTGTTCTGCTAGTCAAGTAATAGCTGATTTTTTTTTAGATTATCCGCAGATCTCCGACAGCAACGTGAGAGTAAATGATCCTGGACTGGTGTTCTGGGAGGGCCGGTCTTTATCTGCGGGACCGATCCGTTTCCAAAACCCCTGGGCTGAAGAACTGGATCTGGCAGGGTTTACTGCGCTCCCTGACCGCCCACTACCTGAGGGCTCGAGTAGCCTCTCTTGTGCTTTTATGATGCATGATTTGGACTGAAAGTTCTTGTGAGAGCCTCTTCTGAGAAAACAAACTTTGAGTCAGGTGGCAAACGCTCCGTCAGCGTAACTATTTCCTTGCCAAACTCAGTCTAGAGATGAAACTAAATTGAAACAGAAGGAAACTAAAAGCTCAATTTAAATATTAAAATAAAAAGCTAAATTAAAATATAAATAAATACTCTAATAGTATATATATATATATATATATTAGGGCTGTCAAACGATTAATCGCGATTAATCGCATCCAAAATAAAAGTTTGTTTTTACATAATACATGTCTGTGTACCCAGTATAATTATTTTCTATATATAAATACACACACATGCATATATATATTTAAGAAAATGTGTTATTTATATATAAAATATTTATATATAATATAAATTATATATAATATAAATATATATACACAGTATATACATGCAAATATTTCTTAAATATATACATGCATGTGTGTATTTATATATAGAAAATAATTATACACCATACACACACATGTATTATGTAAAAACAAACTTTTATTTTGGATGCGATTAATCGCGATTAATCGTTTGACAGCCCTAATATATATTAGGAGTCTAATTAGAAGTCTAAAACAAGAAGTTTTAAAGAAAAATGTCAGAGGATTTTGATATAATAGAAGAGGAGTTACATCATACGTGGGGTCAAAGGTCACTCTTCCACCGGGAGTCGACTCTCTAGTGAATACGTGTACGTGATTATAGTTTATAAAGCTTTAAATATGGATGTTTTTCTCACAAAACCCATTACTTTGCTTCAGAAGGCCTTTATTAACCCACTGGAGTCGTATGGATTGCTTTTATGATGGATAGATATACACCTAGGACGGCTTGAGGGGGAGTAAATTATGGGATGATTTTTGGGTGAACTATTACTTTAACAAATGAGTCATTGAATCATTCACTCAAAAGATTCGTTCAAAAACGGCTGATTCATTCACAAAAGGACAAAGCAAGTGAGTCGTTATGAGTGAGTCGTTGAGTCATTCATTTGAACAATTTGTTCAAAAATGCGGATTCGTTCAGTAACGAAACATTACTGCGTTACTCTGAGACGAGCAATACTGTGAAGTATCAAGAACTGACACATGGACATTTTTGCCCCATATCTTGAATTTTGGGGGCATTCTTGCTTTAAGCTCCAGTTCATTCAGTTCAGTTGTTTCAAGTGAAAAGGGTGAGGCACAGCAAAGGCCGCTACTGGTCACATGGACTACTTTTTAAGCATTTTTGTAGCCTGACACTGTCCGTCCCCATTCTAAACACTCTATTTGTGTTTGTTTTGGGGTGAACTATTACTTGAAAAGGATTTATGGTGATCTCTGCGCAGGTGTTTGCTTCAGTGCCGCAGTGGAGGGGGGTTCGCTTTACAGGTCGAGACATTTTTAAAAATCACCTTTGCTGTAAACGGCGTCCTGCGCTTTCGCCTACTGTTCACACGAGGAAACATTAACTGCTCTGCACAGACGCCGTCATTGTCTCCTTACTGTATTTCTTCTCATTTTATTTCTTATTCAAGATCAATATTTACCCAGCAGCCCCTGGGGCTCAGGATTACCTCATATTCTCCAGCTCCAGCTGTGCTTTCTCAGCGTCTCCATAGCAACCTCAGGAATGTGCACATCATGTTTATCCTACTGCCAGGAAAACAGAGAGAGAGAGAGAGAGAGAGAGAGAGAGAGAGAGAGAGAGAGAGAGAGAGAGAGAGAGAGAGAGAGAGAGAGAGAGAGAGAGAGAGAGAGAGAGAGAGAGAGAGAAGATTAAGGAAAGGTTTCTCTCAGATCCTTCTTTTGAATCACAGATACCTGTCTTACGCTGGTTCTTTGTATTAAAATGAACACCTTTTCATGTCATGTGACACGTGATGATTAGCAGTCACTTCACAATCAGATACACTACCGTTCATAAGTTTGGATTTTTAAAAGTTTTTTAAAAAGACTTTTCTGCTCATCGAGGCTACAATTATTTAATCAAAAATACAGTAAAAACTCTAATATTTTGACATATTATTACGATTTAAAATAGCTCTTTTCTATGTCAATATAAAATAAAATGTCATTTATTCCTGTGATCAAAGCTGAATTTACAGCATCATTACTCCAGTCTTCAGTGTCACATGATCCTTCAGAAATCACTCTAATATGATGAGTTGCTGCTCAGACAAAACATTTACGATTATTAACAGTTGAAAAAAAGCAGTTTTGCTGCTTCATATTTTTGTCAGGATTCTTTGAAAAAGAATATTTTAACATTATAAATGTCTTTACTGTCACTTTTGATCAATTTAATGCATCTTTGCTGAATAACAGTATTCATTTCTTTCCAAAACTATTTCTTTGAATGGAAGTGTATGTCGTGTCAGAATTACTGTACTTAGGACAACTTTCAATAGTAATGCTAATAATACCAAAATGGATCCATGTGTGGCTTTGACTGCATAATATTGCATTAATACACCTCTTAAAAAAGATTAAAGAACAAAAAAAGTGACCTTTAACATTGAGTTTAATGAAGAAAAAAAGATTGACTAACTGAACCTGCTGCCATTTTGGCTGTGCTTACATGACGTCGCATCATTTTAAATCATGCATTACTTCAAGCCAGAAATATGTAATTATGGTAATTCTGACATGACTTGTACGCAGCACAATGTTAAAACTGTTAGTTTTGGTGTTCCAAGGACTCCAAGTATTGCAACCAAGCTTGATATCGTGCAAAAATAAGTAAACCTGCTGGAAACTGGGAAAACCGTAAACCAAGCCATGGAGACGTCGCTCAAGTGGGCTTCATTGAATTTGTAAAACTGATTTTGTCCAGCAAAAAATATAAACAAAACAGCTGCTGGTATTTTGTGTCTGAGTCTCAGGTACTCAATATTAGCTTCCTTTTGAATTGTTCTATAAAAGCAAATCACACTCACTATTTCATGAACTGAATATGATACTCGGTACAAAAGTAATGACTGCTCTCTCTTCTCAAATGAAATGAGAGTTGGTTGAACATTTGGGCATAAATAGATTTTATCTTTTCTGGCATTGTGAAGTCATGCCAACATCATCTAGCCTTTAATGATGATGGAGTGTTTTGGTTTCCGTCTGCATTTAGCAGATCATGAGTGTTTCTTACGAACTGAAAGACCACATAAAGCGACTCCCGCTGACTGTGTTCTGGGACACACTGCAAGCAAAACCCACCAGCTGCCCACACACATCTATCTGCTCCTCTACCTCAGCATTTAACATCACACTCATCGCCTGGCCGGAGAATAAACGCTTTAACCCATCCACATCCATGTGGAAATGTTGCTACTTCATCAGAAACTCTTATTGTGGTCGAGAAAGCTGAAGTTTGAGTCCTGGACGCCTGCAGGATCCGTAATGAGGGACTCTGTTTTCAGATAGATAGATAGACAGACAGACAGACAGACAGACAGACAGACAGACAGACAGACAGACAGACAGACAGACAGACAGACAGACAGACAGACAGACAGACAGACAGATAGATAGATAGATAGATAGATAGATAGATAGATAGATAGATAGATAGATAGATAGAGACAGACAGGTGGATAGACAGATAGATAGATATACAGTCAGACATGGATAGATAGAGAGATATATAGATAGACAGACAGGTGGGTAGACATAGATAGATAGACAGACAGATAGATAGACAGTCAGACATGGATAGATAGAGAGATATACAGACAGACAGATAGACAGATAGATAGATAGACAGATAGACAGATAGACAGATAGATAGATAGATAGATAGATAGATAGATAGATAGATAGATAGATAGATAGATAGATAGATAGATAGATAGATAGATAGATAGATAGATAGATAGATAGATGTCACGGTCTTGCATTAGAAAGCTCTTGGATTTAGTTTCTCTTAAAGTGACCAGTGGACACTTTGTCTTTTCCATGGCAACCGTCAACTGTTTGCTCTAATTTGCAAAAGAAAAGCTGTCGAAGTGTAGTGTGCTCTTGGGGAATGTTATATTTGGTCTTTCTCAGTAATAGAAGTCTCATTATTTAGCCTTTCAGTGACCAGGAAACCGAACAAACAGAGCGAGTGACCCTTTGTCAAGCCCCTCGTCCCGTCTCAGGATCACTGGCCCTCGGCTCTGCTCGGAGAGGCCATCGGCCCTCAAGTGCCCTTCATTCAATTTGTAAAATAGATTTTGTCCACAACTGGAGACATTAAAAGAGGACACACTCTGGGTGGAATTAAGAGACATAATAAAACAGCAGGACTGGGATCATGGACCGTTGCCAAATAGGATCTAACTTCATGGACCTGACCGGATTTCGAAATTGAATTTGGTGATCCACGCGACCCACCTTTTCAACAACAAACCTTCCCACCTTTTCAGAAGCAGGACACTTTAATCTGTGGGTTTAAATGCATGAAGTCTGATCATGTGCTCTTTACTCATAGTGCATTTCCTCCTTTAGGCTGCTATTTTTTTTTTTTAACTATGGATATGCAAAGGTCATTTCTGAGTCCTGCGATGTTTGATTTGGTCAGTGATGTGGACTTCGTGGAGATGGTGCCAAACAAATCCGTTCTGGCGCCAAAGGAGACCCACCACAGCACGGATTGCAATGGACGGTACCAGGACTTGACTTCCATCCATTCGCTCGACATCTCCACATCTCGATCGGATGACTTTTACGCGCTGTCATCGCCCGCCGCGTCTCCGGGGTTGACCGTGAACGGTTCCGGTAACGGGAAAGCCAAACGCAAGCGGGTGATCAGCACCGTGCAGCGCCGGGCCGCGAACGTCCGCGAGCGCAAACGGATGTTCAGCCTGAACGAGGCGTTCGAGCGCCTGCGCGGGAAAGTTCCCACGTTCGCCTACGAGAAGAGACTGTCACGCATAGAGACTCTGCGCCTGGCCATCATCTACATCGCCTTCATGACGGACATACTCGAGAACAACTGAACTTATAGTCAATATTTCAATTGCATTGTTTAGATGAACGTTTATCAAGGTACTTAAAGTTTATTATGGAAAAAAATGTTGCTTATAACCATTATTATTATTCTTTCTCTGTTGTTGCTGGCCTACCTTGACTCTGTAATGATTGGCGGAGTTAATCATATTAAAAATTGGACAGCAAAATCATCTATCTATCTATCTATCTATCTATCTATCTATCTATCTATCTATCTATCTATCTATCTATCTATCTATCTATCTATCTATCTATCTATCTATCTATCTATACTGTAAAAGATTATATGACCCATAAGTTATAACAACATTTTTTAAGTCAGTTTAATGTAATTTAAGTTGAAATGACTTAAACATCCAAGTTGATTGGGCTTTTAAAATTTAAGGCAGTAATTTAGTCTATCTATCTATCTATCTATCTATCTATCTATCTATCTATCTATCTATCTATCTATCTATCTATCTATCTAATGTATTTGGCTTATTGGGACAGTTTTACAGCTGAAAAGTGCTTAGTCCAAACTTCTCTATGGAATTATCCATTATGATCTTATTTGACTCTATAATACTTTTGGATATTCTGTAATATTTATAAGAACTACACTGGAATAATGTTTTGCTACTAGACAGTTATCCAATAAATCTCATCAGTATAGTAGTTTGAAATCCAGAAATACTCCCAAAATAACTGTTCAAATCCAAAAGTGGCATTTTGACATATTTTGACATGTTGGTAATCTTATAGGCTTAGACCTTTTGGAAACAAATGTTAATTATAATTATTTCTATATATATATATATATATATATATATATATATATATATATATATATATATATATATATATATATATATATATTATTATGATCCTTTAGGACTTGGTTCCAAATAATGATACATTTTCAACGAGAATTATATAAATTGCTGCATTTTGTTGGAATTTTTGATGCGGAATCTGGGGATTTGGTGATTTTCGGGTTTGTTTCAGGATTGTTGACAAGGTTCAACTGGCAACTATTACAGCTCCACCAAAAACAGGTGCACCGCCTGGTTCTGTTCCCAAGATGACCACGTGTGGACACTTTTAAATAGAACATGCCAAAGTCATTTCGATCATTTATGTATAGCGTACATTGTACACCGTACAATATAAACAACACACGTGTCTGTCATCCTTCTGGTGAATCTTCAAGTCACATCACAGTTGTGAGATGCGCATTTACGCACGATGGGACGCATGGATAAGTTTCGTCAGTGCGCCACCTTGCGGAATCTTCAAACCTCGGTCTTAACACTTAAAGGGAGCGTCTACACGGTATCGTGACATCTAGAAGCCTTAGTTTGAGTGGTTTATATTTGAATGTATAATGCTGCTTTGTTATATGACATTTACAGAAACTTGCGTAAGACTTCTGTTTGTGTGGGTCTGTGCAGATAGCGCAGACGCTCGGATCTGTGTGAAAGCAAAAGGCCAGTT
The DNA here is from genome assembly GCF_964197995.2 of Scardinius erythrophthalmus. NCBI lineage: Eukaryota > Metazoa > Chordata > Actinopteri > Cypriniformes > Leuciscidae > Scardinius > Scardinius erythrophthalmus. The sequence continues at coordinate 8,093,226 of NC_138230.1, read as the reverse complement.
TGGGGAGTGTGTTTGTGTTGGACTGGAGAGGCCACACAGTTTGCGCGTCGTCTGCGCTTGGCGACCCGCTGCGAATGAAAACGCGGCAGAAGGAAACCTGACTCTGCAAAAACACTAACACAGACATGCATTTCAGAACATGCTCAAATAAACAATGAGGTCTGCTTAGCCAAACCAGATTGGCTTTCTTTTCTTTTACAGTGACTTGAGGTGGATTTCAGAATAATGACAGTTCTTCAGAGCTGCCAGTGTTGGCTGTCAATTATTTTTAATACATTAAATACATTAAGAATGTAATGCATCGCTATACTGAACAAAGACCATTCTCAGTTTGAAACGTTTACACGCTGTATTTTAAGAGCATTTGTGGTCCAACATTGCCAGGTCACAAATCATAAAGTCTCTCCACTCATTCCAGAAACCACACTGAAGTCTGTCCAGTTGAAAAGCCCTTTTTAATGATTACAGAGGCCTATTAATCATTGGAATGGATTTGGCAAAATAGCCCAAGATTCAGTGCTGAATGTTTCAGTAATTTATGTGAGATCATAATTATAATTTTGACATAATGACATTGTTAGTGTTTGATGTGTGTTTATTTGTATATAAGAAATGCACTTAATGCCAAATATTCTATTCTGTTCAATTATATTGTATTGTATTGTATTGTACAACTTCTAAAGACTAAAAGGCTAAATATGTTCAGTTCAGCAGCTCATTTATCAACATTAATCACCACCATTTCAATATCAAATGTTTCAGTAGTTTAATATTTTGACATAATGACATTGTTAGTGTTTGATGTGTGCTTGTTGTTATATAAGAAATGCATTCAATGCCAAATATTCTATTGTATTCTACTGCATCTACAGACTAACAGGCAAAATATATTCAGTTCAGCAGCTCATTTCTCAAAATTAATCACCAGCCTATAATAAATTTGTCAACACATGTCTCAGTATTGAATGTTTCAGTATTTTCGTTGGATCATACTAATCATAAGTTCACTATTTTGACGGAATGATGGATGTTATAATTTTAATATGGTTGGCGTATGACAGCAACGCGCACACACCACCTCTGAAAATCCCCCAAATAGATTCTATTCTACTCTATTTTAGATTTGAATTACAGAAACATCAGCATCGATGTATGACAGGGTATGTCATCGTCGGTGTGTATGTTGTGTTTAGTTCAGACGAAGCGCCGTGATTGGCTCGTGATGCTCGAGTTAAAGAACGGTTTATTGTGTAACGGAATCCTTTTGGATCTCGGCTCTCTCCCGCCTCTCCTCTCTTACGCAACGCCGCTTCTCGTCCAATCGCAGGCCACCCCAAAAAGTTTGCGCCTTCCAGACTATAAGAGCCTCCAAAGTTCCCTTCAAGTTTGAGAAACACCTCCGTGACGCACGAGGAGACACCCTGACCCCATCCCGCTGGAGACCGAGAACCCACGACATATCTCTGAGCTTTTCCTCTCACTGTGAAGGTGATGTTTGAGGAAGAGGTGATGCACGAGGAGTCCAGCTCCCCGGAGTCTCCAGTGGACAGTCTTGGGAACAGCGAGGAGGAGCTCGACCACAGGCGACAGCAGAAACGCAGCAGCGGCAGGAAAAGACGCCCGAGCAGGAAGAACGGAGAGGATTCCGACAGTCCCACTCCCGGGAAGAGAAGCAAGAAGCTCAGCAACAGCGGCGACGACAGCCCGCAGTCTCTGGAGGACCTGCAGACGCAGCGCGTCATGGCGAACGTGCGCGAGCGTCAGAGGACTCAGTCTCTGAACGAGGCGTTCGCGTCTCTGCGCAAAATCATCCCCACGTTACCCTCGGACAAACTCAGCAAGATACAGACTCTCAAACTGGCCGCCCGGTACATTGATTTCCTCTGCCAGGTTCTGCAGAGCGACGAGCTGGACTCCAAGATGTCCAGCTGCAGTTATGTGGCGCACGAGAGACTCAGTTACGCGTTTTCCGTGTGGAGAATGGAGGGCGCGTGGTCCATGTCAACATCACACTAATGCACGGACGCGCGCTTCTGATGCAGCACGGTATGCAATGCACTTTAAAATCAAGGGTTTTCGGATGATAGTCTACCAGTCAAAATATCTGGACACACTTGTCTTAAAAAACTTCAAGAAGTTTAAATGTTTCACATTTGTTTCGTAGACAAATCATAGCCTATATATTTTCTTTAGTTTGAGTGGATGATAAGGACTCATCATCAAATTCTCTTCCCACAATAGCGTTTAAAAGCATCCCAGGATAAAGATTTCATTTTCAGCTTTCACATGTTTTGACCACTGTCATCCACATGCTTCATTCTGTGTTACTCAATGTTAGTTTTAATGTGATAGGCCTAATAAAGAATGAGTAAATGTGTCTAAACCTTTGGCTGATAAACTATTCCTAAAGAACCTGTTATGATTCAAATATTCTCAATGCATTTTCAAAACACAGTTCTTTGAGGAGCATTAACAAAAAGGCAATTCAGCACCAATAATCATGTATAGTTTGGAAATATTTTCTCGTGCAACCAAAGTTGGGGGGATTTTGCAAACTGTGTGTATTCTGGTATTGTCTATGTCATAAATACTATTAAGTTAAGGAATTAAATGCATGTTATTATTAGATAAATGTTGCATGGATCTAACCCACTTTCATGTTTTTTCCAGGTTTTCCGCCATAAGCAGTCAGAACTCGGCTGAACTCACTGGAAGGAGCGACACGAAAACAATGGCGAAAATGAGGATTATAAAGGGAAACTTCTGGAGCATCATGACGTCGTTGCAAGCACTTACAGTTGTGAACTACGACATGCGAGCAGGAATTACAGTCAGATCTGGGGGAATGTGGAAAACATGTGCTTCTGTCGAGCAACAGAGACTCACTGCACATCTGACGTGTCGTCGTATTTATTTCTGAAAGAAAGAACAGAATCGGCTCATATCTGCGTCAACACTTTCTTTGACTGGTCCTAGAAAAGACATTTATTTATTTATTAATGATTGTCAATGCAGAGAGATCTGGTGTCTACATGCATTTTCTATTTTAAATACGATGTACATATGTGTATATTTTCTGCAATAAAACATGGTTTGAAACGTACCTATTTTAGCATGTTTTTATTGCAGTTATGCAATATGAAGGGATTTCAAAAATACATAAAAAACGAAAAATAGTTTGTACACAGACACAACTAAAAATAAAAATATAGGTAGCCTTCTCTTGCCTGCATGAGTTGCCGTTGTTATAAATTATGTTTATTTAAAAAATCGTTCTAATATTTAGCTCATATATATTACAGTTCTGTTTTTCTAAAGTATTAAGATGCTGTTATGAAAATGACATATTTAGATATTTTGCAAGGAAAATATTTCAAACATTAAATTAAGAGGATAATTCTAACTATATAATGCTATTTATCTTTATTATTATAATAAATATTTTCGAGTGGTTTTCGTCATTTTATTTAGTAGTAACGATTTTAAACATTTAGACGAACTAAATACAAAAACTGTTCTACACAAAATATATTTGCATGTTATTTTCCTCTATAACAAATGAAAACACATCAGGGAAGAATAACATATAAAGAATACATATTTCTTGAACCCAAAAGGACAGCATGTGACAGGAGGTCTGGGAAAGCGTTCAGATGTTGTGAAGAATCATGTGAAGGTGTGTAACGGCTCCAAACATCTATGGAATTCCCAGATGTCTATAAAATGGAGGGTCGGGAAGGTCACGGAGAGGGTCAAAACAGCCAAACACGAGCATTTTACAACCGAGAGACTTTTACCGATCCAGAGAGAAATATTATCAACCGATAAATTATCAAACAATAAAAATGAAGGATTTATAATAGGCTATTAATAAAAAATTGGCCTACATTTAAATGAGGCAAACGAATAGGCTATACAGAAGAAAAAAAAAGGTTTTGATATGATAATTATCGTAAAGTATGAATCGTCACAAAAAATCCTCCGTATATTTTTTAGTAGGCCTATAGAATATTGAGATGTCTAGTTTTAAAAGACAAGCACGCAGGGTGTGATTGTTTCTGCTGTCACTGGTCTCGATTTCCAGTCAGAAACACGTTCAAATCCAGAGGTTTGGGGAATTGGACAGGCAGAAAGAGAGCGAGTGAAAGAGGGAGCTCAAGCACCTGAATCAAACTTATTTTTACCAGATGTTGTTAATATTTTGCTTAACGTCACGTGAATAGAACAGATGTTGAGTTGCACAGACCCGCCTTCACATGCACGCATTCAGTCTGACACAAATATGCGTTGAGTTTCTTTAAAAGAAGTCAGACTCGATGGGATAATGATGGAAAGATAAACCTGATGTTTGTGGAAAGGGTTTGCGCGCGCAAACTTTGACCGGCTGGAAAAGTCTAGGATTTGTCTTTCTCTCTTTTGCTTTGGATTGTGTTGGAGTTTAGCAGGGATTTCATCACTCGTTGAGGATATACTGCAGAATGCCTCTGGTAATTAATTCTCTAAAACTTGAGCTGGATATGCTGCAGTTTTGCTTTTGTTGGCATGGCTGGAGAGTGTTTCGTGATCATTTTAATTTCAGTGCTTTTTCGAATGAAAATAAAGGCAATATGAATTATGAAATCGGAGCGAATGTTCCTGTTTTTATTGTATGTTCAGAAAGAAAAGAAAACCAAATCAAGCACTGCCGTTTATTTACATGCACTCGGGCCTTCTGCGTGAGCGTTTGAAAGATGAAGTGTAAAAGCAGGAGTGAAGCAGGCTTGTCCAGTTAAACGATTTGACGAATGTTGATGTAAAAGCTTCTGACCTGTAGGGCAGTGGAGATTCGCCGAGCTGATTCGATTCACCATCTTCAAATGAGCATGTCCGTGTTGTGTTGAACTTGAGGAACTCTCACCTCTGTGGACTTGACTGCATGAAATTCCTGGTCCATGTGAATTGTACAGCAGTGCACGCGCACACGCACGCGCACACAGCCGCTCGAACTGATGACTTTAACATCATGATTTAAAACTCGAAGGCCAAAAGACATTAATGCACTGCTCATCTGATCTCGGTTCAAAGTAGAAGCCTACAAAATTGAAATAATGTGTAAAAAGAAATTTATAAATGGCAGATTGTTAGATCACATGTATAGCATTTGGGCAAATTGTAAGAGCTTGAGCTGCTACAGCTATTTGCCAAACTGATGTAGGCCTACTTTTTTTTTTTTTTTAAGTATAAAGGTGCTTGACTTAATTTAACAGTAATATTTGTATTTTATATTATAAGTTTTGGCAGACTAATGTAAAAATAGGTTATACAGCACTAATAAACAGGCTATTAAACAGCACTAAATAATATTCAGTGTCAGAATAGTAAACAGAAAACAGTTAAAAGTAATTTTTACTGTTTATTTTGTCATGCTTTGATGTTGGGTAAGTGCGACAAGTATAAGGTTTAACGTCACTTTTACACGGACATTTCTAAATATCTTACATACATTTTTCCACTTCATATATTTATATATAAAAAATATAAGATTTGCTAAATTTTATATAAAAAAAACAGGTGTTTTTGTAGAAAAAAGAGCAAAACATTTGTAGGCCTACATTGTCAGGTGCCGAGTGTTCATGGTGAAGTTTTTAATGTTGAAATGAACATATACTCACTGTATGTATAAATATCAAGAGTAAAGGCCCGTTCACATCAAGAACGATAACTAAGATAACCATAATGATAACACTGTAAAAATAAAAGGTGCCTGGAGGAACCTTTTGGGGTTCTTCACTTTGCCACACCGGCGGAACCGTCTGTAGATCCTCTAGGCACCCTTTAAAAAGGGCCGGTTCTCTGAGGAACCACACAAGTTTCCTGAGGAACTCTTATATTAGGCACTGTGTGGAACCACTGTGGGTGCCTCCAGGAACCAAATTTCATTTTTTTTTTTAAATATTTAATTTCATGTTATTACTATGGTTACCTTTGACTTCTATTATAATAAACAAATTGAACCAAATACAAAATAAGAATTGTTTATTACATATTTGATATTCATTTTTATACATACACTTCCATGCACATGGGGAAAAAAGCTAACTACAGATTAATATCAATGACTACACAAAAAAATAGTATAATACATAAGCAACATGAATAATCAACCATGTATATACAATAGATAAACAAGAAAAGACATCTCAACAAAATGCATGGAAACACATATGTTCCACTAAATAAATCAATGAAAAAAAATTACATTTGAACTAATTAAAAATGTCCATCTTTACTTAACTTTAAAACATTTGTGTTTCAGTCCGATGGTTAGTCTGACATCACTGTTTCCAAGTCCAAAAGCTCTATCAGATACCAAAAACAAACAACAGTGCTAATATACACTCATTGTGCTGTAACCTTTATCTCTATACTGAAATCTCTGATGGTTAGTTATTCAGCTATTTTGAATCATAAAATGTTTAAGTCTGGGATGCCGTTAGACTGGAGACTGTAATGTACACTATGGCTTTTGAAAAGCTTAAATGTGTGACTTGAATCAACAGTGTTCATAAATGGTTGTTGAGTATTCTCATGAAACAAGATAGAGGAAGTAGAGGCTTCGACCCGGAAACAGAGTTAAGGTGCAGTAAAATGATCTGTTGTTCTGTGAATGTTCACTGGTGAATTCAGTCATTTCAAGATGAATTCACACGATCAGCAATTTCGTTTGTGGTCAAAAATGTCACTATGGGACCAAGTTGGTGTGAGGTACTTAACGAGTTAGAAAAGTGAAAAGGTACAGCATCGTTTTCCGTTTGGTTTCCCTCTTTTCTGGTGGATGGTCCAGGCACTTCGATGATTTTCAGGTCTACAGGAGGATTTTTATTCTTGATCAAACTTGTATTTCAGCTTACTGAGATCCCTGCAAAGTACAAAATGTACTGTTAGTAAGGTTATTAAACTGATAGTTGTGAAATTTTAATAATTTCCTCAGCCTTGTGACGTTCCAAACCTGTTTGACTTTCTGTCTGTGGAACCCAAAAGCAGATCTCAGGCATAATGCAACCCCAGTCACCGATCGCTGACACTGCATGAAACACAAGCAGAAAACAATTGTGTAAATCATTCATGAAACCATTCTTATGCACACTTGTCTAGTTCAATTCAATGCAACAATTTATGTAAAAATGGTTAAGCTCCAAAAATGTCCCAGAAAAGATCCTAAAAATAATCAATGAGTTCACAACTCATGTGTTATGGGTTGTGTTGCAAGTCTTCTGAAGCCTAATAGCTTTTTCCTATTTATTTATTTTTTTGTCGAAAAAGACTAAACTTGAAGTTATAATTCAGAGTTAAAATGTCTATAGCATTTTTTGTGAATCAAACCTGTGATATTATTTTTCTGAGTAACATGAATGAGATTTGAGATCATGAGAAAAGATTTTCAGAGAGTAACTGATTAAAAAACACAAGTACACAGTCAAACAATACAATTTCACACAGAGAAAGTTCATAGTAATAAAGTACTTGCATGTGGTGCAGGTAACTTACTGTAATTCAATGTTGCCACTGAAATGTTCAGATTATTTTAGAAATGTAATGGTTGTTCTGGGGAAACAAAAGAACAAAGCTGATTATTCACAACATAATATTTATTGACCAGTAAATGGCTTTAAAATGGTATTTGAGAGAATGAGGGCACCTGTAGTAAAGTTAGGCTAAACAAAAACAGACCAAACTATAACCTGTTTTTGTTATTCATAACAAACGCCAAGAATCAGAGAATTTTCTAAATTAGTTAGGCTATATCAGCAATTTGAAGACACAGTTGTACAAAATATGTTGAATTGAATGACTAAATCAATGTAAGACAATAAGTCAATCATTTCCATTTGTTCATTAGATCAACGTAGTTAGCATCGCGGCTAAAACCTTCATACCAGATACTGTGCAATAAACGAGTGGTAAACACTGTAAAAACGTAGTAATGTATAATAAATTTAGTTTAGATATATGTGTGTGTTTGAATAGTGAGTAGACTCTGTATTTATATTTATTTGGCGAGTTTACAAACCTTGTAATGGAGAGCCGAACAAACTGCGGAAGCTTTGATGAGAGGAGCCGTTACTTTCTGATGACGATCAGCTGAGCTCTGTTGCGCGCGAGCAGCGCGAGCATCACTGAAGCGACGACAGCAGAGGAATAGCAGCAGTTTCGTGACAGAATAATACTTTTCTCCTCCTGCTTCTTCTTCTTCATATAATATTATTATTATTTAGTGTTGTTGTTTAAGGTTTAAATGACTTAATAAAATAGGCCTATACTAAATATATGTAAGCTACCCAAGTGAAAAAGACTATAGTTACTGTTAAATGTATTAAAAATGCATTAAAGTATATTTGTATTGTAGGTCTACTAAAAACACACTCAAGTACATTTTTAATACATTTAATAGTACATCTTTTTCACCTGGGTATGTATACTGAATCAAACTTGCCTATAATAATAATAATAATAAAAATGCATTAAAGTAGGCTATATTTGTATTGTAGGTCTACTAAAAACACACTCAAGTACATTTTTAATACATTTAATAGTACGTCTTTTTCACCTGGGTATGTATTCTGAATCAAACTTAAGTAGCCTATAATAATAATAATAATAATAATAGAATAATAATCTAATTCGGGCCTCACTGAACCATTGGGTTCCTCCAGATGCTGGCTTTAACATAAGAGATCTTCCAGGAACCACTTGAATGTTAAAAGATCTTCCAATAACCCTTTTATCGCATTCAGGTTCCTCTATTTTCCCCCAAAGCACTTCGAGGTCTCATGGTAATGAAAAGGTGACTCCAGAACCTCTGAAGTAAATACAAAGTGCTTAAAGGATCCCATAAGTTCCAGCAAGAACCTCAAAGATTGTCAATGGTCCTCCAGTAACCCTACTATAGGAAAAAGAGCTTTGAGGCACCAAAATTACATTTTGAAGTTCCTTGAGTATCCGACAGGATACTTGAGGCTCCTTTAGTTTTTACAGTGTACTTTAGCTTCACACCAGCGGACGATATAATTCTGTTTATTTTAGGCGCGCGCTGCAGTTTTATCGTCTGCCGCTCTTTAAAGCATGATGGATTCTGATTGGCTGTCAATCTTTTTATCGTTCATCAGCTGAAAAAAAAAATCGTTCTAAAAAATGATTCCAGCAATGTAATTTCTCTGTGCCGTTATCATGGTGTGTGGACTATTCTTTTACATTTATAATTTTTAGAACTATATATTTTTTCGTTATCGTAACCTAAAGGCCCGTTCACACCAACGACAACAACTAGCCTATAAACATAACGATAAAGATATTTCTGAAAATCGTTCCCAATATTTTAAGAATAGAATAGTTAACACCACAACTAGCGATAATGGCACATAGAAACGATTTCGTTGGAATCACTTTCAGAACGACTTTTATCCAGCTGATGAACCATAAAAACATTGACATTGAGCCAATCAGATTCCATCCTGCTGTAACAAGGTTGAGCATTTAAAGTTTTTTTCAATCATTATTATTTATTATTATTAAGTTTAGCATTAAAGTGACTTAAAAAAAAAATCAGAATGGACGCTATTATAGTTATAGTTATCTTTATAGTTATCGTTCTTGGTGTAAATGGGCCTTTAACCCTTTTTATAGTGGCGTATAGCATCTGTATGCAGGGTATACATGTGCATATGGGCCCCTAATTTCATCCTAATAATATTAAATGTCTCTGAGATCCCAAACATAAGCACAACTAAAATCAGATTCAACAGATCAAGAGAGTTTATAACACAATACTGATTAAACGCATGAAAAACCAATTGATTCAGCAGTGAGGTCAAGGGTCGGCTGTAGATATTCTTGACTGTTGTGGCTTTAGTTGAGGTGAGATTGTTCATGACATGCTGCTTTCATTTCGTGTCTTCTCTGCTCAATGGAAACTTCTAGCACACCACGATACCTTAAACGGCTCAGCTCAACAAAGCATGTCCGTCCTGGAAGACTAGATTAATATATGATTTGATTTGAGCGAAGGCCTTTTCATCTCTGATTTACTGGGTTCTGGGTTGTAAGCGGAACCACATGGATTCAGCTCTTTCATGCCACGCAGCTCTGATCATATAGCAGATTCCAATCATATTTAAATTATTATGAGCAGCCAGATCGTGTGTGCCTGTTTTAATTGTGTCCAGAGATTCAGCGCATTACATTTCGCTCATATTCAAGGGAAAAGGAGCTGCAGATAATTCATCCCTATATCAGGTTGTGCTTGGAATGGCATATATAGTACTGCAATATGCAGCTGTGCACAGCATGTATGCATGGATGACCTTGATGAACTACAACACCTGCATGCTGCCGTTTCCCTTAAGAGATTAATATTGTCCAATATTCAGAATTCTGCAGTGATAATGTGTGTTCGTTTTTTAGTGGGATGCTAAAAACTCACACAACCATATTTCAGAGGCATACTTTCCCTCTGATGTTTAAAGGCGCTCTGATCGTCGGCTGTTTTGCTGCAAAAATGCCTCAATAAGAAACCTTAAAAATGCACAAACGTAACCGAGACATTTTATTGGTGTTAAAAGTCATCCCACACAATAACAGGAATGCAAGATATTTGCAGAAATCAAGCGGCCTTGAGCAATATGTGAAATACTGGTTGCACAAGGTTTTGAGGGTAGGCATATTTGATTCAGTTTTGCCCACGTCCATCTCATAGTATGGTATAATCTATTAAAAACAAAACAGAAAGTTGTCGGTTTCTTTACACGTCGGCCAAAATAAGCTGCAAATTGAACCCAACTTTATGTTGCATGTTGCGTCTACACAAGTGTTTGTGTTTGGTAACCCAAAAGGTTGTAGGTTTAAACCCCCAAAAATAGATTTTACTCAGCAGGAGATTGTCTATGTGGTCAAATGTTCTGTAAATCACTTTGAATGCGTCTGATAAATAAAGAATCTTTCTTATAAAGCCCCACAAAACACAAGAGTGCCTCACATCCCAGGCATTACGCCAATACCAGACTTTAAGTGGCTGGCCATGTGTGTTTGGCAATAGTGGGGTTATTGTGTATATGTGTACCACCCAGGCAGCTGAATTGGCATCACTGTGCCACCCTACATGTGGCACACAATAAGGTTTACAGACCGCCAGCTCACATCTACCTGCCCATCAGTGCGGTTTCTATGAGAATAAACAGACAATCAGAACGCAGATCAGTGTACACAAAGACATCACAAACTTTCATGCAAAATAAAAGGCCTTTTGTCTGATGTTTGTTGATGTTTGCCAGTTGCCCCCTGAAATACGTTTGAAGGGGGTAAACAATTTTAACTCAACCTTAAATCATCGTGCCGCTGTCCAAAAGATTTCAGTGATGGGGAGATTTTATATAGAGGATGTTTCTTCAATTATAGGCACTTTGGGAAATTGAAATTAAAATAGTCATAGAATATGATAATTGACTCATGTCCATCGAATTATTAGAAAAATAATGCACACATAGGTGTAACAAAACCTCCAAATTGAAATGTATTTAAATTGTAACATTTGTGGAATAAAATGGTCGACTCCTTTGTCTTGACAAGGTTATTGACAATATTGACAAGATTTCTATGTGCCCTAAATAGGCACCATTAATGTAAACGTTTTGCATAATTTGACAAAATAACAGCTTGAGAAAATGGAAATGCTACAATTTGATTAAGAAATATTTTCTTCACACATCACATCTCATATTTCATGTCAAGTAAAGTAATCACTCAGTAAATATTGAAATGTTTTTTTTTAAATACATTTGCATATGACTGCCTCTAAATGAAGACATGGACCAATAGTTTTACATCATTGCACCATAAGCCCCGCCCACTGGCATTCAATCGCTTAACGGCTCGTCTTCAACACAAGCGTCGAGTCAAAAGCAAATAAAACACATTCTAATCACTGACGCTGTCTACACTACAGTATACATATGTGTTCAGTTTCTGACCTACTTCATGCACGAGCCTGCGGCCTAACATCTGGACAAATGCATATCTGCTGTTCAGACTTCAAAAGGACACCAGCGTCAGGAACAGGTGATGGTTTATTTACGATGGCGTCCTGACTCGCGTCAGAGGATTATGTTTGTTTGGAGCATTTGACTGCAGACTGTTTTATTATAATCGATGCTCAGTGTAATGGAGAGTTTTCAAAGAAACTTTTGTTGAAAGATGAAGCAACCGTATTGGATCTGACAGCAGCTAGGCCTTCATTGCAAACTGTAAGTAAACAATTTTATAATGCATAATGCTTTTTATATGGATAATGTTTTCAAAATGTGTGATATGTTTTCCTATGCAATGGCATTATCCAATCATAACAGTGACCATTTACTGATAAGCCTTAAAGGGACAGTTCACACAAAAATGAAAATTCCGTCATCATTTACTCACCCTCAAGTTGTTCCAAACCAAACCTGTATGAATTTCTTTATTTTGTTGAACACAAAAGATGATATTTTGAAGAATGTCAGTAACCAAACAGTTGAACCCCATTGTCTCCTCCAAACCTTAAAAACGGATAATTTCTAACAGAGGGTCAAGATGAGGTTGAAAACAATCATTTTTCCACATATATTCGTTTTATTGTTAATATTAACATTATGAGTAAACCTCAAGGAAAATCTTTAAAAAAAATCCATGTCATGAGCCCAGAACATCATACCTTTAAAAATCTAATAATTCATATTTTTATGATGAATTTTCAAAGATTGAAAGTAATCTAGGCAAAACAATAAAATATTTTTATTTAAAGACATTTGAAAAGTAGCACAAAATAAATGATTACGAAAAGTTTCCAAGATGGTTTTAACACAGCGCTAGCATGAATTGATAAACATATATATATATATACTGTACACTCTCTCAAAAAAAAAAAAAACTATTAGAAGAATTATATTAGTCAAAAGGTACTAATATACTTTAGGGGTAAATAAGGTTCAAAAGTGTACCTTTTAAAAGAGTCCCGCCCCAGTGACAGCTGTGCTTTTTTTCTGAGAGTGTACTTTGACTGTCTTAATGCAATATAAGTCACTTCAGATAAAAGCATCTGCTAAGTACACAAGAAATGTTTAATGTGACCTTCATATAACAAAAAGAAAAAGCTGAAATCGGATAGTTTTAATCAAAATCACCCACTGGAACAAAAAGTGCCTGTGGTTGATGAACACCCCCATTTGAAGAATGATGTTCTGGAGGAGCAAGAGAATATAAAGGACTGAGTCACTTACTGACCTGTTTCACTAAGATGTATGAAGCCAACTCCCCTCTGACTTCCTCTGTTTCTCCTCTGGATGAGATCCCTGCTTGGAACAGAAAGTTATGAGCATGCATTTGCCCTGCTTTATTCCCCTGAATAGCTGGAATGCACACAAGGTCAAATCTATCCACTGGAAACTTTTATAAGTGAAATATTTTAATTAGACTGGTCCCTGAAACTAGCCCTCTGCGTTTTCACGCCACTCGCCAGGAAAATCTGATGGGCTGGATCAAACACACACTTTTTGTTCTTGGTTGACAAACACAGCGCATTGTTCTCGAGGTCCACGGTTTGGTTTTGTATTCACAGATTCAGCACAAATTAACATAATTGTGGTACGATCTGGATGTTTAACATGTCAAGTCAGTTTTAAAGACAGATTTGTGCAGCGTGGGACATCTGGTGATTGATCCAAAGCTATTAGAAAAGTGTGAGTTTGTTGGAGCGGGTTATGGAGTTCGAATGTTCACATTTCTCAACCCTATCAATAAAAAGTGACAAAAATCAAATTTCCTGGCTGAAAAGACCAGCTTAAACCAGCCTAGACCAGCCTAAGGGGGTTTGCTGGTTTAAGTTAAATTAAAACACACAATGTATACATTCCCAAAAAATGTAATTTGAGGAATGTAAATTGAGGAAAACTTTTCTATGAAAATAATAAAGCATTTTATGTTTTAATTTAGTAAGGTAATAAATTACTAAATAAATAAAAATATGAAGACTAAACAAATGGATGAAGTTAAAAAAATAAATATTTTTTTTTAAATCTATTCCGATTTGGTCTAGATCTGGATTTCCATACATCTTGCTATAAGATTATTCTTGTAATCCCAATGGATAACGTAAACTTCCGATTTACAAATTTAAACTGATTGTACACAATGGAATTGAGTTGTCACAAAATGTTCAAGTGCTATTTTAAATGTAAGCATTAAAATAAAAAACAATAAAATAACTACGTTCAGCAAGCAGTCAATGTTTGGAGAGATGATGAATTCAGTCAGATATGTGCCCAGAAACCTTCGAACTAGACCAGTCTGACCAGTGGAAACCAGCCTGGTGGCCAGGGACATAAACCACCAAAAAATAAATGGACTTCAAACTGTGTGTCACCCTACCCATAACTTATCTCTAAAATCAGACACAGACATAACACTGATGTAGAAGCACCGAACCCTGGTCGTAAGCCTAAACCTGACATAAACCGTAAACTTGTCTCTCAAAGCTGATTGAGATATTGTAATGTTGTTCCAGGAACATGCTATGCTTGGTGAAATCATGTTCACCATCATAATATTCCGACAAGTGCTGTTTAGTCAACAACATTAACAAAGCTAAAAGAATATACTTTCTGAATCAATCAATAATTGAAGTTAGTCAGAAGATAAAGACTGTGATTTGTTCTTAATCGGCTCTTTAACTTGTAGCATCAAATGCACTGGTGACACTTTATTTTACAGTATGCTTGTTACAGGTTACATTTACCATAGCAATAACAGTAAATAATGCATTATTACATGCAACTAACCCTCAACCAAATCCTAATCCTACCCTAACCCAATAGTAAGTACATGTTGTTAATTAATATTACTCAATGACACCTTAAAATAAAGTGTAACCAATACACTTCAGTACTGTGTGTGTGTATCAAACTAAGGAGCACGTCCCGCTCGGCGTGTCGTCAGGGGAGGTTAACGTTTCAGAGAGGGTTTTTCCTTTTTTTTTTTAAAGATCTGCTTAATGCATCTTTGTCAGGCTTTCCTGGAGGGGATCTGTGGGGGGTAAATGCAGACCTCCATCCCCCTGGGGGGTAATTAGCCTTCAGTGACACCTCCAAACATTCAACTGCCCCCCTCCAGGGCAAAGCTTCAGGCCTTCATTAAGCCTCGTTGACTGCTGTCACCCTGACAGAAATGCTAAACAGATACACAAGTGTATAAAGTTCATCATGACTGCATGATGCTTGCTTCTTTTCAACGTGTCAGCGTAGGGTTCCTCAGGGTACATGCGTTATGTCAAGGCTTTTTCCATGATCACTTTTCACTAAGCTGTTTACATGATGCTCATAGTTTCTGCTAATGTAGTTTTAAACCGAAGGCTTCTCCATGTCAGTCATGATGCTCCCTTAGAAGGGAGCTGCTAGACAGTAGACAGCAAGGAAACTCACTGCTGAGTCATGGCTGCGGCGTTTTAACTGTTGAACTCGCTGTAAAAGTGATTCAAACAGTTTCACATCCTGTCTGAGCACTTTAGAGGAAACAAGAAAATTGCTCTGTGCTTTTAAAAATCGTAAAGAAAAATCTTTCCGAATGAGTGAGCTTGATTTTTCTTTTTTCCTTTAAGAAAATATTGTGTACACATGCATGTCATCGCTAAAGAATGGCAACGTGATTCACGAAATGTCAAAACCATCAATGGAGTTGCATGCAATCCACCCACCAGCAACTATTAAACTCCACATGCTGCATTCAAAGAGGAATGATTGGCCAGTTTTTAAACATTCATTTTAGTTTTAATGCAGGTTTTCTCATGTTTCAAAAGCATTCCTGAGAAGTGGCCGTTCAACTTTTATTAATCCTCATTCATGATCCAGATTCATTTGCAAACTGTGTCACTCTGATCGGATTCGCTCTGCATTTCTGCTTGATTGCTCTTCTCAAATGAAAATTCAGTCTTGCTAGTTGACAGGTCACTGAGAACGCTTCACATTAGTCTGATTCGTAAACGAATAATTCTTTGGACTTGGATCTTTTCAATTAATCGATTGAACCAGAAATTTCCCCAAATTATCCTAAGCCTATATATTTGTAGAAAGCATTGGGACAAGTGCTCTCCACCAATTGCGTAGGCTCACAATGCTATTGGGAAATGCAGTGCTGAACAATTAGTTCACAAGTCAGATTGAATCTGCTCTCTCGTTCCACTGTTGAAAAGAAGATATTTTGAAGAACGTTGGGATCCATATAACATTGGACTTTAATTGTATGGGAAAAAAAAAAAAAAAAAACACATAGGGTGAATTCCGGTTGATTGGGACACTTTTTTCCAGTCATTTCAATGGCAAAAAATATCCCAATCAACCTGAATTCACAAAATATTTTCCTCAAAAGAAAGTCATACCGGTTTGAACAACATAAGGGTGAGTAAATGAAGACAATTTTTATTTTTGGGTGAACAATCCCTTTTAGACTGCCAGAAGTGTGCTTATCTCCATATGTCCATGCAGGAATAATGCTCTTTTTATATAATAATATAATCTATATATTCATTCTATTAAATTTGATTTCATTAGGTATGTTTACATACACTATTTATTGTGAATCCGAATGAATCCAATCTGATTTTAGATTCTGAAATCTCTGTTTACATGAACCCTAAACTTGCTGCATCCAGAAGAACTAGGGTTGTGACGAGCTTTCGCGATATTTAAAACGTGACGATATTTTATCGTTGAGGTGAAAAGCTGTCTCGTGACGACATCAGCATGACGGAGTTTGTGGCAAAACCTTTTACAGTGCTTGCATTGCATACGATATTTCATACTCAGAAAATAGAAATGAAGTGACATTCATTAGTTAAAACATTCAAATATCATTCACATCTTTTTTTTTTAATACAGCATGAGAACATTTGGTTAAAATGGGCCGATTCAGTAGTAATTGTGTTCATTCTGTGATCTAAAACCAAGTTAGCGTCTGAGGTTTCTGGAGGTCAGGAGCAGGTATCTCCTGCTGCTTTGCATGCACCATTACGCCACAGAGAAAGAGAAAAGTAAAGACGGAAAACCTGAAACAGATGGTCCATCGCCCCATGCAGTCTGAACCAACAACAACTTCATCACCCCTGCGTTTCTGCCCCCCCCCGCAGGGGTAAAAGAGCCTCTCGCACCCTCAAACCCAGCCCAGCTATACAGAAGTGTGAAGCTCAAGTTAAAAGTTGAGGACAGATAAGAGGTTTTAACAGCCCAAACTGGGGTTTCATGTCTCAGTGGGGCGTTGTAAATCCTTCCTCATTAGGTCTCCGTTCCTCCCTCTTCCCAGGGATCCGTTTGCGTGTTAAATTAGTTTTTAGTAGTGTTTGCTTTGCTAAGTCAAGCATTGCTGCTCATACTTAAGAGTTAAGATGTCAAACCCCTAACCCTGAGAATTAAACGTTGTGCCATTTGTGCTACAGACATGAATGATACCTCTTTTGACTAAACAACCACCTAGCAACCACACAGCCCACCATAGCAACGTGTAAACAACCATGGAAACCTCTAGCATGCTGATGTTGCTTGGGGATCTGTAAGATTTGTTACATTAAACCTCGTCTTCATTAAAACCTGTAATTACGTCCTGTTTGGGAATATTTAAGCCAAAGTCCAAACCATAATTAATGAAAGAAAAAAAGTTCCTTCATTTTTTCCACTTTCCTTTCTCTACTGTTCTGCCAACGCTGCCTTATGAATTCCTTTATGAACAGTAAAATGCAGATGAGGGAAAACCCAAGCTTTCAGTTGCATTAACAGTTATTCATTTTTTTTGTAAAATAGTCACTGCATCAAAATATTCAGTGTTTCGTGCATCTCCATTCAATGCGAAGACCGTAAACTAAAACATTTTTCTCTTGCAATGTCAAATTCAGATTCATGAACTGAACTTATGAACTGGTTCTTTTAAATGAATCATTCAAAAACACTAATTTATCAAAAAACAACAGCACAAATAGAATCACTAAAGGTGGAGTCTACATACAAGCTTTCAAGTCAAACATAGCACTTTTCACAACATACTTTTCAAAGCAGTTTTACAGAAATTCATGATGTTAATGTTTATAATATCTTAATATAGTTTACATAATACAAGCAATCAAACAGCAGAGATTTGGGCTATATAGTATAATATATGTAGGCCTATGTGTGTATACTGTATGTTTTTGGATAAAGTTGGACATATACTAATATATCCACCTTTATATAAAGAGCTGGGTGATAATAACATACTTTATATTTTGCAATGATATAAATAATCAAGCAGTTGAGATATGCTATATAGCCCTTCCATTGGTCGATCAGTGGTCCCGCCCCCATCTCACGCCATTGGTTGAGCCACAGTCGCTGTGTTGCTGCTCAAACAAACAGAACAATGTTTTGAAATCACCACAGAGTTTCAACCTGCGAACGGCTTCCTTTTATCTCTCCATATTAAACCGAGACGGGAAGTATTTGAACTTAGAAAAACATAACACACATCACCTATCATTAATCATTATATTCCGCAAGATTCCCATCCCCGCTTGCGAGTTTCGAAGTCATTTTTCTGCACCTCCTTTTGGCGACCTTTCAACCTTCCCTCCGCATTAAAAAAAAGAATATGGATAGAAGGCATAATGACTCTTTTCCTGTGCCGTAAACTCCACGACAGCAAAAGGGCGATAATTAGACCCTCTGTACATGGCAACGGGCCCAGCGGCCTGAAGTTCTGCTTCAAAATTTCGCTTAAGCCTGAAGTTTCACAAACTTCAAACAGACATACATGAGCATGAGAGGGAGAAGGAAAGGGAGAAGAATAAATGGATTTGAATGAAAAGAGAGAGAGAGGAACAGGAGAGAGATTTTGGACTGCTAGGTCTGGATTTCATTAGAGCCAATTACCTTATCTGTTTCATCTGTGGAGCGACCCGCGGGCGTGCTGGTCCGGACACACACTAATACACACACACACACATGTGTGTAACTATACACGCCGAGCATATTCACACACACACGCAAACGCTGCATGAGCACATACCTGAAGCACAAGTACCTGCAGAAAGAGAAAAACCAACTTCAGTGCTACTCAGAAGTGCCATGTCAGATTATTTGTGGGACTCACTGAAATATGAAATAAAGTGCTTGTCTCTCGCCGTGGCGTTTCTGAGAACAAGCTGAAGTTTATTTGTGTAATGTTCTTCAGTGAAGGTGTTGATCTTTCCACTCTGCAGCATCTGAAGTGTCAGTCAAGGCTAGACAAACACAGCAAACCTCATTTGAAGAAAAATATGACTGTGTTTTACTGCTCAAAAATGACACTTTTAATTATTTGGAATATTGAAATATTAAGTGTTGCATTTTGTTTTTTAAAGATAATACAAGCGGTACTTGCCTATGCACAACTTCGATTCTCCTAGCTAGCGAAACGATATTTGGCGACTTCTCAAAGCATGCGATTTGATTAGATTCAGGGGCTTATGAATCTTTTGACCATATAGGTGCCTATTCACAACCATATTTTTTTTTTATTGGCTCACAAATGCAACCAAAATGTAGCATGAACATTTAATTCAATCTCTCTGAAAATCGCAAATCCTGTATCCCACATGAGACATTGACAACATAAAATACACTTTTTTGAATAATACACTGTAAAAATGATATGATCAGTAAGTCATAGCAACATGCTTTTGCATGACTTTAATTGAAATGACCAGTATCAATTAATATTTGAATACTTGCATATTTTGATTCTTTTGATAATATTGTATGTACTTGATTATACACAACACAAAGAGGCACTTTAGGTGTTGAGAAACACATTTATACAGAAAAATAAGTTGTTAAAACTTATCAAATATTTGATGACAGTTTAGAGGCAATTTGACATCTTTTTGAACAAGTTTTTCAAGGGGTTTTTCTTTAATAATAATACGTTTATTTTATATAGCGCCTTTCAGAAAACTCAAGGTCACTTTACAATAAAGTAAAAATAAACATGACGATATTAATGATACAAATAAACTGAGATGGATAACATAATAGATAGAGGTACATATACATAAAAATCCGATCATAGAGTCAGGGGTCAGGGAAACAAGTAGCAAGTGACAAACTTTAAGATGTGGCCAACATGAGTATCAAAATAAAAGTGCATCTTAAAAATATATATCTTTTTTTTTTACGTGGTGCATTGTTAGATCATATTATTTGTCATTTAATCAGTGCATATCGATATATTAGGTTCACGCAAAAATGCAAATTGTCATCATTTCCTCGCCCTCAAGATTTTCCAAACCTGTATGAGGAAAAAAATACTATGGAAGTCAATGGGGCCTGTTGGTTTGGTTACCGACATTCTTCAAAATATCTTCTTCTTGTGTTCAGCAGAAGAAACAAACTCATACAGATTCGGAACAACTTGAGGGTGAGTAAATGATGACAGAATTAGTATTTTTTGGGTGAACTGTCCCTTTAAGACATTGCTCTGCTAATTCATACTTTACCTCCTCAAATATCTGTCCATCGCACTGATTCAGCCGAATGACGCATAATGAGCCAACCAGTGAAGAAGACAGAAGAAAATAAACAACGAGGAAAGAGTGGGCTCGCTAACCTCCACAGACGTCCGCTCACGCAAGAGGTAATTCTGTGTAATGAATCGTGACACAATCAAACCGAAGCGACCCAGAGAATGGCGTGTTTAATCGGCTCCCCATTCAGGAAACTGCTAAGATAAACACAGCGCGAGCGATAACGTCGGATGCCTTGACAGGTCGTGCAACACACACGATGCTGCTTCTCTCCACAGCAACACAACTTTTTCAATTCATAGAGCTGAACACTACACGAAATACAGTGATTACTGCCCGAGAACAACAAACACTTCCCAACCCGAACCCTCTGAGGAGATTCACTGCCACGTTTGATTAATGGGGCTGAATATGAGAGGAAAACAAACCTCATGCTAGACGTGAACAAAGACCTATTGCACTAGAGACGGATGGATGCGGGGAAACAACAACTTAAACCACTTAAGACCGTCTTGTTTTTAAGCGAGACCAAACTAGTGTAATACTGCAAATGCATGTCTAATGGCAAAACCTAAACAAATCAGGCTATGCCAAGAAGTGCGGTTTAAGATATTTCTTCATCTCGGTGTGTGTTCACACTTCTAGTTTGGTTTGCTTGGTTCTGACTAAAAAAAAAACATTTAATCTTGGTCCGCTTAGCGTTCACATTTGCATTTTAACACTGAACCTAAAGACATAGGGATACGTTCACAACCTGACTGGTCAACTTGTATGGTTGAATCAGCAGAAGTAAAAGCTAAATTTATACTATAAATGCAGAGAACATAAAATATCTTCAGCTTCACAATGCATCTTATTTATGTGCAACTTCCTGAAGGTCTTAGAGAGAGAGAGAGAGAGAGAGAGAGAGAGAGAGCTCTGTCTAAAAGTTTTTTAGCACCACCGTCTCTACAAATGACTATGAGTTCTGATGGTTTCCATGTGTGGCGAGTCCAGCGCTCTGTCCGATGTCATATCCTGTTCCAGGCTGGATGTGCTGCAAGGGTCTGGCGTGTCACTCTCTGAGAGGGGGAGTCTGGGTAATGATGGCCGTAGACCCTGCAGGTGTGCAGCTCTCCTTCCAGACACACATTCCAGTGGCAGAATTTCACTTAAAAAAACATAAAAAGCCCATGTTTGCCCCCTGGATCTGATTTTCAGGGGCATTCCTTATATAAAAACACCCTGTATGTCATGCAGTTTTATCAAACACCTGAATTTAATCAATGCATTACATGAAACTTGAGTGCATGACATATCAGTTTAAATGAACATCAGTTCATAGTTTATACAAAAATAAATGATCACATTTTTACTGGCATATTTTGAGTTTCTGGGGTATTTCTGTCACCCTCGGTGGACTGATACACGTTTACTTAGCTAGCGTGGGTATATTGCATATTTTATACGATTTAAAATGTGTTTGTGGATGTGCATGTATTTGTAAAAATATAAATGCACAATTATATTTTACGCATTGTTTTTATATAAAATATTGTCTACAAATTCAGAAGAATAGAGACTGGTTTGACATTGGTTTGGTGGCTGGTGGATGATATATCTGAATTGTTTTATCTCTTATTGGCAAATCTGTGCATGAGTTTTCTCCATTTGCAGTCTTTCAGACTTGATGAATGCCTGAGCCCCGAAACGCTGTTTTATTTTGATTTTAATATCTCCACTCCACAAGTGCTGCTGGTTTTGCTTTTCTGTGCACAGCTTTGAGCGTGACGCTCACATATACAGTAGATGCTAACAGATATGGACGAAAAAGTCACAAAACTCCAATTTTGAAAGGGTCAGTTTTGATTTCTGTTGATTTGAGCACTGAGAGTCACTTCAGGATTACTCCGTTTTTTCACATTTCATTAACTAATCCAGACATGCGATCTGTTGACTTTGCATGAACCTTAAGTGATGCTGTCAGTTAAAAGGTTGAGGTGTGTGTGTGTGGGTGTGGAAGTCGAGGGTCACTACTGGTTCACTCCAAACCACAGCTTCATCCACCTGAGCAAACAGGAAAGAGGTGTGTGTGTGTGTGTGTGTGTGTGTGTGTGTGTGTGTGTGTGTGTGTGTGTGTGTGTGTGTGTGTGTGTGTGCAGAGCCGGATTAACGCAAAGGCAAACTAGGCACGTGCCTAGGGCCCGATTGGCGGGATGGGGCCCAGACAGAGGGACAAAAAAAAAAAAAAAAAAAAAAAAAATTAAATGTCCTATCTACAATTTATTTCAAAATGTAGCCTATTAATCAACTAAAAATAGTGACGATGTTTATCTTAACCATAGACTGTTACATTACGTCACATTAACGCCAGCCCATGACTGTAGAGGCGCCAGCCAGTTTAGTCCGAGGGGACGTCAGAGGCGATCAGAGGCGGTCAACGAACGCATCCATCAGGTGCTGAGTGCGAAGCAAAAGCAGAAATAGGCACGCAAAGAAGCACAGCTCGTAATGCAGGTCATCGATTTTGGTGTGATTGCAATGTATTTTAAATATAAACTTGTGGGATACTGTAGATCAGCGTCATTTCTGGAAAAACCATTCACCGCTTTATGAGTTTAAAAGAGCGCGAGCGTCATTAACGTGCCCAGACGCGACGCTTTGAATTTGCGCGTACAATCAATGAATAACATCGCGTCCAGAGCTGACTAGTAAAAAAGCTACAAAAGTAAAAGACAAGACGTTTGTATTCAAAGTTAAAAAACCAACACACTGCAACATTTTTAAATGTTTCAAATAAAAGATCTCATATGGGTCTATCTTCTATATTCTGATGCTGATGATTAGATAATACCCTGACATCAAAGCCTATAGGAATATTAGTTTAGATTTTTTTTCCTGCTCAGTAGCGATCGTGTCTTTCTCTTCCACTTGATTTGTGTATAGCATATTTAAGGTAGCAATGCAATACATAATAACATATTACTGATATTAATAATATGACAATATCTGCAGTCAATATTGATTAAATGGGAGGGAAAAATCCTGCCCATAACGCAGAAAAATGATAAAAGCACGTTCATGTTCATCTACTGAAGTGGTATTCTGGAACTGTGAATAAACTGAATAAAACAGCAAAATAACAACAATAACAATAACATCTTCATTAAACAAAAAAAGAGATTAGCTTAGATAAAGTTTGATAGGCTACCAGTAAAAAGTCTGGACCCATTACTATTTTTAATGTTTTTGAAAGAAGTTTATTATTATGCTACAAGCCTGCATTTATTTGATCAAAAATACAGAAAAAAAACAGGAATATTCAGCAAGGATGTGTTAAATTTATAAAAGTGATATTGAAGACTTTTTTAAAACAACTTTTTAATAATCAAAGAATCATGAAAAAAAGTATCACATGTTATAAAATAAATATTAAGCACCATTTCTAACATTTGATAATAAATCAGAATATTATAAAGTTTTCTGAAGGATCACGTGACACTAAATTCAGCTTTGCATCACAGAAATATATTTTAAAGTATAGCCTAGTAAAATAGAAAACCATTATTTTAAATTGTAATAATATTTCACTATATTATTTTTCTGTATTTTTGATCAAATAAATCCAGGCTTGATGAGCATAAGAGACTTCTTTCAAAAACATTACAAATAGTAATTTGTCCAAACTTATGTACTGTGTAAGTAAAAATATACTAAATTTAAAATTAAATGTTGTATAAATAAAAAGGTTAGGAATCATATTTGTTTCAAGTGTGTTTTATTGGGGGTGGGGGGCCTCCAACATGAATTTTGCCTAGGGCCTCCAAATGTCTAGATCCGGCCCTGTGTGTGTGTGTGTGTGTGTGTGTGTGTGGGCAGAAACGCTGCTGTCACAGAGAGACGGATGAGGACAGAGGGGTTATGACAGACAGACGGAGGACGAAGAGAAACGACTGTTACAGGAAGTGAAGAATGAAGAAACATCACCAAACTCTGCGAGCCGAAGTCCCAGCCTAGATGTTTGCCCTGGCAACACGAAAAACATTTCAGTGGCTGTTTTTACCTCATGTTTGGATGATTCCTTAAAGCCTTGGTGATCTGCAGGTGTTATTTCATGTTTGAAGGACTTTACCTGTCACATCATCAGGCAATGTCACTCACAGGAGATCCGCCAATAGCAAACCACAACCATCCAATCAATTCCTCATGGACAAAATCAAGTCCCTCTCTACATTTGTTCTTATTCGCTTAATTGTGGAGGAAACAGGGCAAGATCCCCAGAATGAGAGAAAAATAGTATTGTGCCATTGGATGTCAGAATTGGGATTAAAAAAAAACAAAAGAAAGATGGTCTTCATTTAAAAAAAAAAAATCGTGTGGCCCATTTTTCACAATTTTGAGAAAAAAAGTCAGAATTGCGGATATAAACTCACAAATCTAAGGGAAAAAGGCAGAACATCGAGTTCATATCTCGCAATTCAGAATAAATTAAATTAATTAAAATCTAAATTGTGATATATAAACTGGAAATGACCTTTTTTAGTCTTTTGTTCTGTAGCTTCCATAACTGCAAAACTCCCAATTGTTGTTCCAAATTTTTGACAGACCAGATTTAATCATCTGTAGTTGCACTATTTGATTCTGTACCTTTATATTATGTTTGGATGTTCTGCGCTTTATATAAATTAGTTTATATGGGAATTAACATGATTAGATTATAGAGATGTTTGTAGTAGTTAAGAATTGTATTATTCCAAAGAAAAAAATGTTTGTCTTAATTTTTCATCAAAATGTAAACTGTAAGAAAACATCAAGCCCTCTTTTTTTTCAATCTGTAATAAAGTCATTAATGATGCACGATATATCGGCCACCAAATCGGTATCTGCCGATATATGTTAATTTTCAATGTTATTGTTATCGGCCGATAATAAAATTTGGCCAATATATTTACGCCGATAAATAATGTATTATTTCCTTCAGCTGAGACTCTTCAGATGTGCACTGTTCACCATGATGGTTTTTAATCGCTTGAAATATGATTGGAATCACTTCAAAATGAAAAATTTGGATTTAAATTTATTGGCCAATATATCGGTTTTCGGCTTTCAAATATAAACAATTATGGGTAATCGGTATCGGCCAAAATGTACATCGGCCCTAAAAGACATCATTCAATTATTTCCTGATTAAGAACCACTGACATTAATTGCTGTTCAGTGTCCTGTTTCTAGAAAGTAAAGTGGGTTTCGAACGCCACTTCGTGCTTTCCAGCATTCAGATCCAGGTCGGACATTTTAGGCTGGCGAAAAGACCCTCGACGGTGAGAGAGAACGAGCAGAACCGAGCAGCGGACGACATGTTGTGCATTTCTGCAGATGTTTCAGAGGCATCTGAGATCCACAGCTCCTCCGTCAGTCAAAGCACAACACACACAGCGGGAGTCCTTTGAGTCCGGCCGGCCGCTGACAGGACGTCAAGACACACACATCTCTGCTTTCATGCTTTTCCTGGACTTTAGTTAACTACAGAAGCACATTTATTTCACACACCAGCCAAAGAGACCCTTGGTATCAAACACAGGCGCCACACGAAACAAAAAAGCAGAACGTTCACTCACTATGTACTTCAAAGCACTGATATAGTGATGGTGTGATATGGAAATATGCTATATGGTATATTCATAATAGTAGAGTAAATTGAACAATTAGAGATCAGTGATGATAAATCTGGAATATGGACACGTGACCCGAAAGCTTACATTTTATTGGTCATTGACTAATGTTGTTGAACAGATTGAAAAATTTTTCTTTGTCGGGATGAATTGGACCATGTTTAAATTAGGCTCAGCAAGCCTTGATTTGATCAAAAATACAGTAATATCATGAAATATTATTACAATTCAAAATAGCTGTTTTCTATGAGAATATGTTGTAAAATGAAATTTACTCTTGTGATTAAAGCTGAATTTTCAGCATCATTACTCCGGTCTTCAATGTCACATGATCCTTCAGAAATCAATTAAATATGTATATATTTAAAAATTTCTGATTATTATCAATGTTGAAACTGAGATACTTTTCTTTCAGGATTGAATAGAAAGTTAAAAAGAACAGCGTTTGTTTGAAATAGAAATCTTTTGTAAACTTATAAATGTCTTTACTGTCAAGTTTGATCAATTTAATGTGTCCTTGATGAATCTTACAGATCCCAAACGTTTTGTATATTCTCTTGTGAATCAACCTTTATACTGTGTGTTTAAACTCCACTAACCTGTACATGTTCAAAAATATGATCATGTTCCTCAAGGCGGAAATATTTCCTGTACAAACCCAGAAAAGTGATTGTATTGTTTTGAATTTTGGAGCCAAATTGGATTTGTGAGTTTTCCCCTATAAATAAATACATCCAGAAATGTTTGCGGTGAAGTCCACCTTATTGTTGCTCTTTTCTTTGCCGTGTTTCTCTAGAGGAGTTTTTCCACCCTCTGGTTCCTGGACCTCCAAATCCACATGAAACAAACCCAAATCCTGCTGGATTAGAAACAAAATGCCAATAGAAATAACCAAGACAGAAAGCATACAGTTTCACTGTAATACCACCCTAAACAACACCAGCCCAAAACTGACTCACAACCTTTCTGGAAAACAATATTTATTCATCATCTCAAAGTTCCTATTGAAAAAAACGGGAAGAAAAACAGTCGTCTTTGTTTCTTTTCGACTAAAAGTTGAATTGGCTTGAGTTTTGACACAGATGGCCGTCACGGTTTAAAGCCTGAAACAATCCAGACAGAACTGGATCAATCGTTGTCTCTCTCTCTCTCTCATGTCAAACACGAAAGGACGTAGTTGATGCTCATCAAGTCGTGCTCAACACTGTAAAAAAAAAAAAATCCGTTAAATTTACGGAAACAACTGGCAGCTTTGGTAACCAGAAATTTACCGTAAAGAATACGGTAGCAACATTTTAGGTTTTACAGACTTAACTTAAAATATACAGTAATAAACCGTATTTCATTATCTGATATAATGTTAATTTACTGATCTGTTGAAGTTTTAAAATCTGTTTTGTACCATTGAAATACACTGATAACTAACAATCACAGCAGTAATAATTCACATGATCAATCAAAGCTCATTACAAGCATTCCACAGGAAAGGTAATACTAATATATACAGAAGCTGCACAGTGTCATTCACACTAACATTAAACACCATCATGGTAACACACATGACAGTTTAAAAATACAATAAACATTACTTTAACAACATTAAATGTAACATAAAACCTTAATGTACATAACTGATTAGAAAAAACTAAGAAAACTATGACGAAACATAGTTATTTCAACAAAAATACATCAAATGTGAAATGTCACGCAGGGAATTGTGGGAATGTCAATTTACGGTTTTTCACTGTAAATTATTAAATGACTTGTTCGTTTTCACTTCCAAAAACTGTCAATTTAACGGTATTTTACAGTAAAATTACATGAAATGTACCATTAGATCTATCACAGTTATTTACCGTATATAGTAAGGAAACTTACTATAGTTTTTCACTGTAGCATTTTTACAGTCTTTTACTGTTAAAATCACGATCATTTTTTACAGTGAGCACAATAAATAAAAGACCATGTTTGAATGGATTGAGTCAACAAAAATTGAAGTTGCCATTATGTAAAAACGCAAGGTGCTTTGAAATTAGAAAAGCTTCAAAATGGATCTTGCGTATCCATCAAACGTTTTTGTTTTTCTAGCATGTAAGCACCCTTAGTCATGCAAAGAGGTTGTGTGTGCTGGGAAGTCAAGTGGTTTCATATTTAGAGAGATTTATCTTGTGGAATTATTTGGTAATTTCTTTCACAGCTGGAGTTGCCCATGTTCGAATTGCTGTTTTTCAACTGAAAGCTTAATGAACCAGTTCATCATGCCGGGTTATGCTGTCACAGAGTCTGTCTCCACCGACCCGAATCTCTCCGCCTGTCTCCACGTCTATCTGTCGCGCTCTCTTCATACCACTTCATTCATCTCCACACCGCTCCGTCTTCGCCGTCCAGATAAGCCAGCTCAATATTTGAGAGAACTGTAAATTGTACTTGTTGAAAGGCATGAATATTCGGTAAGATTTGCTCTGGCTGATGTTTACAGGGCTCATCTTTATCTGCAGCCCCAATAGACAGTTATAAAAACAGGGAGGCTCAATCCAGAAGCACATGAAATGAAATATTAACTCCTCAAGAATGGAAGATCAGTCAAATGAAGCAGCTTGATAAAGGCCTTATTTAACCAGAACACACATTTTCACCCCGATAAGATTTAAAAAAAAACATCACTTTATGAAATGAGCAACCAATTGTTCTCCCCTCCGCCATGTTTAAAGTTCATCTCCCGCCCAACTCAGAAACAAGGGTAATGAAATGATCCCAGTAGTAAATATGACTTGAGAGGGCGTTCATGTCCAATTTCCGACTAGGAAACTCGTATTTATGATACTTCTGAAAGCATGTGAAGGCAGCATAAATCTACGTATTTTAGCTGGTGCTGCCTCCGAGAATGATGGGAAATGTAGTTTAGTGATGCAAACCTGTGCCTTATAAACTGGCTGAACGAGTGTTGTGTTCTGGCCAGTTTTATCAGCAACAGTATAGGAAGAGAAAACATAAAAGAGTAGGTACACTTTAAATTGTGCAGTCTTTTGATACATAGGCTACTAAACGACTTTAGTTGGCACTCTGAAAAAAGAAAATTGCATTGTTAAAAAATCAGCATTGTAAATACAATCATTCCAACATGAGTTAAATGTTCTTTAGAAAGAAAAAGAGACAATTGCCTTTAAATGCTAAACATCAGATATGAGTATAATCTGACCATGCAGCCAAACTTGACTTCATGCACTCCAGATAAACCAGATAAAATCCAGATTAAACCAGATAATGCATGTAGAATTCAACCCTGCAAATCTTCTTCAGTGCCAATCAAGCTGTGATGAGTGTTGCATGTAGTCCAGTCGCTCTAACTTTACCACGGCCAAGCTCGCTTTGAACATCTGCGCTTGTGATGAACTTGGAAAAGCCACAGATTGAGGTTTCCATGCAGTCGCAGTTCAAGGGGCAGATTTCCCAAAAACTTCATCTGACACTGAAAAAAAAAGAGCTTTCCGCTATAATCAAATGCTAGACTGCAATAGCAACCGTCCTGAGCGCCTGATCAAAAAGCAAAGCGACGGTCTGAGGAAGGGCTTTCCGTTTGCTCTCACACACACATACACACACAGAGGGGATTTGTTCTTCGGCGCTTGATTTGTGGTCACGTTTGAAAGCAGATCTGCTCTGTCTGACCCACGTTAGCAGGAGGGAAATCAATGCACTGATTAGAAGAGCAGATCGAGTTTCTGATTAAAACCACAGTGTGTAAAAAAAAAAGAAAACAGACGCTGAATCCTCATCTCAGTAGGATACCAGAGCAGGAAGATTCCCAGAATTCCTTTAAATAAAGCTTTAGTGACATCACTGCCTGATAACGCCACTGATTTGAGTCTTCAAGTTCATGGATGTGACCGTTCCTTGGATGAAAACGCCTGAATGAAAAGTGAGATGAATTAGTCATTGTTCTAGCAGTGACAGGATGGATTATCTTGGTGAATGTGAGCGTGTCATTGCTCTATGACTCTTAAGCAGAAACAAATTAGACGGAGACGTGGCCTATAGCGGATAGTATTAAGACTGCATGATTTGGCCAAAAAATAAGTCATATTGTCATTATTTTGATA
Organism: Scardinius erythrophthalmus; assembly: GCF_964197995.2. Classification (NCBI taxonomy): domain Eukaryota; kingdom Metazoa; phylum Chordata; class Actinopteri; order Cypriniformes; family Leuciscidae; genus Scardinius; species Scardinius erythrophthalmus. The sequence goes on along the minus strand of NC_138230.1, from coordinate 8,062,897 downwards.
AATATTGCAACTTTTATTTGAATTGTGATCTACTGCAACATCTTATACTCCTGCTATGTAGACTATCATATTGAACAGGGTGTGTGAAACATCTGGACTCTTAAGAATGCACCTAGCAACCACTTAGAATACCCTAGCAACCACATTCAGTATCAACAAGGTTAAAAAGCACTCAAAACACCACAGGAATAGTGATACTCGCCTTTGCAGACACACTTACAAATGTTCAATGGCCATCGTCTTGATCACAGTGACAAATTGACAACTAACAGAGATAAGTAAAGATTACATAAGCTGTATCTGCTTCCAATAAAGAGGGACACAATCTAAAAAGCATCTCAAAGAATGAGAGCGGGACGGGCCGAGAGCGAGCCAGTGAAACGCTACCTTGCTGTGGGCTATTTGTGTTAGTAAGTAAGTTAAGTATAACCTCTTTAGCCTCGGCATACCAGAAAAAAACTCATTTTTTGATGTGGCTCTTCAATGAAGAAAAACAAACATGGCTGTATTACAGAGGGCAGAGCAGAGTTGATTCCAAGAGATATGTGCATAATTAGATTCATTCCATTTTTTTAGGCCTTTTATTAAATTATAGGGAGTTTCAACAATATTTTTGTAAACTGAATTCCTCCCTCCTGGGTTTTTTTAAACATAAGAAATGGGAGACTGTATGATACGGGACGTGTTTCATTTTTAAAGAAAGGAAGACAAGCGTGAGAAAAATGTTTACTGAAAATGTATTAAAACACGAGAAAGTGAGCCAATTAAATGGAATCAATGTGATTTTACATGTGTCCCTAAAATAATTAATTTCATCATTTTTGTCACATAACTTAATTATATATATTTTTATTTTACCAGCTAGTAAAAAAGTGAGCTTAATGCTACTTTACTCAATGAGCATTTACTATTAGCATGCAAATATGTGCTATTTTTTCCTCTTTTTCACTTTTCACCACTGTATGAAGCAACATAACAGAAACTTTTCGAAATCCCAACAATACTGGATATTAAACACTATAAATGCTCCCTCTTTTTTTCCATCTTGTCCAAAAATGCTAAAAATAAGACTTAATTTCAACATTTACTCTCCCCATCATGTCCCATGCAAAGCACACTGGGAACTGCAATTCCCTAGCCAAGTTATGCCAACAAAAATGATTCATGCATTAAGAAAACTTCCAGTTTTCAAATTTAAATGGATTGCATGTAATAAAAATTGACAAAATGAGCAAGAAATGTGTTGCAATAGCTGTAATTTTGCAATAATTTGGATTCACAAAGCAGCTTTAGTGGGAGTTTTATGAAGTGAATCCTTACCATGCACAGTTAGCATATTCAACACTTTGGATGCACTAATCTTGCATTGCATTTAAGACGGATCTACATTGATGAGATGCAATCGTGCCATTGGCCTAGAGACCGAGGATGTGTTTTTGATGGAGTGGGGGAGGTGAAAGTGACCTAAACCTTCATCAGAGCTGAATGGATGAAGATCTGGAGTCTGCCTCCCATCCACAAAGCGTCTCTCCATCAGCCTGCAGATAAAACTTTAGTCTTTTGAACTCCAGGAGTGAGTTCCCCCTCCTCCAGGGGTCTTATCTCCCATAACTTGAGAGGGAGTGCTGATCCCTCAGAGGGGTTGAGATAACAGCGCGGACCGTAAGAGCAATCCGCCTGACAAACTCATAAACCAGCTCCACTAAAGGCTCATTCATCTTTCTATACATGAGCCGTGAGTGTGCATGCTGGTTGACTGAATTCCACGGTGCAGGACATTTATAACTTAAAAGCAATCATTTTATTTCTGTCATCATTTACTCATCCTCATGTCACTCCATACCTGTATGCTAATATATTATTCCGTGGAGGAGAATTCTTGAAGATCTTCGCACAGCTCTGCTATACCAAAACATGTCAAGGCAAGGCTGTCAAGCTTAAAAATGACAAATAGTAGCCAATATAACTTGTATATAGAGAGCTGTGGAGATGACGTGGTTTCCTCGACTAAAAATCCAATAGGATTTTTCCATAGGCTTCTGGATTATTGCAGAAAATAAACTCTGTGAACAACCAAAGTTTATGATTCTTACACGTTTTAGTCATCATTGATAATCTGCACAAATGAACAAATATTTTGAAGCAATCTCTAGATTCATTGCGCGTTACGCAGCACGTTTGAGCTTCAGCAAGAACCAATGAGGTTTGTTTTATGAACTTTTTATGAAACGTCAAATTGGTAGTTGTGTAGCTGTCAATGGAAGGACCGAAATCTCTCAGATTTCATTAAAAATGTCTGCATTTGTGTTCCGAAGATGAACGAAAGTCTTACGGGTTGACTTTGAGTGTGAGTAAATGATGACAGAATTTTCATTTTTGGGTGAACTATCCCTTTAAAATCCTGGTGTTATTTGCACCTGCTCTCGCTCAAAACCACAAGAAAACCTTTCTTGGTTCACATTCACTGATTCCCAGCTTTAATACGAGACTTTTGACAGCTGTACCCGAGAGCAACGATCATAAGTTTTTTCCTTTTTCATTTATAAACAGCGAAATGTTTTGATTACTCGTCTAGTGGCTGCAGCTATGTTATTATAGCCTTTAAAATTCACAGTGATAAAAACTCATGCTGACTTTTTAAAGAATGAACCTGTTAGACTTCATTACGAGTATTTTCAGTTCTGTCAGTCATTGCAAAAAAAATGAAACGGGGAGCAAAAGTTTGCGGTGGTCTGCCCCGAGCGCACGGATTATTGCGTCATTTATCCTGTAAAACTCAATTTTCTCCGTCAGTGTTGAAGCCATAACTGTTGCCTAACCGAACAAAGCCACGTATTATAGTAGACGGGTCTCTCCCAGCATTTGGACTGCATGAACAATCGGACGGCACCAAGAAACCAGACAAAACTAAGAAACGCACACCGCCATGAAAAGCTTCATCAGGCCTGTGTTTGAGTCCAGGGTGGTCTGTTTTATACTCTCACGCATCGAGTCTTTCTCTTTATCCCGCTGCCAATGCTGTCCCACACCGCCCATGCGGGAATAATGTACGGAAAGAATAACAGCCACGATACATTACCGCTTCATACCCGAACGCCTGCGCACACAGGAACGCTGGAAGAAGAATAATAAACCAGATTCACACACACCCCGTCATCTTTCAGAAGTCTGTCCTAGTACTTTGTGCAAAATTCCTGCCAACAGGTGGACTACGTAAAAATCCCGCCTTTTTTTTCTCTTTTAAATGGTGCAACTGGTTTTGCTTATACTTTGGACATCACGTGGGGAACCAACAGATGTATCTTAAATTAACAGCTCACCCCAAAAAAAGATATATTTTTAAAGCCCTTATATCATTCCAGATATGCAGCTTTTTTCCCTATGCCACAATATATTTTCTATTCAATGACAGTATAGACCAGTGACCATGTCTGTCACATTCCTAACAGGACAAAAAACATCATAAAAGTAGTTTTATCAGTTTTGAGAGCTTTAAATCTTTAATCTGTTGTAGGAAAATATATGCGACACATTATAGGCTATTTTTGTCCTTACTTTTAGCATGACTGAACATTTTTTTATTATGCAATGTATCTGAGTATAATTGATTATTTAAAAAATTAGGGAGGGGAGTTATATGCATCGTCTGTTGATTGGATGTTGAGATGTGGGTGTGGCTTTCAAAAGGGGCGGGGTTTAAGCGGACTAAATGATTGGAGAAGTCCTGCACACATCATCAGAGAGAAGTCTGTCATTTTCACCGGAAGATCCAGTTATGATATTCTGATTAAATATTACAGAGACAAACTTTTTAAAAAAATTAATGTATCCACAGATGCATTGATACATTTAGAAAATAGAACATGTCAACTTTTAGCCTATTAATTCTCTTTGTCCTAACTATGCACAATTGTAGTTAGATGCATTTATTTGTAGTTTATCAGTTGCGTTAAGCATTATTTTTCCCTACTGACAGAACAAACCTTAAGAACCACTGTTCTAGACCTTTTTTTTTCTTGTTATAAAAGAGCTTGAAATATTTTCAAACATTCAGTGACTCAGCGGTAGGGTTCATCAGTCTTAAATATATTTCCCTGTGGCCCGTGATGCAGGATTTGTTTCTTGCATTATGAATCTTTAGGGGCACATAATTCTCGACATGGGCTTTCGGATGAGGTCATTTAAGTGATTCGGTCCTATTTCAAAGCATAAAAGCAAACTGTTTTATGCATTTTACAGTATTTTATGGCAGCGCAGCTCTTAACGCAGCATCTCGCGCTCCGCAAGGTGAGTCTTTGAGCTTTCCGAACGTGTTGATGTCACATATTTTATGCACAACACAAATTTATTATCTTTCACACCAGGGTTTCTCTGCAGCATATAGGTCATGCTGCAAGAATGTGCATTGCTTTTTGTTTTTTTCTTCTCTCTCTGGCGTCTTGAGTAAAAGAAGGGGATAATAAACTTTGCGTGGGACCTCAGTGTCAATGCAATAACAGGGATAAATGTTTTGTTTGTTTAATGATCAGCTCCACGGCATTTCGAGATTAACCAGGATAATTGCGAGGTGCACATAAACCGAACACGGGCAGTTTGTCATGAGGACTTGCCTGGTGGAGGGGGGTACGGTCTCCAAAAACCTGTGTTTATGGTTCATGTGCCTCCCTTTTCTCCACAGATATACTCTGGTTCAGGGCCGTGCACAGACATTTTGGGGGCAGGTGCTCAAGTGAAAAATAAAATATTTATAAAAAGATAAGTTACATATTGTTGATCATCGTTTATTTAAAAGAAATCAGTATTAACAAAATCCATCTTACTTCATCAAAATCCATTTACACTGCAATTACAATTGACACAAGTGTGTCATTTTGTGATATTATGTTCCTCTAAGGTTTACTCAGACTGTGGAGTCTCTCCATGGTGAGTGACATTGTTTTTGTTTCTCCGCCAGAGTCGATCCGTGTGCATGAGCAACATCATTAAACTAAATGACAGGAAGTTTCTCTTCAGGAACCTCGACCACACACATCATGAAGGCTTGAAATAGTCCCAAACCATCCGGAAAGAAAAAATATTGGCAGTTTGTTTGTCAATCCAGGCCATGCATGTGCTCCAGTCCAGTGCTTGTTAGATCCAGCACACACTTTCAGTCACTTAAAAGTGAGGAAAACACTTCTCAGTTCTCTTTGTCAATGTCCTCATCCTCCAAAAGCATGAACAAAACTACACAAGGTACAAATAAATACAACCCAGACTAGGATAAACATGGCTTGTGTTGATCGCAATGCGAGGTGAATTATTGACTGCTGAAAGCATGGAACCAAACCTTCAACCGATGTTTAGAAACCAAGCACTCCAAGCGTTTCTGCTGATGTTTACGCATTTGTAAAATATTAAATTTGCTCTCTGTCATGTTAAATATTTTGCGTACAGTTTGGCCTCTGTAGTTCTTATATAAATAAAGTGATGACTAATAGGTTTAGAAAGCATTTTTTTCTGAATTCACACTGTAAGTGAAGTGAAAATAACCTCAGTTTCAGTTGTTTCTACCACTCAGTTTAAAGTCCCTTTAAAGGGGACCTATTATGCCCCTTTTTACAAGATGTGTCCAGAATGTGTCTGTAAAGATTCAGCTCAAAATCCCCCACAGATCATTTATTATGCCATGTTGTAAATACCATTTTTGAGTGGAAGGAAAAACATATTGTTTTCGGGTATGTATCTTTAAATGCAAATGAGCGGCTGCCCTGAAGAGGGCGGAGCCTGTACAGTGTCTCAGTTCAGATACGCTGTCAAAATCTAACAAAACATCTGTTTGGTTTTGATTATCTATCGCAGTCATGCTTACATGACGTTGCAGTTCTTTGTCATCATTAACATTTTTTATTTTGCATGCATTTTAAAGTCTAAACATCTGAAGCGCACGCACAGAAAACTGCCTGTTAGACGGCGTGTCGTGTGAGTATTAAACTAAGTTCTCCTCTACGTCTTAATGCACTTAAACTGTCAAATACACACAAGGTTATTTTAAAACTAGAGTGAACAAAGTTCACAAACATAGTCGTTATGTCTGTGAACCTGCAGGGAAAGAAATCACAAGTGTATATTAGATCTGTGTATTAAAGTGACAGGAGAGCATAATAGTATATGCTGTTAACATGAACCAAACAACAAAAGAAAAACAGAAAATCACTCACTGCTCTTGAGTGAATAACTTTAGTACTTTTAATAAGAACACATTTCTTACTTGAATATTGCTGTTAAATGCTCTGGCGAGGAGATAAACATGGCGGACTGTGTACAGCTCACTGAGGGGAGGTGCTAAGCTAATAGGGTGGAGTCCGTCGCCAGTTGTGGGCGGGGCCTAAGCATATGTGATGTCACGTTGGAGCACATTCCTGAACGGCTCATTTTGAGACATTTTTTAGATTTATCAAACGGAGTGGATGGACTTTTTTTATCACAATAGGGTGGTTGTGTACACACACTGACTGCAGACACATACATATGTTCAAAAACAATATAAAAGTGAATTTTACATCATCTTTGCCATCTTTGAAACGCCTCTCGGGCAGCGTTTCCAGTCATGCAAGTACAGCTCCTATCTCTTCGGATGGGGAAACATTAAATTCTCCAAAGCTGTTCACCAAGCTTACAATTAAATTTCATATTTAAAATCACCAATGAAATCTGACATTTTATTTCTAAACACTCAAATCATGACAAAAAAAATGCATTTTTCAGGCTGGATGCGCATGTGCAGTCATAAGCGTGTCTCAGCTACCTTGGAAATCCAGAGTTCTTGCGAAAGCACAAGTTGAATTTGCTCAGCGAGTTACTCTGGTGTCGAGTAATAATGCTCATTAAATATGCCCTTGTATCCGAGCTGCACCAATCACATCGGGTTATCTGATATAGGCGGGGCAGAGGCGAGCTAAACAGATGACGACAGCGTTGCGACGTCAAAATCATTAGTAAACATTGCAAGATGGCTAAGCGTATGGGGCTTGTTGTGATTGGTCGTAGTGTTATCCAATTGCGTGCAGTGAGATTTTCAAATGCATGCTTGGTGCCGCCCCTCGAGCTGGCCGAGTTTCATTAGTCGATGCCAGACCATTAATCTTTCAGATTTAGGTCTGGATTTCCAGGCTACGTCTCTGCTGCAGTGACGCATGGACTTTATTGATTGATGATTGTCTGTTTTATTTAGAAGGCGGGACTTATTCCGCCATATTGTGCGTTGCACTCTCTCTTCATGAGTGCACCGTCTTTGTATATAAAGTCTTTGGTATTGGCACTGAAGTGAACATGACCTGGTTCTGCAAGGCCTAACATGTTGTACCTGGAACCGCCAGAATATCCGCAGACTGAAGCAGGGCATGCAGCTTTTAAACTGCAACGCTGGAGTCTGCTTTCACAGCTGGCTTCGGGATGCAGGTGGGCTTGTTTGCTGCCGGTGGGAAACCCCGGTGAGCCCTAAGATGAATGGCATACCTCTGCGGGAAGGTGGAAGGCTCTCTAATTGGGGGGCGGGTGGATAATTCCTCTATTTTGAGGCATTTCCTAATCTATATATGAATGATGTTTGCTTTTATTTGTGGAGAACCAAATGGCCCCTTGCTGAAATGGAGATCTGATGTCAAATGGAGGTCTGACCACAGCAATTTCCAGAGAATAAGAGCAGCAAGGCAGAAAACAGGACTCTTTTTGAGTCGAGCAGGTCTGAAAGCAGAGCAAAGGAAGGGGTCGGTTTGCAGCCGCAGAAAGAGGCGATCTCCTGGGGCTTGTGGACCTGCTTGGGAAATAAATATCAATTTGACGAAAGATATATGGCATATTTCGTTTACTAGATGCTAGGCCGTCATCACAGGTCGTTGATCAGATGATATATAAGCATATATTGCTATAAACTGCATCGTACTACAAAGGCTAAGCTCAGGTTTTACTTTTATTAAAAAAAGGTCGAGGAACTTTTAGTGTTTAGAGTTTGGATGTGAAAAGTTAATTTCTGGTTTTTACTTGTTTTAAAAGCTGAGGCATGAGTCGATTATTTTTTTAATCTACAGTAAAAAAAATAAAAAATAATATATATATATATATATATACGTCTTTTGCTCACCAGGGCTGTATTTATTTGATCATTAAAATGTAGTAAAGCAGTAAAATTGTGAAATATTATTACAGTTTAAAATAGCGGTTTTCTATATGAATATATAAAATGTAATTTATTCCTGTGATCAAAGCTGAATTTACAGCATCATTACTCCAGTCTTCAGTGTCACATGATCCTTCAGAAATCATCCCGATTTTGCTGCTCAAGAAACATTTGAAACCAGTTGTGCTGCTTCATATTTTTGTGGAAAACCTGATACATTAATGATTTGTTGATGACTAGAAAGTTCCAAAGAACAGAATTAATGTGAAATAGAATCTTTTGTACCATTATAAATGTTTTTTATTGTGACTTTTGATTGATTTAATGCGCCCTTGCTAAATAAAAGTATTCATTTCTTTTTAAAAAAGTGCCACTAATGCTGTCAATAGTGCTTAACGTATATTGAACCTGCAGCATTCCTACTCCCATAGAGGTCTGTGATGTGATGGTCGTATATCTGAGACCGAGACATTCCCTTGATAGCAGGCAGAAGATCAAGCACACTTCAAAGGGTCAACCTGATCCCTGAGCTCTGCTCGAGCACAAGAGGTTAACGTAACGTTCCCTCAACATCACCCTGAGACGTGAGGCGGTGTGGGAAATATGTGCAGGGTGGCAGAGGCAAAGACAGCGAGGTCAAACCCAGAGAAAGCACAGAAATCACCTTCCCACCCTTCAAAATGGCAATAATGCGACGAGTCTGAGGAGGTTTAGAGAAGTTTTATTTTAAAACTATAATGTCAGCGTAAACATGACCTTCGACCCGAGGTTTTTCATGCAGTTATTGTTTCAATCTAGCGTAACAGTGGATAATAAACTTTATTTACATAGCAGTGAAGTAAAAACAGGCTTTTGTGGCCACATGATTAAGAAACCGTCAATCTTTCATTTCATTAGTGCGATTAGTGACGGCGATTAATTCATCTGTGCTGTACATCTCACAGGCCTTGAACACAGTGTACGATCACAAAATGATATTGCAAATTCACAAAACTTTATACATCTCAGAGGATCTGTGCTGGCGTCATCGTGAAAATGAAAACTTTCGATGATATGGACATGAAATATCAGTGTTTTTACTACAAACGTCACATGGACAAAAGGTTTCGTCATCGACACAAGTTCTCGTTGGCTCTTCACACTGATTATATTTATTTTCTTCACTAACAAACAAGAATCAAACACCAGGCAAGACATGAGACACATCGAAACACCAACGCTGACTGATCTGAATCATTGACTGGTCGAACTGCACACGGCATGTAAACACACACAGAAAACCCGGAGCCGGATTCACCAAGCATTCTTCTTCTTTTCTAACTTAAGAATAGAGTTAAGAATATTTTGTATTCCCAAAGTTCTTACAATTTTTGTCCAAAGACAAAACCTGAGAAAATTTTTAATTCGTCGTTCTCACGGATCCACGAAAACGAGTAAAAACACTGTAATATTCACAACGGGCCAGTAGTTGGCGATGTCACTTTTGTAAAGAAACACACGCGCGCCTATACACTTAGTTTTCACTAATTTGAGTTTTAGTAGTTAGACAATAACGGTATCACTTTCAAAAACTTGCACTTTTTAACCCGTTTTGAAAAGTTTGTGTTTTCAAGCCCATAAAACGCCACTGTTGTGTACTTTTTTAAAAAATAACCTTAAATTATTTCAACAAGATGCCAACATTTCTCAATTTTCTGTTGTGCTAAATACCTGAAACTGAAATAAAAATGAATAAAAAACAATAGATACATTTAAACTAATAAAATGCAACAAAAACCATACAACTTTAAAGTAAAAAAAAAAAAAAAAAAACGAATTCAAAATATAAATGAAACCTATAATAGCAACTCACTGAAACTAAACTTGACACCACTAAGGATGTGCACGAGTAGCTCTCTAAAAGTAACACCAGTAATCGATAAACAATGATCGGTAATGATTATGCATCATGTGACTTTGTTCTGAATTTGAAATTCCACAAATCGAGTCAAATAGGGACCTCATTTTTTTCGGCAGCTTCAGCACATATGAGCGCGCCGAACATATTCTCAACAATTGCACTTAGGAGCGTTCCTACGAATTTCGTAACTTCTTTCTTAAGAAGATTTTGGTGAATCCGGCCTCCAGACAACAGCAGGGAGCATTTCGTCTCAATCAGGCGCCAGAATCGAGAAACCCAGTAGTTTTCATCGTGTTCATTTACTTTCGGCTATTGAAAGTCTCATTAGCCTTCACTAAACTGTGGTGTGTGTATGTACTGGCACACGGTTTCACAACACAGTGATCTCAAGACGTCATTTATCACGGTTTCTGCGCGTCACCCTTCAGACAGACGCTGAAAAGAAAAGCTGGCCGCATCATTTCCTCTAGTCAGACGACCCTTCACACGAGGCCGGCTGGAAACACAGCTGCTGTGCTACTGTTGCTTTAATGTGGGGGGCAAATGAAGCTCTGCGGTCATTGCTTTTCTTTATTTAGCTTCACACACAACAACAACAACAACAACCACCGAGAAGGAAGATCACAGCAGAGACAGAGGTCAGAGGTCACATACAGTGTCACACTAACAGGGCGAACTCCGACCGAGTGAGTGTTTCCACGAGGAACATCCCAGACGCACAGAACACAGACGAGCACATTTCACTCTCATACCTGCGGACTTTCTCTTTCTGTTCAGTATCGGACTTCACTTTGATTCTTTCTTTCCACTTACTATCTCTCTTTTTCTTTGGTTGAATCTCAATTCCAAAATGTCCAGGTCACATTTCACCCCACACTCAAGAGAAATGACATTTTGCTTAAAGTAAGTGGAGATTTAAGATGTTTTTGCAAAGCCATCACTCCCAAATATTCATTACTGTAAAGCAAAACAAATGTCATTAATGTAATGCAAAACTGATGGTACATTATAATATTTTTTGCATCATGCAGCCTTTAATTTATGCTTAAATATTTTTTTTTACTGTATTACAGTAATTATCTTCCAACTTCTTAGTCAAATGTAATTTTAAAATCAATTTGCACAAAAAAAAATATAATAGTTTCAATTAAGTTATAAAATTGTAATAAAAAAAAGTCAGAAAGCAAAAAAAATATATAATAGTTTTAAAAGTTTAAAAAAATGTCATTTTAAAAATAAGTCACAATGAAAAATCTTAAGGCTTTATTTTCTTTAAGCAAAAAGTTTTTGTTTTTTAAATATGACCTGGACATAATAACAATTTTCATGAGATTCAGCCCTTTCTTTCTTCATTTCTTTCTCTCTTTTTTTTTCAAACATCAGTTTCCGTCATGTTTTCAAGACTGCGTTCGGCGTCGCTTCGTTTCAGCTGAGCTGAAATCTCCTTCTGTTCTTCACCTGCATCTCTCCCGTCCCCTCTTCCTTCCTCGATCTCTCCATCCTCGGGCTCGGTTTTCAGCCGGATCACTCTGGGCTCGGCGTGTGCGTGTCTGAAGCTGCGGCTGTGGATGACTCCAGCAGGGGGCGATGCGATCTCTGGCTCTCTGTGCTCTTCCTCGTCCTCCTCCTCCTCCTCCAGATGAGTGCTGGAGTTCCTCAGCTGCTCGATGGACTGAGACAGAGCCTACAGGAAAACACGTGAGAGAAACAGAGGAGTTTTATAATGCTGATTCAATTGCATCATTCGCAAAGCATCATGGGATGAGTAGTTCATTCCATTAAATACACATTCAAGACTTTAGATACACAGTTTTGTATCATTTTTCCAGATTTTCTAACTGTTTAAAACCTAATGGGGAAATTGATCTGATTCTTATGGAGAAAACAGTGTCACAACTGCTATTCCAGCACTGAGTTCAGTTATGTGTCATCATAATGAATCAGAAGTTACACATTAACATGCTCTTTCATTCTTTTTGATATGTTCTTGTAAATGCGGTCAGAGCCGTCATAAACTCAGTCTTCTGCCGCTCGCCGAACACGCCGCCCGGTCTGGCTTCAGTCCTGCTGTAAAAGGGTAAAATAATACCACCCCGAAAAAATAGCAGCTGTAAAAGTTTTGTGTAAAATGAAAAGTGGCTAAATTATACACGCGGATACATGTGTGTTAAAGTGCCGCCAGCGTCTGCCTGCAAAATCCTCTCCTAGGCCTTCAGGAAATGAAAGAAAGACTAAAATAAAGAACTGGGTGTATTACTGGGGTAAAAATAAAGCTTTTTTTTTGTTTGTTTTACTACCCAGCTTTGCAAAATATGCCGTCTTCATCACTGAATTACTGACAATTTTCCAAAATAAAATAAAACACACAAATAAATAAATACATAAATAATTCTAATAAAAAATCTTGAATGTTTGACTGTCTGAATGTTAAATGAGTTAAAAGCAGCTGCAGTAAAACATCCTGCTGGGATTTACTCACTTCCTCTCCTTGTATTAACTCACTTCCTGTCTCAACGAGGCATCAGTCAGCTCCATTTACACAGTCATTTAAGAGAAAAGGACCCTTAAAACTCTTAATAGGAACACTGACACACTGCAGGGTCTCTCACACACACACACACACACACACACACACACACACACACACACACACACACACGCACACACACACACACACACACACACACACACACACACACACACACACACACACACACACACACACACACACACACACACACACACACACACACACACACACACACACACACTCCAGATGACACTCTGGAATCCTGTGAAAATGCTGCAGTCCTTCACCAGCTCTGAAAGACACATTTATGTAACATAACTCCATCTATCTAAATAACTGTTAAGAAAACCTCAACTCATTTAAAGACATTTCAAACAAAACACTGAAGTCTTTTTTGGTATATTTAAGATCCTGTAAATCTATTACAAAGTGATAAATCATGACAGTGCTTTTGTTTTGACGATGTACTGTCCATTAAACAATCACCAGCGTTTAAAAAACTCTTCATATTCAGTAATATTATTGATTTGACCGCACTGACACGATCAGACTGAACTGAATCGAGAGGATGACGTCTTCTGTAAAGCGGCTTTATAGGTTTATAACTGACCAATTTTTGCAACATCAACATGTTGTTATTTAGCTTTATAGCTAAAATGAACTTGTTTCATAATTAATGAACTTTACACTGTTATTGAAATAAACTAAATCAACACTGAACCGACTCAAGCTGAACGATAACACTACTGTCATATAATAAGAGCTTCTAATAAGAACATTCATAAGAGTGAATTTATTTTATTTTCCTGTTTATTAGTGTGAAGCTGCTTTGAAATAATCTGTATTGTATAAAGCGCTATGGAAATAAAGGCTATACTTAAAGCATTCACTGCTTCCCCTTTATTCGAGTCCATGTGAAAATATGTACAAAAATGTAAAGTTTCTCATGCATGTAGAGCGTTTACTGTAGAAAGCTTTTACTGTGGGGTTTGAGGCATTATTTCTGGGTGTCTGGTGAAGTTACCTGGCTGATGTGAACCTGTTGGTGAAACTGTTTCTGCTTCTCCACGAAGTTGTGGTGTTGTTGCTGCAGCACGAGTTGGGCCAGAGTGCTCTGTGGCAGCGGTGCCGACTGCGTGCGGTTCAGGGGTCGGTGTCGCGGTAACCTGACGCGAGCGCTCGCCGGCGCACGCTCCTTCATCGCCAGAGGAGACGAGGACAGCACGGGGACGCTGCCTGTGACTGGAAAGACAGAAATCAAACATGAGCCACACGTTTTTCAATGTAAACGCGCTAGACGGACGCCTTTAACCGGTGCACTTGCATTTTTAGCAGCGTCTCTCAAGTTAAAATGAGTTCAACTTTTAAAAAACACAAGAGCTATAAAAGTCCCCCTGTAGTCAATCATTGTATCCCTTAAAACTCATCGTTGATCACCAAAATTACATATTGAAAAATGCCTTAAAATATCTTGAATGTAACTCGACACCATTGCCTCATTTAGTATGCGCGGCTCTATGAATATGCAAATGAGCCCCGCCTCCACTCACTCACTCAGCTCAGAGATCCACTGGTTGACGATCACACGTTGATCTGATTGGTTACAAGGTAGTGTGTGACGTCAGAAACACCAGCGATTTCAAAGCGTGTTTTTGAGACTGTCTTTGGTTCACTGCAGTTTTAAGGAGGAAATACTCAGCAATGGTGTCGACTTATGAATTTACACACGCTTTGTCTTGAAGCATATTAAAAACACCACATAGACATATAAACAACATTAAAAGCTGGATTTTCACCACAGGGGGACTTTAAGGGCCAATCACATAAAGTATTAAAAAAGTTTTGTTGTGTATATTTTTTGTGTGTGATTTTGTTGTGTTTTTGCCATTTTATTATAAACATTTTTAAAAGTCTGTATAGTTAAGGGATGTCTGCAGTTCTGTGAGATCTGCTCACCAGGCGAGATCATCCTCTGCTGTCTCTGCTCCTTCAGAAGCAGGTGTTGCAGGAGCGCTTGCTGTCCGTTGCTCACTTTAGACTCCAGCGAGACGGGACACGCGGCCAGACCTTCTGTGCTCCGGTCCTTCAGCGCCGTTCCCGTCTAACAGAGGAGAGGTCAGGCAAACGCTAGTCATCTTCCAGGTCAAATCAGCTCACCTTTGTTTATGCAGCGCTAAACACAGTGCTGCGTTTCTCAAAAGCACTGTAAGTAGTTCGTAGAACCGTTGCCACCGATGGGCTCTACGATCAACTTAGCTCACGATTCATTTGAGAAACGCAACCCAGATTGTTTCAAAGCAGCTTCACAGTAATAGAATCGATGATGCAAACTTTTAGTTTAGTAAAGATGCAATGGATCAAAGCACACATAGGGTCTCATTCATGAAACATTCGTAAATATACGAGTAAACATGTGAGTGATTTGCGCGTAAAGAGACCTTCCCGAAAACTCTTCTCCTGATTCACAAATACTTCGTAAACGTCAGATGTGATAGTGAAATGTGTGTGTGTGTTAATGAATTCCAATCAGTCGTAAATGGGACGCGCGTGCACGCTCATTGTCAATTACCATAAATCCCGCCCATTAAATCCGACTGACAACTATATATGGGCATCATATTATGTCACCAAACGAAGGATTTCAACATGTCTTCTCAAAAGCGAATGAAAAAGAGAAATTTCTCAGATGCAGAAATTGAAGTTTTATTATCAGAAGTTCGTTCAAAACGCCACATTTTATTTTCAAGCGTACATAGTGGCGTATCAGGTCCTAAAAAAAAGGAAGCGTGATATTACAGATGCAGTTAATGGAGTTTCATCTGTTAATCGAACAGTCCCAGAAGTGAAAAGAGTCCCAGCCCTATTGAAAGCAATTAATTATTTGATTAAAGTGTTCCGTTTGCAGATGCTATCACGGGCTCTCATAATAAAAGTAAAAAGAAAAACTGAATGTAATTACTATATATAATATTTTTTCAAAATACTGTGTAAATATGTACCCGATTAAGGTGAATTAAAATGCAGCCTTATTAATGAGCGGATGTTAAACGCACTATTTACGTGTGGCTGGAGCAGGTGTAGATTTCTTTCGTACCGACTAACATTTGGAAAATACGAACATTTTAATGAATCCGAAAATTTACGCCAGAACCACTTTACACACGATTTACACAAAAATTCGTTCTGCTCGTGTTTCATGAATGAGACCCATAGAGTGTTATTGAAGACAATTTTTTTTTTTGTCTAGGTACAATTACTACACTGTCGCCTTTTTCCAACTTTGTTGCCATTGGCTTGCCTTGCTTAGTTGGGGACATTAAATTTAACATTTAATTTAGTATTCAACAATAATATTGATCTGCCTGCATTGACACTATTATACAAGAACTGAACTGAGCTGGACGATAACATCACGGTTTACTCCAGAGCGGCTAAATATATATATATAAATGAACTAAATTAATAACTTAAAAATAAATAAATAATGAAACATCACTTAACTTACCTAAGCTGGACTGTGACGCTATTTTCTTCTGGAAACAGACTTTTTTGCATTATTATCCTGTTATCTCTGTAAAGCTGCTAAAAAGCGCTATATAAATAAATATGACTTGGCTTGACATGACATTATTCATGGTCAATTATGTAGTCAGTTATGAAACAAACTGGATTCGGCTATAAGCAGCTCCACAGAGGTGTCATAATTCACCTTAATTCAGTTCATCCGAGTGTCAGTGCAGTCAAATAATAATGATATTACTGAATATTAAGAGTCTTTTAAACTCCATCTAAGGAAGCCAAAGACGACATGTGCTCTAAATCATAAAACATGATCCCCTACTTTTGCATTTAAAGACAAATTTTCACTCAAGCATGAGAGAGACTTACATAATGCCTCATGCATATGAAATATTAATAACTGTGCTCTTTTTAAAACACATCCAGTCAGCATTCACGTCGGCGGCGTCCACAAGGTGCGCGTAATTACCGCCGGGCTGCATTTAGAGCTCCCTCGTGAGTCATTCAACTATTTTAAAATGTGAAAGTGTTGAAAGTATTCTCGTCTGGATGGTAAAAGTGATCCGTGTTTTGATTTGTTGGCATGTTACGCGCTTTCCGAACACAATTTCTTGAGCTTTTTAACAGCCCGTGATGAACGAGATGCTAAACTCTAAAAACTCTGAAACCCTAAACCGAGCGCCGTATTTACCCAAGGGCTAAAGATCCCAGGGGTCAGAGGTCACGAGCCCTCAGGGCTGTACATTAATCCAGCCGGGACTGAACACTAGCACTCAGTGAAAGCAGATAATGAGATCTGCACCTAAACCTTCAGCAAACAGCAAACATCTCTCTCAAAACACGGCTGATCTCTGCGCTCTGTAAAGGCGATCGGTCCCATCGCTGCCTCCTAATGCACCCGTCACATTCCTCATACAGTGTTTTGTGCTTTCTCCGCAAATAGATGCGACTCTGTGTCTCACTGTCTCCTAAAAATACTGTCTCACAGTCCCTTGCTCTTTCTGCAAGATCTATTCATATCTGTTGCGCAGCAGAACGAGAGCCGGCGATGCTGCTTTTGTGTTGATTCCCAGAGGAAAGCCGAGTTTCTCAGAGGCTGCTCTTTCAAAGCTTGTCTCGTTTAAGAATCAACAGTGTCTCAGATGTTCCTCTAAATTGAATGAGCCAATAGTTGACCTACAAAGCTACAGTGTAAATGAATTTGCAAATCATTTGATGAAAAATGTTTGAGATCTCTCTTGCATACTTTTGTATCTTGGCCAATATATATATATATATATATATATATATATATATATATATATATATATATATATATATATATATATATATATATATATATATATATATATATATATATATATATATATATATATATATATTCTTCCTCAGTATTTTTGTCTTGTTTTCAATCACAAATATCTAAAAATTCTTAAATCAAGATAAATTTACTGAAGAATGAAAATGACAAGATATTAAGTCTTGTTTTCAACTCAAAATGAAGTGTTTATGCTAAAAACAAGAAAAAAATATGTAAATCGAGTCAGAAAAATAAAGAAAAATTTCCCTTTGAATTACTTTTATTTTTCTGATCACTCTGACATACTTTTTCTTGTTTTAAGCAGAAAGAAATATTCAATTCTTTGAAGCACAAAAGCATTAAATATTTGTTTCAGAAAATAACACTCAAGTCATTTTGCTTCTCAAGTAAACATATAGTGTAGTGTATTGATTTAAGAATGTTATGGTATGATATTTGTACCGGAAAACAAGACAAAAATACTGAATAAGAAAGTTTTTTTTTTCTCTACTAACTCAACCTGGCCCCGCCCCTTTATTCTGCATATGCCTTGGGCGGGAATTATTTAAATGAGGAATCTTATGAAGTGTTCGACCTCATCGTTCATGCGTGTCTATGATGCGCAGGAACTTACGCAGAGGTGTGCGTGAGCCGGGTGCAGAGCCAGCGTGAGGTTGGGCAGAGACGGGGACGTGTAGAGATTCAACAGGGACAGGGACCCATCCGTCTGTAGGACGCCGCTCTGAGACAGACACCGCTGGAGGAGACAGACAGACAGACTGCGTTACATCACCTCGTATAATGCAGCGTCACACAGAGAAACAATACTGATGCTGTAAATAAATCTGAATAAGGTTCCTCTGTCACATTGCCACCAGTCTGCAGTGTCTATGATGTAACCTCTCGTAAGCATTCAGAGGGATGTGTGTGTGTGTGTGTGTGTGTGTGTGCGTATTCCACCATCACAGCCAATCAGAATGCATTCTAACATACAACTCTAAAGGTCAGTTCACACTGCACCGACAGACACAGACCAACGCCGACCAGATTACAGCACGCCACCTCTCAGACATTCTAACTTCGATTCAGGATGTTCAATCAGGTGTAACACACTGATCCGACAAAAGCTGGTTGCTAGGCTGTTCTGAATATTCCCTAGGGGTTGCTAGGGTGTTGTGACTGGTTTTTAGTCTCCTTCTATGCAGTTCTGGATGGTTGCTAGAATGTTCTACATATTTTCTGGTGGTTGCTAGGGTGTTGCTAGGGTGTTCTGTGTGCTTGCTAGGGTGTTTTGAATGGTTTTTAGTCTCCTTCAATGCTGTTTCGGATATGTTCTCTAGTGGTTGCTAGGGTGTTCTGAACATTCCCTAGTGGTTGCTAGGGTGTTGCTAGGGTGTTCTATGTGCTTGCTAGGGTGTTGTGAATTTTTCCGTGTGCTTCTATGCAGTTCCGGAAGGTTTCTAGAGTGTTCTAAATGTTCTCTAGTGGTTGCTAGAGTTTTTTTTAAATGTTCTGTAGTAGTTGCTAGGGTGTTGCTAGGTGTTTTCTAGTGTTATGGGTATTTACTTCTGCCCCTTGTCAGTCAATATCAGTTAACAGTGTGTTTGTGTTAATGATGTGATGTCATCTTTAGGTCATAGCTGAAGCAGTGAAATCTCATGATCACACACCCTCACTAATGGCCAGCTGTAGGTTTAGCCGTCTCTCGTGTGAGGATGAACTCAATAGGCTGTGTCTACAGGAGGAGAGTGTGTGTCTACAGGAGGAGAGTGTGTGTCTACAGGAGGAGAGTACGCTGGCCCGTTGCCCATGAGGAAATGCTTGGGAAGAACTTCACAGGAGAAATAAACCTCACCATCCCAGAGCCCCTCACCCCCTTCCCCAAACGCCAGCGCAGCCAGAAACCACAGCGGAAAAGAGCTGTCACAGTTAGTTCAGCACAGCACTGCCACACACACACACACACACACACACACACACACACACACTCACGCACATACACACACACACACAAACACTCACGCAGACACTTACTCACGCACAAACGCACACACACGCACATATAAATCACACACACACACACTCACACACACACATACGCACACATAATCACACACACACACACACATAATCACACCTTCAAACTTCTTAGAGCTCTACAACTTCAAATGCGGTTTTAAACGCAGTGTTTCCATGTGTTTGTTTGTCAGGCTGATGGTACGAGCGTCCCGGGACCGGGTCTGTGTACGCTCAGCTCCAAACAACCAATCATTCGGGGGGCCCGACTCATTCACCTCACAGTCTGATAAGAGTAATGAGGCACGGGACTTTAATGGAGGATTTTATTTAGTTTCAGTTTTTGGGGTTTATGGTTCAGTTCCTAAAAATGCAATCACAGGCTCAAAACTGCACGCAAGTGCATGAAACCCGTTCCACAGCTGCCTCTGTGTGCTGAAGGGTGTTAACCTTCGTTTAAAGAGAGCACTGCTACGGAAATGTGAGAATGACATTGCATTAAATATAACAAAGCAAATGGCATTTATTTTGAGAGAAAAGAAAAACATCACAAATCCTCATTACAAGCAAAACATTTCACAGAAAAACACTGCACTGCAAAAACGGCTCAGAGTTCTGAGAAAAGCTTTGATATCTGTATCAATATATCAATATCTGATTGCAGATTTGCCACTTGCTTTGATACTTTGTTTTCCAATGCAATGATGTTCAGACCTTTTTATTAATACTTGCATCCTACAAGTATTGTTAGTCATTTCCCATGTGGAGAGGTTAGTCATAATAAAGCCATTAAAAGTAAAACTTTTGTGCAGTGCTCAAAAGATTCATTTTATATAATCTAAAAAAAAAGTTTTGGTACCTCAATTTGGCTGGTGCTGGACCGGTATGATGCTCCGTTCTCATTGCTGCACAAGCCAATGGGTGAGCTCGGTCCAGAACCTGCAGGGCTCTCATTGGCTGAAGAATCTAGACAAGAGGAAAACAGGAAGTACTGACTGTGAGCTCCGCCCACAGCTGAAGCTCATTGGTCTGTATATCAAACATCAATCATACAGATCTGTGTTTTCTGACAGGAGGGCAGTTTATCTGTTTCAGGTTGCAGATAGATGGATGTGTTTAGCCCAAGCAACTGTTGTTCGCTCACCTGTTAGTTCTAAAGTTCGTTTTTTCATCGGCGTGACGAGAACGCTGCCGTCTCTGCGGCGTATAGGTCCACTTCTTCTCTCAGAAACCTTCTGCTTCAGTCTGGACCGGACCTTCAGATTGGGCTCAGATGCTGAGAGGAAAGAGAAAACAGATTACATTAGTTATTTCTGCCAGGCCGATTAATTACCCGATATTTGGCTATTTTGAGGTTTTCTGCTATTAACAAGAGTTTTAGTTCTAAAATCTACTGTTCTCAGTGGATAATAAACATGTTTTTTTGCATAAATACATGTCAAATTTAAAGCTCCCCATTAAGCTTTTTCAAATATTACTTTTCATGCGGTGTGTAATTGAGATGTTTATGCATGTAAAAGGCGTTTTGGTATCCGACAAGCTGTAAGCAGTCGACCAATCAATCACAACAAGCTGGGCCTTCTGACCAATCAGAGCAGAGCAGACTCTCGGAGAGGCGGGGCTTAGAGAAACTGAATCCTTGATCAAACCGTTTCAGACACTGTGAGAAAAGAGCTGATGCTGCATTGTATATTATGAGTGTTGTTTGACCTTGCATGCATGTAAACCTATTCGAGATTCCAAAACAAAATTAGGAACCTTTAAAATAGCTTTAAATTCAATGTCACTTCATTTTCACATGCATACACAAGTGGTCTGACGAGGCAGCTCACAGAACCAGCTGAGTGAATGTGTGGCCGCGGTCCAGCCACACTGAGGAATTCTGGGATGTCTCCCAGCTGTAATGAGGTAAGAACTGGAAGATCAATTCTATCGTTCATCTGGAGGACATTAAATCTGTCTAACAGCTCTCCGCTGGCTGTAGGAGTCCAGTACCTGCCAGCCTGCCAACCACAAACCTCTACGGTAGCCATGTTTAAACTAACACAGAGATATCGGCACAGACAGAGGCAGATTTGGCTTGGGAAAAAAGGGGAAATCCTCTTTTTTTTGTACCACTATGACCTATGAAGTACCAAAATTCCCTGGATTTTACTCAGGCCGCCCTATAGACGCCACCTACCGCCGTCTGACCGCTGAGTGGGCATCAAAGATACACACATCAGGAGACCGACATGATTACAACACACTGAGGGCTGAGGACAGAGATGAAACGAGAGAAGGAATTTGAAACACACACACACACACACACACTATTGCAAAGACTTATCGGTGAGAATAATAAATAATAATAAATAAAAAAAAACATAACAAAATAATTAAACTGAAATAAATATAATTGTATTTATAATAAATAATAAAATAATACATAAAATAATAAAATAAAATTTAAACTCAATATAATTGTATTTACAATCAAATAAAACATAACAAAATTATTAAATTGAAATTAAATATATTTATAATAAAAATAAAAATATTAAACAAAATTTAAATTAAACATTTATAATAAAAATACAGTATAATAATTGTAACAAAATAATATAGAAATATAACAATTATTAAATATAATTGTATTTATAATGACAATGAAATACAACATTATAACAATATCAATTAAAATTAAATATTGTATTTGTAATAAATTAAAATAAAAAAGAATAAAATAAAATGTTAATTAAATATAATTGTATTTATAATAAATTAAAAACAAGAATAATAATAAAATGTTAATTAAATATAATTATATTTATAACAAAAATGAAATAAATATTTACTAAAAAAATAGAAATAAAATATAATTGTATTTATAATTCAAATAAAATGCAAAATTATAACAAAATAATATAACATTTTAATTAAATATAACTGTATTTGTAATAAAAATGTATAACAAAATAATTAAATATAATTGAAATTAAATATAATTGTATTTATAATTAAAATAAAGTGACTACATCCTACCCCTAAGAGATAAACTGTTGACAAAAACAAACGTTCCTTTGAATATTATAAATTATGAATAATTATTTGTGGGTTTTGTCAGACTTGCCTATACTTTTGGGGATAAATAGTGAACATATACGCACAGACAACTTAAACGTGAGGCCTTTTGAATGTGTTTGACTTTACAATCATGCAAATAGTTCAAGGATACAACTGATTTTCAAGTTTTGACTTCCCAAAGTTTTTAGCACTACTGTAACCCCACAGTCCTACGGCTGTCGTGCGGGGAAAACCCAACAGGTCATGTTTGGCTGTAAATGCAAAAAAATGTTACAAGCAATTTAAGAGCCCCACACTGATTAATAAAATGGAAGACGGCTGACAAAAAAAAAAGGCTGATCATAATGAAACGGATGCTTTGAGTTTCTGGAGCACTGGGCCGAGATCAGAGATTACGGCAATGGCGAAATACTGTAATTTACTCTCTCTGACACATGATGAATAAGAGCTATTAGAAAAATACCGCAAAAATATTTGCCCAGCAATTAGCGGGAAGGATTTACACATTTTTAATTCGCAGGGAAAATACGCAGAGCGGTCGGCATGTTTACGCTGGGCCGCGTCATTAAAGGGGATTTTCAGTGTTGCCCGACTCAAGCTTCCTTAAACAAACACCTGTGGGACGGGGGTTACAAGGCATGAGCGGGTGACGGCTGGAGGGGTCCGTCCACCGAACTCATGTGCACCTGTGAGGCTTGTTGAGCTGCGGCTGACCAGTTCCATATGGCGGGAGGAATGAGAACATACACACTGCATACATTACCAGTGCTAATAAACCAGCACACCCTGTTACCCGCAACACCTCACAACAGAGCACTCAATCCATGTGAACTACAGATCCCACCAAAATACCCTAGTCACTACAGTTATTGCTCCGATTCTGAAATCGTAAGGATCTCCATTAAAACAGTGTATTTAATTTAAAGTCACTGGTGGCTGATACTGAGTTAATTTTAGTAATGTTTTAAAAAAAAATTAATAAAATGTAAGTGGTTCTTTTCCATGCAAAACTTACTGCCATGATGCTATGATGGTTGCCAGGGTGTTGCTATGGTGTTCTAGATAGTTTCCAGGGTGTTGCTAAGAGGCTTGCTAAAGTGTTCTTCAGTATTTTCATTCCTGGGTCATTGTTAGAATGTTCTGTGTGGTTGCTATGCGGTTGCTAAGTATTCTAAGTGGTTTACAGTTGCTATGAGGTTACTATGGTATTCTAGATGGTTGCCAGGGTGTTGCTATGTGGTTTGCTAAAGTGTTTTTTAGCTGTTTAAGCACATTCCTGTGTGGTTGCTAGAATGTTCTGTGTGGTTTCTAAGAAGTTGCTAGGATTCTGAGTGGTTTAAAGCATGTTGCTATGAAGTTACTATGGTGTTTTAGATGGTTGCCATGGTGTTGCTATGTGGTTTGCTAAAGTGTTCTTTAGCCGTTTAAGCACATTCCTGGGTGGTTGCTAGAATGTTTTGTGTGGTTGCTATGCAGTTGCTAAGGTGTTCTGAGTGGTTTATAGCATGTTGCTATGAGGTTACTATGATGTTCTTGATGGTTGCCAGGGTGTTGCGATGTGGTTGCTAAAGTGTTATTCAGTTTTTAGCACATTCTTGGGTGGTTGTTAGAACACATTAGCAACTGCAACCACACAGAACATTCTAAGTTGTTTACAGCATGTTGCTATGAGGTTACTATGATGTTATTGGTGGTTGCCAGGGTGTTGCTATGTGGTTGCATGGATATTCTGGGTTGTTGCTAGGTGGATGTTTAACAGCTCTGTCTCTAGACTCAGTTCCCTCCTTTCTATACGCCAAAAAAACAATTTCTTGCCAAAAAATGTAGAATATACTGTATAAGATACATAAATGTTGTGAACAGCATGGTTTAAGAAAATATATTTAATATGTTTATATATTTAAACCATCAAATGGCTAAATGTATTAGGCTATGTATTTTAAGGATAAAAAAATACATTTCAATTTAATGTAAATGCACAAAATCTATTTGTTTAAAATACATTTTGGACAATATAAATATATTTACATTGAAAAAAATATATCAACACATGAGGAAATATAAGTTAATTAATCAAAAAAATATATATAATATATGTTTTGACCATTTTTGAAGTATATTTAAAATGTATATCTGAACATATTTATTTTTTGCTGAAAATGGTGCGTCTAATCACTTAGTAAAGTAGTAAACGCTAAACATGAATACATGGCATTAAGAGTTTGTCCAAATCACTAGTTGTAAGTCATAGTTGCACTGGCAGTTTCCAGTGTCTCTCCCGCTGTTCTCTTACACAAACAGATCTGTCGCCTGCACATCATGACCACTCAGCATCCCGCCACCCCCCCTTCACACCTGTCAATCATTCAGCCGTGAAGGTCCTGACCAGGGCAAAGAACAAACGCTACCTTCATGATCACCCCGCCTGGCCGAATCTGAGCGGGAATCTACCGGGAATGAGGCCTCGGAACATCAAGGAGAGTCCACATACAGGATGTTTGATATTTCAATTCAAACATCTTTTACTAGCCGTGCTTAAACATCTAGAATGTTGGATGCAAAGCTTCTCGTTGTGGGAGTGATTACAGTCATAAAAATCATTCTGTTCAGGCACAGGGAGGTGTTTTGTGTTTTAATTGGCCGCTCCTGCTCTATCTCTGCTCGTTCTGATCTACGGCCTGAAACCGGAGCCACGGGAAGTGGCCCTGCAGACTGTCTTGTCAGCGTAGACAAATTATTCCATTGACAAAAAAGCAGGCTGTTTTTCTTCCCGTTTTTTCAGCTTTTGCGTCTTTGTTTTTGTATCCCCCCTAATGTACCGGACGGGCCTCTTTTTAAAAGCTGTTACCTGAGTTATTGAGAGGGGATGAAAAGACGGCCCACGGTTTCGTGATCTTCGATGCGGCGCAAACCCCTGCGCTCAGGAGAAATCTCCCAGGAGGTTTGCGGTATTCCGGCCCGTTGAGCCTCAGGACCCCCTTTCCCAGTTTTCAGGCCATGCTGGAAATTCCGTGAAAACAGTGCCTGGATGAAAACCAGGTCTATATTTACATTTCCTTTGAAAAGGGTTTCAGTCTTATCATCGAGTCAGGCGTATCACCTTCCTCTGCAAACTCATCTCGGAATCAGCCTCGCTACGAGACGCCGAAATATGCAGAAAATATCCGAGGTTGAAGATCATGTTGACTCAAATGCGAGTTCCCGGAAAAGTGAGCATGTTGTACTTTTTTTCTGGTGTTTGCAAAGACAAGCATCACTTTTACTTTTTACCGTTTAAAAGACTTTTGTTTTCTTTTGAAATTGATCAAAAGTGACAGTAGAGACATGTATAATGTAAATGCTGTTCATGTGAACTTTCTATTTATCAAAGAATCCTAAAAAATGCATCACAGTTTCCACAAAAATATGAACAATATGAACAGCACGACTGTTTTCAGCATTGATAATAATCAGAAATGTGTCTTCAGCAGCAAATCATCATATTATACTGATTTCTGAAGGATCATGTGACACTGAAGACTGGAGTAATGATGCTGAAAATTATACATTTATATAATAAATAAATTGAATAAATTGCCATTTTGAATTGTAATAATATTTCACAATATTGTCATTTTTACTGTATTTTTGATCAAATAAATGCAGCTTTGGTGAGCATAAACATACCCCCCCCCCCCCAAATATAATCGTAATATTTCTGCTAACCCCAAACTTTTGAAACATTAAGCACTCAGACTTTTTAACCTGTCCGACAGTAAAACATGCAAAAACAATTGAAAGGTCAAATGCGCACAACGACCATCCTGAACATTCGCAACCATGCGACCCAAAGCCACCTACGCCCCCAGGACGAGTTAACCTCTGTTCTGATTAGGGGCCCGAGAGCCGTCCCGTCCTGAGGAACCCCTCGGTCCGGCCCGGATCTCTTCTCTACAACCCCTCCGCTGGGTAATTGTTTGCAAACCTTCGCACCGGCCGCCCCGGGGGACACAGCGGGCACAAGCGTGGTCATTCTCACCATACTGACCCTAAAGCTAAACAGGGTCACTCACCGGCCCCATTCAGCTCTGCCCACAGGCCACCGGGCTCAGTGACATGCTCAGTTGACCCTTGACCCCAGTGATTAAATATCGGCCAGATTCATCTGCAAACATTTAGGCAGTGTCACCTCCGCCGAGCCCCCGTGACACTCCTGCAATGCTGTCAGATTCTGCACGAGCTCGGAGCAAGAACACACATCAGGGCACTGAGCTCTGTTACAAAACACAATCGGCACCCTACCTAGACAGCAGCGAAATTATGCTGCATTTACGGCAAACAAACTAAAAACATCCATCCATTTGGTCAAACAAACTAATGATGCACAAAGGGTTTTAGGAACAAAGGTTTTATGGACACTTCATTAAAGACCAGATCACTTTGAACGAACGTTCTGTTAACGTTACTGGACGTTTGTTCATAACGTTGAGAAAGTTTGCACTGCAAAAAAAGTATTTTTGCGCTGTTTTCCATTACAAATATTTAAAAATCTTAAATCAAGATGCATTTACTTGAGAAGGAAAACATCAAAATTAAGTGAGTTTATGCTAAAAATATGAAAAATATATCTGTCAGTGGGGTAAGAAAAATAATCGTTTTCTCATTGAATTAAGTGTATTTTTTCTAACCCCACTGGCAGATTAACCATAAACTCACTTAATTTACCATAAACTCACCATATTATACCATATTATTAACCATAAACTCACTTAATTTACCATAAACTCACCATATTATACCATATTATTAACCACAAACTCACTTAATTTACCATAAACTCACCATATTATACCATATTATTAACCATAAACTCACTTAGTTTACCATAAACTCACCATATTATACGATATTATCAACCATAAACTCACTTAATTTACCATAAACTCACCATATTATACCATATTATTAACCACAAACTCACTTAATTTACCATAAACTCACCATATTATACCATATTAACCATAAACTCACCATATTATACCATATTATTAACCATAAACTCACTTAATTTACCATAAACTCACCATATTATACCATATTAACCATAAACTCACCATATTATACCATATTAACCATAAACTCACCATATTATACCATATTATTAACCACAAACTCACTTAATTTACCATAAACTCACCATATTATACCATATTAACCATAAACTCACCATATTATACCATATTAACCATAAACTCACCATATTATACCATATTATTAACCATAAACTCACTTAATTTACCATAAACTCACCATATTATACCATATTATTAACCATAAACTTACTTAATTTACCATAAACTCACCATATTATACCATATTATTAACCACAAACTCACTTAATTTACCATAAACTCACCATATTATACCATATTAACCATAAACTCACCATATTATACCATATTATCCATAAACTCACCATATTATACCATATTATTAACCATAAACTCACTTAATTTACCATAAACTCACCATATTATACCATATTATTAACCATATTATTAACCATAAACTCACCATATTATACCATATTATTAACCATAAACTCACTTAATTTACCATAAACTCACCATATTATACCATATTATCCATAAACTCACCATATTATACCATATTATTAACCATAAACTCACTTAATTTACCATAAACTCACCATATTATACCATATTATTAACCATATTATTAACCATAAACTCACCATATTATACCATATTATTAACCATAAACTCACTTAATTTACCATAAACTCACCATATTATACCATATTATTAACCATAAACTCACCATATTATACCATATTATTAACCATAAACTCACTTAATTTACCATAAACTCACCATATTATACCATATTAACCATAAACTCACTTAATTTACCATAAACTCACCATATTATACCATATTAACCATAAACTCACTTAATTTACCATAAACTCACCATATTATACCATATTATTAACCACAAACTCACTTAATTTACCATAAACTCACCATATTATACCATATTAACCATAAACTCACCATATTATACCATATTAACCATAAACTCACCATATTATACCATATTATCCATAAACTCACCATATTATACCATATTATTAACCATAAACTCACTTAATTTACCATAAACTCACCATATTATACCATATTATTAACCATAAACTCACCATATTATACCATATTATTAACCATAAACTCACTTAATTTACCATAAACTCACCATATTATACCATATTATTAACCATAAACTCACCATATTATACCATATTATTAACCATAAACTCACTTAATTTACCATAAACTCACCATATTATACCATATTAACCATAAACTCACCATATTATACCATATTATTAACCACAAACTCACTTAATTTACCATAAACTCACCATATTATACCATATTAACCATAAACTCACTTAATTTACCATAAACTCACCATATTATACGATATTATTAACCATAAACTCACTTAATTTACCATAAACTCACTTAATTTACCATAAACTCACCATATTATACCATATTATTAACCATAAATTCACTTAATTTTGATATATTCCTCAGAAAATAAGACTTAAGTAATTTTGCTTCTCAAGTATTTTGATTTAAGAATGTTTAGATATTTGTACTGGAAAACAAGACAAATGAATGTGTTTAGGTCCATTATATACAGTATATATAACATTGCATTGTTAGTTAAGCAAGAACGCTAATGGCAAACATTCTACATGCTGCCTATGTAGGTAGTAAACAGCAAGGCAGCTCACTATAATCAAACTGAGCCGTTAGCAATAATATACAAAACACATCGACTTACAGTATTTAAGCCTTCAGAATAAAATCAAATTTAAGAAGCATTAGTTGTGACAAAACCACACACACTTCCCATCAGAGACCCAAACCTGAAGGCCTCCAAACGTGTCTCAGATTATACTGATTTGGTAAGGATCATAGGACAGGATTCTTCAGCGTGACCTCTGAACTCTGACCTACCAGTCTTCCTGAGAGGGAAGTCCTCTCTGTAGTCCAGGCCAGAGGTCAGAGGGTATTTGAAGGTGGGCGGAGTCTCTCCTAGAGGAGGGGAGCTCTGTTCTGCCGGACCCGGGTGGGCGGAGCTGTGGTGACATCATGAGAGCGCGTTACACTTTTCATACTTTTGATTCCACTCACATTCTATTCTATTTTGTTAAACACTCACATGGAAAAGAAGTCTAAAGTGCAGAATAAGGAGGGTGATGATGTACCTGTACCACAGTTTAGAGCGGCTGAGAGGGTAACCGGCGCCGGACACAGACGGGTCTTTAGCCGATTTACTCATCAGAAAGTCGTGCAGTTTCTGACGGACTTCAGTACTTGCCATCGCACCTGCGGAAAACATGTTAGAAACTTAATTAAAGTCAGCCTATATGTGACTCTTAATATGTAATGGATATATAATTAATATGGAACTGATGTGAAATTTCCTTTTTTTATATATGTAGCTACCTAATATTTATTTTTAAATAATTAAATAAATGTATAATTCATTTTCTTTTATATATGTATTTAATATATATTCAAATAAAAGTATGTATTTTCAATTTAATTGTTCATATTTCTGTTTTATTTAAAAAAAAAATATATATTTATTCTTGTAATCAAGCCCTTTCAAATATCTCATTAACTCAAGCAAACAGTAATTTTCTATAATTTTACATTTTAATATATAAATATATCTATTAATTATTTTTATAATTTAAATATAATATTTAAATAATTATTCTATTATTAATATAATAAAGAAGATTGAATATGATATAGTTATATTATTAAAATGTATTAATTAAACATTTATTTAATATATATTAGTCTAATAGTTTTCCTTGCAATTCAGTAATTTAAAAGATCTCATTTTTTTGCGTGCTATCTCTATTCTAAGTATGCTTGAAAATAAAATTTGATATTGTTAAAAGTTTTGTTCAGGTGTCTTAATATAAGCCATAATATTTGTATATAATGAATTCAGTGCATTTTTATTATTTGATTTTCTCACTCCACTCAAGTTACATGTGCAACTCAGAAAGGAGAGACATGTGCAGAAACAGCGTCACCTAGTGGTGAATCAAACCATTTTCCAATAGTTTCTGGACATAACAAACAGTAGTCATTATTCATTTGCAAGTGTATAGCCTAAAGAAAAAACTATAGGGGCAATTTGGGGAATTCTGAACTGAAAGTGGGAAAGACTGAGCGCGACTGTCAGGGAAGGGTTGTTCTGCTAGCGTTTGCTCACTCTCTTTAGATCGCTCCTTCCGTCTGTGGTGCTGGAGTTTGTGTGTTTCTCTCCTGTGCAGCTCCTTCTCGTCCTCTCGCACCTCCTCTCTCTCCTCCTCACACACCAGCCGACGCTCCTCAGCGAACACCTCCTGCTGCTGCCGTAGAGTTAACAGAGCTTGCTGGAGCTGAAAACACAGATGAACCCGACATGTGCACAGGGTTAAAGAACATGGCTGATGCTGATATTTAGAGATCAAACTGACTTCAGATTTGATATACTGGCGATACACTGCAAAAATGCTTTTCTTACTTAGAATCTTTGTTTCAAGTCCAAATATCTAAAAATTCTTAAATCAAGAAGCATTTACTGAAGTAAGAAGTAAAATGACAAGAAATTATATTTTGTTTTCTGGGGCAAAAAATCTAAATCAAGTGAGTTTTTGCTTAAAATGATCTGCCAATGGGGTAAGCAGAAACCCCATTCCCATTTGAATTAAGATTATTCTTCTTGTTTTCCATTGGAATTAAGATATCATTTTTCTATGTCATTTTACTTCTCTAGCAAATGCTTCTTGATTTGTAGATATTTGGACTGCATGGAAACAAGTCAAAAATACTAAGTAAGAAAAGCATTTTTGCAGTGTATACAGTGTCCCCAAGAAGTATTTGGACATTTAGTGCACACTCAATGTATTAATGTAGTATTAAATAACAAATATGAATATGAACCCAAAAAAATATTATTTTTTTTGCATTGTGACCATCATCTCCCATCTCCTTCACATCACAACCAGAGCATTATTTGCACTGACTCCCATCTGCATCTTAATGCACTGCATCTTAAATGTACTTTAACTTTAATCTGTGCATATACACTGATGAGCCAAAACATTACGACCACATGCCCAACACACGGTCGCCGGTTTGAGGTTTGTCCCTCCTTGGACACTGTAGGTAAATTCTCAACACTGCTGATTGGGAGCAACACACAAGTCTTGTCGTTTCAGAGATACTCTGACCCAGTCGCCTTGCTATAATCTGGCCCTTATCAAAATGTCTCATATCTTTCATAAGAAAAAACAATCCAAAGCACTCGAGTATTAGCTTTTAGAAAAATATAAAAAGCCTTTATTATTTCACGACTTAGATTTTAAAATGCCAATAAGCCTTCATCAGGGTGTCTCATTTCTTTATTCCTGCCCATTTCCAACACATTGATTATGAAAACTGATTG
Organism: Scardinius erythrophthalmus; assembly: GCF_964197995.2. NCBI lineage: Eukaryota > Metazoa > Chordata > Actinopteri > Cypriniformes > Leuciscidae > Scardinius > Scardinius erythrophthalmus. The sequence goes on along the minus strand of NC_138230.1, from coordinate 8,030,880 downwards.
TTTGCTTGAGTATTTTCTCCTTAAAACTGCAGTGAACCAAAGACAGTCTCAAAAACACGCTTTGAAATCGCTAGTGTTTCAGATTAAAGTGTGATCCACAACGAGTGGATCTCTGAGCTGAGTGAGTGAGTGGAGGCGGGGCTCATTTGCATATTCATAGAACCGCATATACTAAATGAGGCAAGGGTGTCGAGTTACATTCAAGCTATTTTAAGGAAAAAACTTTTGAATATGTCATATTGGTGATCAAAGGGGGGTTTTAAGAGATCAAATTATTGACTACAGGGGGACTTTAATATATGGCCTTGTTAGGAGATGTCACCTGTGACCGGTCATAATGTTTTGGCTCTTATTGCTATTTGCACTTCTGGCTAGATGCTTCTGTACTTCATTGGCTTTGTACTGTACTCTGCACATTGACTCAATCTAAATCTAATTTATCAGAAAACATACTTTTCAAACTAAACATGCAAAACTTTTAAAGATTAAGATTAAAAGTCACTGAAAATGAAATAGTGCAGATAACCATTACTTTTAATATTTTGTGACTTACTTTTGTGGTCCAATTTGAACTATTCTGCATGTACGCACTCATTCAAAGCTTCACACACACACACTGAGGTAATGAGATCAGCTGAGCATCTCTGACTAAATCGATTGGTTTCCTGCAGGTCAGACAAGTGACCTTAAACCCCACTGACCTGCTTCAGAAAGGAAGATCAGCTTCATCCGATCTACAAATATCTGACACAAACAGAGTCTTGATTTGACTAATGAACGGACTAACGGCATCATTTCAGTGGGTGGAGTTTGCTCTAATGAAAACAGAGCTTTATACAGATACGTCACATTGTCGTCATTGCATGTAACTTCCTGGTATCCTCACACAGATAACAAGTAACCAGTATTTACTAGTATTTTTAGCAGGGATAAACTTGCACACACTGCAAAATTATTTTCTTCCTCAGCAAAATTCGTCCACTACAAATATCTAAACATTCTTAAATCAAGATTTATCATTTACAATCATTTACTCGAGATACAAAATTATGTAAAATGTGTAAAAAGTCTCTTTTTTTTGCTGAAGACAAGCACAAATATCTGCCAATAGGGTCAGAAAAATGAACTGAATTACATTTATTTATTTCTCTCACCCTACTGATTGATATTTGTTCTTATTTTAAGCATAAAATCACTTCATTTTGATACATTTTTTCACAACAGGACATAATATCTTAAGAAATGTTGCATCTCAAGTAAATGTATGTTTAGATATTTATACTGGAAAACATAAAAGTACATAAAAATACCAAGTGAGAAAATAAGTTTTTCAGGGTTGGTGATTTTTCTATCACTTTTGTTTAACCATTTATGATTATCCTTTCTAAACAGTATGATAACTGCAAAGTTTGCATATTTATTTGCAGTGTGTGGTTTTTCCATCTGGGGTCACAGTAAATAAAGGCTGATTCCCATCTAACAAAATTATGTGTAACACTATTTTAAGGTGGCGTAGTTACACGTTACTACATAGTAATAACAGTTAATTATGCATAATTACAAGCAACTAACCCTAAACCTAACCCTAACCCTAACCGTAACTCTACAGTAAGTACATGTATTTAATTAATATTACTCATTATTTGAGTGGGCACAATGTAACTAGTTCAGTCACCTTAAAATGAAGTGTAACCAAATTATGTTCAAAGAACGTTTTGTGAACGTTCCCATTAAGTTATGAAAACGTTATTTGAACATTTTCTCTGAACGTTCAAAATGTTCAGTTTTTCAAATGTTTTTTAAAAAAAATGTTAAAGAGGCCATATGTCCTTTCTCATGGTCTTGATTTTGTTTTTGGGCTCTACTAGAATAGGTTTACATGCTTGAATGATCAAAAAACACATTATTTTCCCATATTCTCCATTGTTGCAGCCCCTCTCTTCCCAGTCTGCCAGTAACGCTCTGTTTAGTTCCTGTCTCTATGAAGCCCCTCCTTCTGAAAAGCTCAATGTGCTCTGATTGGTCGGATGAACCAGTGTGTTGTGACTGGTCAACCATTGGTCAACGCCCCTTACCATAACCGCCAGTTTCAACACACTACTAACTAACTCAACCAGGCCCCGCCCCTTTATTCTGCGTATAATTATTTAAATGAGGAATACTGTGACGTGTTTGTTCCCGGAAGTAAACTCAAGACTACAATGGAGGCGTTTCAGGGAGTTCAGAAACAGTAGGCGCGTTTCCATTACCCTTCAAATTGCCCAAATTGAAATTGCGAATTGAAAATACGCCCAATGGAAACACGTCAATTTCGCAAAAAAAAAAAAAACGCTCGCATGAGGTGGTTTTTCAGGCAATTCGAAAAATAAATATTTCACAATGGAAACAGTTTTTAGAAACTGCAATAGAAACAGTTTTTGCGCATTTACAGGTCACCTGACGTAGATGATGCGGCATGTTTGGACAGAATACGAGACAGAGTTCTTTATTAAATTCATATAAGATAAAATAATTACGGGAATACTGGATTCTAAACCACAAAGAAATGCAACAATCAAGACCTCGAAGCAGAACTGAGTGAGAAACACCCAGAAACACATCATATGAGCCGCTCTCAAGTATAAGGGTCTTTCCTTGCCATTAATGATTGGATAACACACATACGTCTCCTTCCATTAATAACAATGGCCAGTGCAGTGTCTGGGATAAACATAAACCTACCAACGTCTGTTGCCATGATTTTTGGAATGACTTATCACGAGAGGAAAAAAGAAGTTTTAGTCGCATAACATCGTTTTTTTGTCGACATTTAGAAAAAAATCGCAAAAGTTTTGTGCAAATCTGTAATGGAAATGCGCCTACTGACACGGATATAGAGACTAACTCTTTTTTGCAGACTTTTTTCATGCTCAAACAGCAACATTACACAGAAAGATGAACATGTGTTTATATATATAGCATAATGGGTCCCCGTCATTGGGAACATTACATTTTATCATTTCACAAACAATGTTCAATGAACATTCTGAAGCAAGTAGTAAAAAATGTTAGTAAAATATTCAGGTAAAACTGTTCAGAAAGACAAAAAAAAAAGTGCCTTGAACAATGTCTTAATAATACCTTTGAGAGAACCGTGACAAAGTTGTGGGAAGCTTCCCTGTTAGATGGTTGTACCTTGATGTGCTCCTCGAGCTGGGCCTGATGCTGTCTCAGCAGGTTCTGGTGCTGTTTCTGGAACTCAGAGATGAGCAGCTGTTTCTGGATCTGCTGCTGTCTCTGGATCAGAAGCAGCTCGCGCTGTAACTGCTTCTCCCAGTCATCCGAATCACGGTCCCAGTCCAACATGCTGACCTCAGATGTGCCCGACGCGGACAACCCCTCTGAATCTGAGAGAGAGAGACAGCGCAAATACTCTCAGCAAAGAGTGTCAAACTAGATTTAATGCAATAAAGCCACACTTGAGATTAGATAACTGTTTAGCTTTTCCAGTAACATGCTACTTTGCCCAAGTTTGATTCATTTCAGCCAAATGGTTTGTGGACAAGTACAGTTTAAATGCCTCAGTTTTACAGATCGCAAACTTATTTCTGAGACTAGCTCATTTGTGAAGGATTGCAGTGTTAGCTGCATGAAAATGACAAATTAAAACCCTTCTTTACGGTCTTTAAATAAACCCAAGGGCAATTACAGGCATAATCTACAGGGAGGGTCTTTTTATGGGGTCTGTTTCAAATGCCTTGTGCGTAAACACAGAGGTATTTCAACAACCCTCCCGTTCGAGGCCGAAATCTTATTTGAGCTCAATCTAAAGCGAGACACCGTGTGACTGTCATGTTTGAGAGGCACTTAATGTATTTTTACACAGGTGAAAAAAGGAAAGGCGTTCGGTGTAGTATATGTGTGTGTTTAGAGAGAGAATGATCTGGTCTCATGCCCTAAAAAAGCTGCGCTGTAAAAATGCGCTCGTAAACATGACCTTAATCTGCTGCTCCAATCTCCTCACTAATAAACCTATTACTGCATGAGCTGTTTTCTTTATAAAGCACACAGACACAACCATAAGCATGAGACAACAATGAGATAGACTTTCAGTTTCAGTATATACAGTATCTCAAATAGTTTCTTCGATGTCTCCTCCTGAGTTTCAGATGTATGGAAGCTCATTTCAGCACATGAGGACAAATATGCTTTGGGAAATTATGGTTATAAGATTAAAATTATGACATGAAAAAGTCGAAATGATGACATACCGAGTCATTATGACATAAGTTATTACGAGACAATAAGAAAAAAAAAATGACATGTTTCTTAATGTCATAATTACGATTTAGTATCTCATAATTTATACTTTTTATGCCACAATTATGACTTTTTATCTCATTATGACTTAGTATCTCATAATTTAAAATTATGTCATAATTTTGACATTTTGTGCATACATTTTGATTTAGTGTCATAATTTTGTCTTTTTATGTCATAATTTTTTTGTTTTCGCTATTATGACTTTTATGTGATAGTTATGACTTGTATGCCATTATTTCCTCATAATTATGACTTATTATGTCATAATTTTGACTTTGTATGTGATAGTTGTGACTTATTGTCACAACTATCTTAGTATGTCACAATTGTGTAACTTAGTATGTCACAATTGTGACTGTTATCTCATTTTTATGCCATAACTTTATGTGATAATTGACTTAGTCATACATTCGATTTTATCTCAATTGTGACTATGCCACAACTGTGACTTTTATCTCATATTCTTTTCATTTTTATGCCATAATTATTACCTTTTTATCATTATTATTACTGTCTCTCATGATTTTGATGTCATATGACTTAATTTCATAGTTATGACTTAGTATGACAATTTCGACTATATCTCATGTCATGATTATGATTTAAGTGTGTCATAAATTTGACATTTAGGCCTATTTCATAATGTTTACTTATGTCATAATTCTGACTTTTTATCTTATAATTTTAGTATGTCAAAATTGACTTTTTATGTCATAATTATGATTCTTTTTTGGTTACATTTTATTTTGATGGTCCACTTTAGACATTCTACTAACTGTACGTAACTTTGAAACCACACGTTACCTAGCAGTCATTATAGTACTACTAGACTCTAGTAAACTGTTAGGTTAGGGTTGGGTGTTAGTAGCTAGCAGAATGACTAAAGTGGACCATCGAAATAAAGGTTTTTGTTTTTTTTATGTGGCTGAAATTGGACTTCTATAAGAGATCTCAATGATGTGCTGGGGTTTGACAAGATATCAAAGTCTGGGATCTTAATATGAACTCAATCTTCAATGATCAAACAATATGAGCTGCTCTCCACATTCATTTGATACTGCACTGTAGCTCTATACTCTAAATACTCTATACTTCGGTGCAATAAAACCTCCCTCTGGTCACACACAGTTATTCTTTGATGGTGGTTATGGGGGTAACCATGCAATAGGCGACGGTTGCATTCGACTCAGAATATCAGTATCACGTCCACGTTCTGGCGATGAAATAAAAACCGCCTCGTTGTGAAACCATCTCTTGCCACAGAGACTCCACCGGGCCCCCTGCCCAGAATACACAAACCACAAAAAGCACAGGCCACCAAAACAGAACCACAACACTGGCCAAAGGTGTCAATCGACACCAAAAATACTGCGGCATGTGCCTCTGAACGCAATAAAAGACACCCATGTGACGACTCTCAAAACCTTCACTTCAGAAACATCTCATCGTTTGTTTCTCCTGCTGTTATTAAAAAAACAGCGTGCGTTATAAATAAAGCCTTCCGGTATGTAGTTACGTGAGGAGTTAACTCAGACGGAACGATAACCAGGCCTAATCTTAGCATCCTAATGCCTTAAGCCCAAAATACGGTGGCTAAGAATAGTCAGGCTTGAAGTCAAGAGGCCAGAACATTCACCATGCAGCCGCGGGCAGCAAGGGAGAGCAGAGGGGTAAATAACTGCCCTCTCACGCCATTCCTAAAGCGGGACGCCGCTCACAAACACACCTGAGCACAACACAACACTGTCAAAAGATGTTCCCAGAAACGACAAATCAAGCATGAAGTAAACACGCATCCACCTGCTAAACACTGATTTCACTTGACAGCATTAGATTCTGCTTGGAAAATCTATTGATATTCACTATTCTTCAGTAAGTGAGAGTAAAGAATGTTACAAAAGATTTCTATTTCGAATAAATGCTGTTCTTTTGAACTTTCTATTTATTCAAAAAATCCTTTGAAAAGGTAGCAGTTTGCACAAAAAAATATGAAGTAGCACAACTAAATATTTATCAAATGTTTCGTGAGCATCAAATCAACATATTAGAATGATTTCTGAAGGATCATGTGACACTGAAGACTGGAGGGAGTAATGATGCTGAAAATCCAGCTTTGCAATGCAAGTTCAAAAGGAATGAATTTGGTTAGACGTTTGCACTTTTATGCGTATGCAAACAGTGTGTGACAATGGGGGTTGTGCTATCAATTTTACCTTCTTTGTGTGTACTTTCTCATCACCAGCCAAGTACATACATTTAGTGCATAGTATAGCCTAAATATGCTAAATGGCACGCACTTGGACAAGCTCTTATTCCCTGCAGAACGACTTCAGGTGTCTAAGAGAAACATTCTCCTCACAGTCGACACACATGCTAAAAACAGGAGTTGCACTGTTGAACTCTTACACTGCTAACTCATAGAGTTACCAACCTGGTAGATTAATAACTCTGTTTGGAAGCATACTGTACTGCTCTCACCGCAAATTTAATTTTTTATTTTTTTGTCTTGTTTTCCAGTAAAAATATCTAAAAATTATTGAATCAAGATTTACTTGAGAAGGAAAATTACATAGGCTAATATATTAATATCTTAAGCCATTTTGATTCTCAAGTAAATCTTGATTTAGGAATGTTAGATATTTGTACTGGGAAACAAGACAAACATGTTGAGTAAGATTTTGCATAAATACTTGGAATAAAAATGCTGGATGGGACTCAATGTGCAAATAATTGTGACAACACTTTAGCATGCAACTGATTAAAATGTTTATCATTGCACGATTCATTCTACTTTTTTAAATTACGCAACGCATAGGCAAAATGCAGTATACTGCACAGTATTTAGTAAGAAACATAAGCAAAAATGACTTTTTTTAGTCTATCTTCATGAAATAAATGAGGATACTATTGATCAGAGATCTGCAACCTGCTGCTGGATTTTAGCTGTAAAGGGCCTGACTAACGGATGAGTGTCTGGTGTTTATATACAACACCATCATGAGGAAACATGATGCGAATCATTTGATGTGAGTCATTTGCTTTTGTTAAATGAAACAATTGATTATTATGTGACATATGAAACTATCTGACATCTCAATATAGATTTGACCTGGTCAAGAGCTGTTGAATCTACGAATAGTCTGATGTGAAACTCTCAGTAACTCTCATCACAAGATAGAAAAAACTGAATACTGCAGAGATCTCGATATGAACTCAAACACTTCTCATCGACTTCTCCCAAGAGCACATGACCTGAGCTGCTTTTCACATTCATTTTAAAGCTCTATACTCTTACTATATGACAACTATTTGTGTGTAGCAACATTTGAGCAGCACAATTTAGGCTACCTGAGCTCCTCCTCACATGTGACAGACAGGCATACCTGATCATCTCCTTAATATCTCAATTGTTTCTGGTACACTGCAGAAAATGACTGTATTACTTAGTATTACGGATAATTATCTAAACATTTCTTTAATTAAGACACATTTACTTGATAATTAAAAGGGGGGAAAAGCGAATTCGGTTGTAGAATTCAGAAACCCTTATGTCGTTATTAGCGACACTGGTGGCCGTTAAGTGAACTGCAGACAGCCACTTACTGCTCGTGAACGCGCACAAGCCCTGATATACTCGCGTAACGGCGAAGTTATTTTTCGTTCTTGGCTTTATTAGTAAAAATAAGTTGGAAATACCTTTGCAGCAATACAGGCCTACTGTTAACGAACACCCTGACGCCGTCCACGCTGCTGACAGCGGTGTTTAGATGAGTAGCCTATGTGAATACATTCTGAGATCTTTCCTCTCAGTGACAAAAATAAACACAACAAAAATGACAGCGGTGAGAAAACAGCAAAGAGCATCTGCGATGTGGACATGTTTGCTCCAGTTCTGCAGTTCACAGGCATCATGTCGACAGATGAGGTAATGAAACATGGCACTTTGACATTACAGTACAGAATGGCTCTTTCATTATCCTGATCTGAACATTGGATAAGCATTCGTTTCATGTGGCACATAATGGGAGAGAGGCTCACATCCTTTTGATTTTCCCGGCAAAAACGTCCCGAGTCACAAGATGTCTCTTTTTTAAGTTTCATTTCAAGCTGTTCACACATTGTCAATAAAAAAAAAAAAACGATTAATGCATGAAACTTATTACATATAGCCCATTTAAAACAAGAACAAATATCTGCCAATGGTGTCAAACTGGTGAAAACTGGTTTTACTTTTCTTACCCCACTGGCAGATATTTGTTGTTGTTTTAAGCATAAACTCACAAAATTATTATAAATTTCTCAGAAAAAAAGACTTAAATCTTTTGTAATTTTGCTTCTCAAGTAAAAAAAATACTTTTTTAAAAATTAAAAACATCAGTAAAATTACTAAGCAAATAATTTGCATTATAGACAGATCTAATGGAGAGCAAATGAAGACTAACCACGTGCGTCTGAGGTTTTCACTTGACAAAATAGCTCGATACTGAACATCAACAACACATAATGTCTCTTGTAGAGAAACATCGATTTAAAGTTCTAATGATGGAATTCTCAGAGAAACATCTGAGATTATGTTGCTCATGTAGGTAAGCGTGCTCTGGGACGTGTGTTCAGGTGTCGTACCTGACCCGATGGCAGCGGCGTGTGTGTCCAGGCTTCTCCTCCTCCACTCTGCAGTGATGCTGGAGTCAGCTTCATAAATGGTCTGCAGCATAACTTGAGCTTCAGACCTCGGTCTCAGCGTCCCGGCTTCCTCTCCTTTGATCCGTCTCTCTCTTGCAGAGGGGTTCTGCTGTTTCCGGGTCTCTTCTGTGGTTTCTTCTAGCCGTCCCTGCTGAGTTTCATCAGGTAGATCAGTGAGGAGACGTCACAGGTGAGAACGTCAGCTCTGTTCCTGCCTCTCAACCTCTGTACAGGAAACTCTCTCTCTGTCTGTCTCACGCTTTCTCTCTCTGTTACTCTTCCTAACCGCGCGCTCTCTCTCTCTCTCTCTCTCTCTCTCTCTCTTTCTCTCGCTTAGGTGCCAAGAATAGCAGCAGGACCAGCCCAGGACAGAAATAGGCCGGGCCAGACCAGGGGAGTAGAGCAGCGGCCAGACGCTCAAAATAGCAACACAAAAACACAGCTGTCTGCCTTCATCTCTTCCCTGCGCACTCTCTCTCTCTCCTTTCATTTATCTCTGCATGGGTGAGTCGCATGAAGAAAACGACCAGCTCGTATTTCACCACAAAACCAAAAGAAAGGACCAGGCAACTAGGTTTAACGTCAAGAAAAGGAAGCCTGGAAGGAAATTAAGCACATTTCATCCTACTAAATTCTCATGACTGTGACTGTGAAAAAATATTACTGGTGTAACATGAGAAATGTTGAGACTCTCATTACTTTAATGCAAAAATAGCTTCTTTTTTTTTTGCTTCAACAAGAAAATTGATCAGTATTGTAATCTATTTTACAGTAAATAAAATAAAATTAAATGAAAAATATGAATTATATTGTAATTTATTTTATTTTATTATTGTAATTTAACATGAATTAAATTCAGTACACATTTTTGTACTTTATGATTGAAGCCATATATATATATATATATATATATATATATATATATATATATATATATATATATATATATACTGTATATATATATTCAATTTTCTGATATTGGAGCAATGAAAATTCTCATTCTCATAACTGTAATTTGTTAAAAAATATTCAAATTAAATCAATTGTAATATTATAAATATTAATGAAATTTAACTTTTTGTATTTTAATTCATTTTATTTTATTAGTGTAATTAAAATCAATCAAAATAAATTTAATACATATTTTGTACTTTATAATAGAAGCAATAGTAATGAAAATGATCATTTGTGAAGAAATATGGTTAGCTGTCACAATAATGTCACATTGCAATATATATATATATATATATATATATATAATTGTCTTATTTTGAATTAGAATTTTATTAAATTTCTTGATTTCTTTCTTTTGATCTTGTGGTAAAATATGAGCTGGCCGAGATCCTGACAGGTTTGTTGAGGTTCCCTCTCCTGATGACCCTTTGAATCTCTCTATCTCTCTCTCAGTTTCTCTCTGCTCGTGTCAGACTGGTTTTCCTCAAGCTCCTGTGGACAATCTTTCTGTCATTGAGTGTTTTTCTTCTGTTTGATCTTTCCTCTTATCCGTTTACACTCTTTCGGACGGGTCTGTCTCGTGTTCTTGTCTTCTCTTCACCTGTTTCTCTCAGAGGTTTAATCTCAGTAAAAGCATTAGCAGGACGATTTCAAAGGGAGATTCGGACACATTCTGCTGTTCCCCAAACCTTCATCAGTCAACAAACAAAGACTTTGATTTTCTATCTGCAAAACGGCATTTAGGTCAAAATGCACAGAATAGAGAGATCTGGACTTTGACGTCGCAGATAAAAAGTGTCTTTGTTAGTAGACAGTTAGAATTTGGTGCCTTTCTTTGTGATTAATCTGGTGTGTACAATTTCCAGATTATTAACATCACATTATAAATCATTCAATTTGAGCAGTCTGAGCACAGTTTGAGACGTTGTTGAGATTTCTTCTGAAACTCTAGAGCTAGGAGATAATGAAGTCATTTTAATGAAGTCACTTATTTTTCTAGGAGAAACATCTGAGATATCAGAGAGATTTGTGATTATTCTTTCCTCCTAATTCCCTAATGAAATACACATTTAATATTGATTAAATAAATACCAATGGACCAGCTGATACTGTTAACAAATAACGTGAACAGATTTGTGCTCAGATTTGATGTATTTCATATTGAAACATGAAATTGGGTCGAAACATTTAAAAGGACCTTTTTTAAATAGCTAAAAACCTTTAATTCACTTTTTCTTTTTTGCTTTTTGCTGTGGCCAATATTAGGATGATTTTTCTCATTCTGCGTTTTAGCATTAGACAAATATTTGGAGACAGTAAAAATCTCTGACCTGAGTCATCAATAACTTTGGAATGTTTTACTGGCAGAAAATTCTTTATCATTAAATGTTTATTTTTGCCAGCTTGTAGGTTTACACCAGAAAGGAATAATTAAAAAAAATTAAAATATGAATATAATTTCAATTTGTTTTTATTGTTGTTCATTTTAATATATTAATTAAATTCAGTACAAATACTACTGTGACAAATACTTACAGTTTTTCTCAGTCGCTTTGGTGCATTTCTCACATCACTATTTACATTTGCACAACAGTTAGTTCAACCTCCACAACATTTAGTCATTTGTGCACATCATAGTAGCAGTTTTTCATTCCTTCCAACAAATTGCAAATGCTTTTGGACATGCATCAATTGCTTTCATACAACTCTCTGCTGCTTTATAACATTATCATTTGCTTATGTCATGTCAGTCAAAATTAACTATACTTGTGAATGCTGAATAGTCATTCCATATAAAACTAATAGTCCTCATTTCATTGCTTGAGTCATTACATACAAAAATGTTGAACTAGTTGTCAAAATCTGTCAAGCAAATTTTACACATTTTTTAAAATCTTTTTTTTTTTTTTTTTTTGAAAATGTCTCCTAAATTGAACAATTTCTCTCAGGTGAATCTCAGCTTTCACTGATGAGGAACGTCTGGATGTGCATGAATGATTACAGTACTATGTATGCTGTATGTTCAGTTCCAATATGTACTGCAATATTGTGTACAGTTGTGCACAGCTCTACCCATAGGGAGTTTATGTTTGTTGTAAATAAGGGTGTATTTTGTCTTTTGCACAATGCTGTGAACAAATTAGAATTGCAAAGAGCATATGCAGTAAAAATGTGAAACATACATATTCAGTGTCTTGTACTCAGTTACCTCACTAAATACTGTAATGTGTAACTTTACTGTATTTTTCAAATGGCTGTGCAAATAGTATTTAGTGCTGTCTTGAGCATTTTCAGGTAGTCACTGTGTCACCAAGATCTGACTTTTTTGCATTGGAAAACATTTACAGAGTAAACTGTCATAATGAAAACATGACAAAGCCATTTGACTATCTTGTTCATAAACAATGGTGTCAGGACTTTTCATTTTGATGACACTGACACTTTCATTGACATAAATACTTGCTTTTGAGGAATGAGCTATCCATTTTGAGCAAGTGACACACTTTTGAAGGTTATCAACTTGGTTTTGCAGTTTGTACTAATTGTTTTGAGAACTGCACTAACTGTTGTGCAAATGTAAATAGTGATGTGAGAAATGCACCAAAGCGACCGAGAAAAACTGTAAAATTGTATTTTACAAATGTTTTTGTACGTTATAATTATATATAATGTATATACAGTATATGTATATATATAATAGTTATAAAGCGATATATCAGTTTTTCACAATGCAATGAAAATGAGAAGTCGAAATAATATCACGATGCAAAATGCAATATACTGTAGATAGAGAAAACAGACAGATGGATGATAGATAGATAGATAGATAGATAGATAGATAGATAGATAGATAGATAGATAGATAGATAGATAGATAGATAGATAGATAGATAGATAGATAGATAGATAGATAGATAGATAGATAGATAGATAGATAGATAGATAGATAGATAGATAGATAGATAGATAGATAGATAGAACAGACAGATGGATGGATGATAGATAGATAGATAGATAGATAGATAGATAGATAGATAGATAGATAGATAGATAGATAGATAGATAGATAGATAGATAGATAGATAGATAGATAGATAGATAGATAGATAGATAGATAGATAGATAGATAGATAGATAGATAGATAGATAGATAGATAGATAGATAGATAGATACAGTAGATTTCATGGGCTAAACAACATGAAAGCCCCACTAAACTTCCCTGCAGGGAAAACACCTGACAATCGGCCAGTTTTAAGGAAAAATAGGACATAAAACACCGGCTACTGACGTGGAATCCCCTCAGGCCTGCCCAATGAATTAGGAAACAGAGGAAATCTTTTTGTAATCCAGAAAAAGCACAATTCCCAGGAGTGAGACATTCCTAATGCATGACAGAGATGAAGTTCCTCTGTGGCCACAAATGGCATCACAACTTTAGTTTCCCAAGCACGCAGTTTTTAGGGATGTTTGCTAAGGCACACAGCACCTTAGCAACCACCCAGAACACCCTAGCAACCACAGGACAACATGCGGGAAGTAAAAATCATTCACAAAACCTTTGGCAAATGCGTAGCACTGTGGCCGTGAATTGTGCAAACACCGCTACAGTACATCTTTGTGAAGTGTACTGACTGCTCTTATCCACACACACACACACACACACACACACACACACACACACAGACCTATAGATGTCCTGCTCTTCCTCTCCAGACAAAACAATAGCCGTGTTGTTAAATAGGTCATCTGCACAGGTCTGACAGAGAAACAGACACTCCCAAGGTAAAAGAGGGCAGATAAAAATAACCACGACAGCAAAACAGCCTGTTCTATCTATACAGACCTTCAGCGGTTTCTCTGAACACAAGTGCACTGGCAACTGCATATTGCACAGTATGTTCTATGTATAAAGCAAGAAGGATGCAGCTTGTGAATGCCTCTTGTGTTACTGAGACAGTACTTGTGTTGTGTAGACAGTAAGAGTATATCTCAGGCCTGAGAATATGTGAAACTGTATGCATTATGTAATGAGAGACATATCAAACAGCAGCTGCATTGTTGTGACGTGATGACTCACTACATTACTTGTTTAATTCAGCACCGGATCATAATCTTGATTAGCAAATAAATATTCTTATTTTGCCTTCTTGATTTTTTGTTAAATGAGACTCGTCATAGTGGACGGAAACCCTCTACTGATCAAACCTCACGACATACACTAGAGGAATGAGAGGCATCAGGAGGGGAACACACACACACACACACACACACACACACACACACACACACACACACACACACACACACACACACACACACACACACACACACACACACACACACACACACACACACACTCATTAAAGGTGGAGCTTTTAGGGTCAGATTGCAACAGCGCCATCTTGAGGCTAAAACACTCAAGTGCATGTCTTTGTATTAGTGTAGGTGGAGATATGACGTAAACCAGGTGTGTGTGTGTGTGTGTGTGTGTGTGTGTGTGTGTGTGTGTGTGTGTGTGTGTGTGTGTGTGTGTGTGTGTGTGTGTGTGTGTGTGTGCTTCTGTTCAAAAGGAGTCAGCAATATATTTTTCAAAGAAATTAATACTTTTATTCAGCTAGACTGAATTAAATTGATCAAAAGTGACATTTGAAAAAATATCAATTATTTTGAACTTTCTATTCATCAAAGAATCCTGAAAGAGATGTATCACAAAGCAGTACAACTGTTTCTAACATTGTTAATAATCATAAATGTTTCTTGAGCAGCAAATCATCATATTATACTGATTTCTGAAGGATCATGTGACACTGAAGACTGGAGTAATGATGCTGAAAATGCAGCTTTGATCACAGGAATAAATTACACTTTACTATATATTCACATAGAAAACTGTTATTTTGAATTAAAATAATATTTCACAATATCACTGTTTTTTCTGTATTTTTAATCAAATAAGTGCATTCAAAAACATCATGAAATCTTATCGACACAAAACTTTTTAAAGGTAGTGTGCTATGTGAGTGTGTGTTTTAAGATTGCTCATTTATGTGTATGTGTGCGTATATGTGTGTGTGTGTGTGTGTGTGTGTGTGTGTGTGTGTGTGTGTGTGTGTGTGTGTGTGTGTGTGTGTGTGTGTGTGTGTGTGTGTGTGTGTGTGTGTGTGTGTGTGTGTGTGTGTGTGAAGGAAACATCATGCATATGTCAGTGTGTCAGGAATGTCTCTGGTCTCCACCCTCGGAGATTTGAGGATGGATGAGCCAATATAAAGCTGCAGTTTTCTGTGTTGACATCACTCAAACAATCACACCATCTGCGTCACTCAACACACACTCATGAACTCCTTTCAAAACCTCTCAGTCGAGACTCAGTCACACAATACAATCCAGAAACACATCCAAAGTGTGCTAAATAAATATATCTAAAGCCATCACTGAGAGACATCTACCTTCAGTCCAGGTGTGTGTGAGAGCATGAGAGAGGTCAAAAGGCCAAGATACACTCTTCAAAATAAAGCTTCTTTATTGGAATCGACGGTTCCATTAAGAACCTTTTCATTCCACAAAAGGTTCTTTATAGTAGAAAAGGGTTCTATAGATTTTTAACATTGTCTTTACACTAAGAAAAAATGGTTCTCTTAAGAATTGTTCACTGAATTGTTCTAAAACTATTGTTCTATGGCATTGCTGTGAAACCTTTATTTCATTTATTTATAGGAAATTACATAATTTATAAAGATGTGAGTGATGGAGAGGTACCTATGTGTAAGCTCACCAAGATGTCAGCCAATGATGAAGAGCGTACAGCATCACGTGAGTCCTTTAACAGCAAGAACACATTATAAGCGAGATGCAGAGTAGCTCCTTATGTAATTGCATGTAAATCAATAATAGCTCTTAGCCAAAACAATGGTTGGATATTTTTCCTTCACCGTTTGTGCTGTTTCATAAGCTATTTTGCATTTCAGAATTATTTTACTGTGATATAGGCTGTTAAATAATAGTGTCAGACCGTGGTATACTGTATTCACATGTTTATTCATAGCAGACCTGTTGAATAACCTGTGGATCTGATCTTCACCCTGTCTCTGTACAATTCACCTGTGGATGAATCATGTGAAATCTCATCTGTGCAAACCAATGCCTACAAACCTGAGATGCTCAGGAGGAACAGCTTCTGTGTGTGTGTGTGTGTGTGTGTGTGTGTGTGTGTGTGTGTGTGTGTGTGTGCTGTCAGTTCTATTTATAGCTCAGTGATGTGTCCTCCATGTATCCTATGAGCAGACGATGCTGGATATATTCTGTACCTGTTACCAAGAGCTCTAAACCCTTCTTTAAGGGGAAAACTACAAAAATGAATCAGATGTATTTGCGTCAAGCATTATATTTTTATACAATTTACTATTATTAGTATTAGACTGTATTATAAGCCCTTATATATGCTACATTTATGAGATAGATTCTCATGTAAAATTATTGCATGTAATAAAAAAATTGCATGTAATAAAAAAATAAATGCATTACAGTGCATAATGTCATAAATCCATGAACCTAATTTTACACAAAAGCAATGATCTAATTCAAGTTTGGGCAACAATTTTTTAAACAAAAAAACAGTGCATCTATCTATCTATCTATCTATCTATCTATCTATCTATCTATCTATCTATCTATCTATCTATCTATCTATCTATCTATCTATCTATCTATCTATCTATCTATCTATCTATCTATCTATCTATCTATCTATCTATCTATCTATCTATCTATCTATCTATCTATCTATCTATCTATCTATCTATCTATCTATCTATCTATCTATCTATCTATCTATCTATCTATCTATCTATCTATCTATCTATCCAAGACAAGAGGATGATAAAATGAGACATGCAGTTGACACTCACCTGAAAAAGTATATATCTGTTCCTGCTCGTTTATGGGTTGCTATGAGAGGAACGATGGCGATCACACACTCATTCATAAAAACGCACCGCGGATCTTCAGCGCGCGCCGTAGACGCACGCACGCGCGCGCCCGCAGCATCAAGACGCGAGATCTAAAAATAGCGCATCGCGCAACAGAACAGATGCAGTGGAATAACGCGTTACCCACGCTGACTGCTTTTCACATCACAGTGCTGTCTTATATCACTCAGAGATGCTGACAGTGAGAATAGCTTGATGCAATGAGTGTGACATGATCTTTTACACCATGAGCACAAAATAGGCTATAGGACATATATCTTTCTAATGCATATAGGCTATCAAATATTTATTTTGCTTTATTATCAGCATCAGTTTAAGTTGGAACTGTTGAAAAGAAATATGTTCCAATAGAAAAGAAAAATCCCAAATGAGATATTTTTGTCTGCTGAACTTTGTCGTAAAATCTTGCTGTGCATGGGGAAAAATAATGTCCATGTTATTTGTCAACTATAAGATACCCATACATGCCTAATCATGACATCAAAGCATCTATGTACATTCAGCATGAGTGAGCAATTCTTTAATGCATTCCATTTTTATCTTCACGGCTCATTTATATGAACAAGCCTTATCATAGGCATCACATCAGTTGCATGTGCATTACTCTGTGCATTCATCTCCTGCTTCTTCCTCATCTATCTCTGCTCTTCTCACTTACGGTCATAAACATAAATAAGGTCCAAAGTTTATTTAGGATCATTCAGTGTGACGTCATGGCCCGCGTCAGCCGGTCTTTATCCTGTTGTGTGACTGATAAACACATTAACATACTTATTTCTGACTTGGACTATACTTTATAAAATGAAGACACATGATGCTTACCATGGCATCTGAAATGGAATAGAAATGTGAAGATTATTCTTCATTTGCCCCTCAGCTAATGTACCTCTGATGATGGTTCTTCCTCACCCCTGCCTGCAGTGTGACCCGAGCGGGGCTTTGAGCAACTGGAAACAGGTAATGCCAATGCAGCAATAGCTGATTCATATTGAATATCAATTTCAAAATATATCAAGCTGTCACACCACGCAACCCAACTAACAAAGATGTGTCCTAAAACATTTTGCTTATGTTCCCATCAAGTTATGAAATTATTTCTTAATGTTCTCTAAATGATTAAAATGTCCAGTTTTTAAACTTTCAAACATTAGGGGAACATTGCATTTCATTATTCTGCAAACATAATGGGAATGTTACTTTTGAATGTTCTCAAAACATTCTAAAACAAGTAGTAACATTATTAAAAAGTGCTAGGTTACATTCATTAATGATGTATAAACGTTTTTGTGCTAACATTTTAAAAACATTATTAAAGACCAGCTAACTTTACTTTAAGAATGTTTGTTCAGAAAAGCCAAAGTTCTGAGAGCATTCCCTGTTAGCTGGGATCATCCTTTATGTTTTAGCCATGTTTACACAGATAGCCTAATTGGCTCTACTTAAGTGTAATTCTTGACATATGCCAAGTCAAAAGAAAGTAAATGCTTTTATTCAAGTTGTGCACTAGAACACTTTTTGAGTTTTATTGTGTCACATGTTGAGATCATTGAGTAGGTCAACTGCTGTATCAGTGCTGGTTCAGCAGAAATGCGTTAAAATGACGCACAATTTCTGAGAAGAAGAAAAAAAATCAACAATACGAGGCACTTTACATCGTTACACAAGTCTGCGCTATTTACAGTAAATTGACCAAATATAATAAATCACGAGTCACGGGTAAGAAAGGCGTGTCATCATCACACGCTGACCAATCACAGGTTACGCTACAGGTAACTGTTTTAACTAGTATGCCCACTCTACAACGCCGAGCAATACACAGCGCAGGGGAGACTCCTGCTTGGGATAAGAATACCATTTGGCTCACGTCAAACTAACATTGTAAAAATAAGTTTTATATAATTTTAGAAGATATTTATCAATAAATCGTGGTTATAATATTTGCCAAAATCGTGGCTTCGTAGGCAATCTTCCGGGTGATTGAATTCTGCCAACCAATCAGTGCCCGCTTTTCTCATCACATGACCTTTCCCAGAAGCGCTCCGGAGTGTTTGCTCTAGTTTGCGTTGCTTGTCGAGCTCGCGCTCATGGCGGCTGCAGGGTGGGCGCGCGCAGTCCTGAAGCGCCTCAGTTTATGAACGTGAGAAGAAAGAAATGCGCTAATAATGTGGCGGGGATAAACCAGACAACCGTTTTTACATTTTAAATAATGTTTGCAGAGGTAAGCCATGGTGTTTTGTCCTTTTATTGTATTTCCTGCTGTATTGAGCTGCTGTTAGCTTAGCCGTGTGTTACCTGAGCAGGTAAATAAACACACACATTGAAGTACACACACAGTTACACACATTAGCACACACACGCGCGTCTTGTGTGCAGGATTACACACAGTAATGCGATGGGATTATATGTTTCTGAGCACTGACAGTAAGTCTTCAGCTAGCTCAGCTAACATCAGCTGTGCCTGTTACATGTATGTGTGTTTACATGAGTAGTGTGTGTGTGTGTGTGTGTGTGTGTGTGTGTGTGTGAGAGAGAGAGAGACAGTTGTGTGTAACGTTATATTATAGGGGCCATGGGTGGAGATGATGGGTATTTGTGTGTTTTCTGCGAGTCTCAGCTTGTTGATGTTGAGATACGTCGTGGCATGTGTGTTAAACTTATACATATGTGTACGTGTCGTTTGAGCGTATGATTATGTATTTACACTACAGACATATGTTGAAATAAAATGCCAGTTTTGCGTGTATGGGAGAAATAAAACCTTGTAAAGCTGCAGTTCTTCAGGCCATAAGGTTGATTATGATGACACACCTGATAACAGACACTGGTTTTGTTTGTTAGTGTCATATCAGTATCTGATCTTGATGTGTTGATTCTGAAAAAGCAATGTATAGAAAGTAAAACCTTGAACGTGTTTAAGCTGTATGTAATTTGTTTAAGATGAGAAGCCTGGTTCTGTTGGTTTTGCTCTTGTCTTGTGTCTTTTAACCTATCAGTATATGTGTTTACTAAAATAAACAATATACTAAATTATAAACACTTGTTTTGGCTAAATGTAGTTAAATCATGCCTGGTTGTATGTGGTATTTCAGTCTCTGAATATGTTCTTGTAAAGTGTAAACATCTAATTTGCCTTAACGAGGCAGTAAACCCATGCAGACTTTGTGTCGGATGATAAAGTTGGTCACGCTCAGCCTATGTGTGGATTTTATTTCAGTTTCTGAGCATATTTATAAAGTGACACTTGTTTAGACTATGCAAACATTGTGGTACGGTTGGTTATGATGGCAAGATAACAGTCTGGTTTCATTACACTTGCTCTCTGGATGTGTCATTTCACCCTCTAATTATATAGTTTCAACGTAACTCCTGTTTGGGACATTTGCAATAAGCAGACTGTCTGTTTTTTTGTTTTGTTTTTATTATTGTTTTCAGGTGCATATATACTGTATGCAATTGTAGCATCAAATCTGTAATCAAGAACAACAGGAAAACTCATAGAAATTAATTGGTGAGAATTCTGGGAACCTGATTATTTTGTGAATAGGTGTGTTGCGTTTTGTTTTAGCTGTGAATGATTGTTTAAACTCATGCAAATATTGTAGTATAGGCTAGTTAATCATGACAGGCCTGAAAGAGTCTTGTTGTGTGATACTTGCCCTGTGTTGGGGTTATGTTAGGTCATCACATTTATTAAATTAGAAACTAATTTAAAGATTAAACACCTGTTTTGTTTTGAAGACAAGCTTAGTTGCATGCCACATTTCATCAATGAAAATCGTGCATTTGTCAAAAGTTCAGTGCATTGTTGAAATCTGTGTGTATTTGGTCTCCTGATGACAGGTGGATGAGCTGGATCCTCTTGACCCGCTGTAAGAGCGTCCTCACGTGTCTCTGCCGGCATATCAGGACGCATTCACTCTGTCTTTGCATTTTAGGGCTGGACCTCGAAGTTAATGCACTACAGCAAATGTTTTACTAGCCCGTGGCGTTGAACCAAAGAGTTTCAGGTCAACCTGCTGTGACGCATGTGATGTTATATTACAGGTCATTTCGTTTGTTTGCAGTAAGTACAAATAGAATAGAATCATAGAGAATTATAGGAATTTCATGTTTGTTTCTTCATTCCTTTTGTTTCCTCAGTAAATTATAATGTGTTCTTGTACAGTGCGCCGCTGGGTTGTGTGTCAACAGAGGAATGCCAAACTGTAAATGTCCAGAACTTGACTATCAGACTCGTGTTACGACACGAGTAGCTCAGTTCACCTGCGCACTGAAGCTATCCCAGCATGCTCTCTGCTTGTGCCCTGTTTATGCCCATCACAGCTGTGAGATGTATGCTGATGTAAATCTTATTATCTGATCCTTATCAAGGCTTTGTGAAGCTCCTGGTCATGGGGTGTTAGCCTAATTAGCTGAGTGCTATTATCTAATACTGACAATTATTTCACAGTAACACCGTGACCGTAGCCTGTGCAGTTTGTTTTTTGAAGTGATGTAGTTATATGTAACGTTTCACCTGTTTTATCTTCTGCCTGGCAAAAATATTATGTCTGATTTCTAGGCTGCCTCCAGCTAAAGATTTTTCTTGCCGACTAGCCTAGTCGTCGTTCATCTAAGCCATTAGTCGACCTATTGCATATTAATATTTAATTACTTAAATATATACTGGGGGAAATACTAAACCATAATGAGCCTTTACTATATACAGCCTAGGTGTAATATATATAAAGCCTATAAGCTTGCCGCAAAGCACTGACAAAGGTAATAAAAAAAATAGCAAGGAGACATTTTCAATTATTTGTTAATAAACTAGTGCTTTCTGAGTCAGTGTCGGCTGCAAAGATGAAGTTGGCGATGCTGCAGATATAGTGGACGTGCCTTTCATACTAGAGTTGTCAAAAAGTACTGACTTCGGTACTGAAATTGAAAAAATGTGACGCTTTGTCACGCTCAGCCCATGTGTGGATTTTATTTCAGTTTCTGAGCATATTTATAAAGTGACATACTTGTTTAGACTATGCAAACATTGTGGTACGGTTGGTTATGATGGCAAGATAACAGTCTGGTTTCATTACACTTGCTCTCTGGATGTGTCATTTCACCCTCTAATTATATAGTTTCAACGTAACTCCTGTTTGGGACATTTGCAATAAGCAGACTGTCTGTTTTTTTGTTTTGTTTTTATTATTGTTTTCAGGTGCATATATACTGTATGCAATTGTAGCATCAAATCTGTAATCAAGAACAACAGGAAAACTCATAGAAATTAATTGGTGAGAATTCTGGGAACCTGATTATTTTGTGAATAGGTGTGTTGCGTTTTGTTTTAGCTGTGAATGATTGTTTAAACTCATGCAAATATTGTAGTATAGGCTAGTTAATCATGACAGGCCTGAAAGAGTCTTGTTGTGTGATACTTGCCCTGTGTTGGGGTTATTTTAAGTCATCACATTTATTTAATTAGAAACTAACTTAAAGATTAAACACCTGTTTTGTTTTGAAGACAAGCTTGCCAATTGGTTGCATCATGCCATATTTCAGCAATGAAATGGACGTGCCTTTCATACTAGAGTTGTCAAAAAGTACTGACTTCGGTACCAGTCGGTACTGAAATTTAAAAAATGTGACGCTGTTGAGCGCAATCGTAAACACCTCTGATTGCCTATTGTACTCAAGTGCCCATCGGAAATCTCTGTGATTGGCTACAATGATCAACGTTTCAAAAACATGTTGTAAATATACATCAATCACGCTCTTCACCGAGCGCTTACACAGATACACACGGGAGCGTTTGAAAGCAGGCGTCATTCAGCAGTGCGGTCCACTAATAGATGCGCCGCTTGTGCTTTCAAACACTCCTGCTCCTGTTTTTAAAACACTTCCAAACACTTCCGTGTGCTCTCAAACGCTCCTGTGCGTTGATCATTGTTGCCAATCACAGACAAACCCGCTGAGTGCGTTAGTACAATAGACAATCAGAGGTGTTTACGATTGCGCTCAAAGCAACACATTTTTTAAATTTCAGTATACCAACTGGTACCCAAGTCGGTACTTTTTGACAACTCTATTTCATACATAATCGGAGAATTTGTTTTCTATTTAAATTGGTTTGTTTAAAAGTAGACATTTCAAGCTTTCTATAGATATATTTCTCATGTCTGTAAGTATTCTGAGTATACGCGGAGTTTCGGTGCAGTTCAACCGTTCACGGATACTGAGACGGCAGAAAGCGCATCCTGTTTGTTTTCTTAATTTTACAAAGGGACAACATTTTGTTGTTATTGTGAGTTTACACAAATAAGAGTAATGATGTATAACTCTTATCTGCATGAGCAAAAATAAGCATTTTAAGTTGTTTCCACTGTTATCAAACACTTGGATATGCGCCTAATAATAGCGCACATTTATCTAGGTTAACGTTAGAGCGAGCGGCCGAGTACAGGTGCTACTACTTGCATGTTTCAAGTAAGCTTTTTAAGAACATTATTTTATTTACATGGCAATACGTGTAATGTAGTAATTTGGTCTGTATAGAACTTTAACTCTTTCATATATAAGTGCAGTTGGCATAGATCTGGATTATTCACACAGCTTTTGGCCTCTGGGAAGCGGCACTCGAGCCTGGGGTATTTACACCCGTCTTAAAATAGACCTCGGTGACAAGCCTGAATTAACGCCAAAGTCTGAGGAGTTGTGCCAGATCACTCTTGAAACCTTTGGGATCTCTTATGAGCTCTTCTCAGTGCCGAGTCACCCTCGATCTGAGCTGAGAATCATGTTCTGGAAACATCCGTGTATCACGCCGGTAGTCGTAGCATGGCCACGCAGCGTAATGTGAATGCATTTCTAGAGAAGGTGATTGAATGACCATCGCTGGATAATAATCTTAACCTGGCTGAGCTCTTTGGTGGCCCGTTCTGACATGACAGACTGACATCATTACTGTTAAAGGGATGGTTCGGAGTAAAATCAACCTAGGGTCCTTTGCACCATGACCTCGAGCCAAACACCCCCCAGAAGCCTTTTGTCCCTTGGTTGAACATTATTAAAGTTAGAGCTTATTTAGAGATATCAGCCGGATGGTTTAGTGCAGGCGCTAATGGCTCCAAATGTGTATCTCGTAAAAATTACCCCACTAATAATGCCCAGAATGGTACCAAACTTCTACAGTAGTACAAATCCAGGGTTCTGGACTCATAAAATGAGGCATTGGAAAGTTTGTAAGTACATCAGGAGTTTATTTATATAACACTTGCCTGATGGCTCATGCTACCGCTAACCCGGACACCGAGGTCAACTCAGTGATTTGGGAAAACAAAGCACGTAAAAGTCCTGGCAGAAAGTGATGCATAAGGATGTAGAGCCAATAGCGCCTGCTCTAAGCCATCCGGCTGATTTCTCTAAATAAGCTCTAACTTTAATAATGTTCAACCGAGGGAAAAAAGGCTTCTGTGAGGGGTGTTTGGCTCGAGGTCATGGTGCAAAGGACCCTAGGTTGATTTTACTCTGAACCATCCCTTAAAGAGTCCTATTAAGGTTACATCTTTACACCTTTCTGTCAAAGCCTGATGATTAGGCTAAATGATTTGTCTTTGTCTTCCTACTGGATAGAGATATGATATGAAAACAGTTTCACCAGATGACTTGAATAGCTCTATTTGGAAAGAATTAATAAGTGTGGAATTATTGATGGGATTTTGTGGGGGAGTGAATCTGCACAAGCATAGATAACTGGCCCATACGGATCAACTACAGTTCGATCCCTTTACTTGACATCGCACACCCTGCGGTGTGACTATCATGGATTCGCACATCATTATATCGATGCTAAAATGATATATGCAGCCCTCATGTGATTTGCTGTGATGTGAAAACACGTTAAAGATAAAACGGCTGTTGGATTATTGTGTGTTTGACGACAGAGAGCAGCTTTGGTTTTCTAGTCTCCCGTATGTCATAATCTGCTCTTATCTTCTTTAGCGGTATGAGTTTGGTGGCGATAAGGGCCGGAATCTGTTTTTTAGAAAGCACACGGAAAACTTCCCACAGTCAAGGACCTCTTTATCTAAAAAACAAAAAGCGTAAACTGCTAATATTAACTAGTCCATATATTATGAACTCCCCTTCATGTTGTTTGATTGATGTAGTGGATAACTTTGTCTTTGGTTTTTGGTAAGGTGGCATTCAGATGTCTTGTTTTCCCTCATACCTGATACCTTTTCTGTGTTTTGTGGTCCGGTATCACTGTTTTGATGACGTTTACTTGCACACATTGAGACCAAATGCAAAGCAGACATGATAATTTTGAGGTAGACACATCAGGACTGTTTAGTAGCCAACACACTGGCTATTTAATCAATCAAATTGATCATTGTTTAGTATTAACTCAGCCTTATGTTGTTCTGTATGATTGACTTTATTCCACAGAGCACAGGAGAAAGTTTGAGTAATGTGCTCTGCTCACTGGCTGTAACGTTCATGCTTCATAATGAGCACCTTTAAAATCGCCTGTACGACTTTACACATCTTTAATTTCAACTGATCAACATTTAAGTCATTGTTCACTGATAATCTTCCCTTCAAATGAACAGTGAACTGGTGCAAACATTATTGATGATGACTTAAATATCAGCACAGAAGTTGTGTTGACAATTTTAATGGTGCTTTTTGGTAATTTTAGGCAAGAATATTCTTCAGAAATTCATTTGTGTTCCCTGGAAGAAAGAATCTGTTTTGAGAGTGAATAAATTATGACAGAAGTTTCATTTTCGGGTGCATTATTCCTTTAAATGAGACAAACAGACGTTATTGATTCCTCAAATCATGAGTCTGTTGAAGAGAGACGGGCTGTTGCTTTACTAAGTAATCCTATGCATGCTTTTACGTACTGGACAATAAAACCGGTGATAAAACCCCACAGACACACATTAAAGGATGTTCCCAAGCCTTGTCTAGAGACAAAAGATCCAGAGACTTGAGGGTGCAATCCTCTTATAAGTTGAGTCTTAAGCAATCATCAAAAAACAAAACAAAACAAGAAAATGTCAAAATCAGAGAGTGTATGATATTAAATGAATATTATTGTCTTGCTCTAATAGCATCCACCATAGTGTTGTGTTGTCGTGTGTAAGCTGGTGTTTCAGCTGGGCTAGTTTGCCAGCGCCCTGTTTTGCAGTCCTGTGACACACCACACACGTGAAAGCCTGTTTGTTTGTCCCTGTAACAACACACACCTGCATTGTGATGATCTCTAGAACGCTACAGCCGCATCCAGACTGGGTTTGTTAGGCTGTTTGCCTAAATCCACATGATGTCAGCACAAGTCATGAATGATTCACGGGTCACAGAGGTCAGGACAAGGGTTTGTGGTCTTGGGATGAATACGTGGTCTAATGGTCTTGTGTGGGCAGACTTTTAACAAATTAACATAAACTGCACACTTTGACAGAAAAAGACTTTTGATTGACTTTCTTCTTTTATGTGATGTTTAGGGACGGGTTTATGAAGTCATATTTATCTAGATTGCTTTCTTTTACCCTTTTGCAGTCTTTCTTTTCTTTCCTTAGCCATTTCTTTCTTTCTTTGCACTTTATTTTCTTATTTTCTTTTGCCCTCATTATTTTCTTCATTATGAACATTTTTCCGGGGTTCTCAAAAGCAGAAGTTGTCTTAGTTTTATAAACCTCTATAGTGCGGTGAACGGAAACTACAACAAATATCATTTTTACATGCTCATTTCCTCCCATTGCAAAAGAAAAACTCCACGACAAGAGTTTCTATGACTTTCCAAAAAAACAGAGAGATTAATTTACGTTACTCAGTTGTATTTGAAACTCACTCAAAAGCGTAAACTATTTTTCTCGTTCATTTAATGCCAGGGTAATAAAACAGAGTATATAAATAGATAAAACAAAACAAAAACAGTGGTTTAAATTCAAACTTTTCTACTTGTCTTAAAAAAAGAAAAAAGGTTATAAAAAATGTCAATAACTATCAATACCGAACGATATGAAACATTATATCGTGATAATTTTTTAGCTATATTGCACAGCCCTAGTTGCTAGATTTACACTGTTAAAGTTACCAAGAAATCAAAAATAACAATTGTTGTTTTTTCAGGAATATTCCAGTATTTAATATAAAAGATTTATCATTTTGTTAAATTGATGTTTCACGTAATCTTCAGAATATCTTCCTTCCCTCTCGCAGCATCTCTTCTCTTCTCTGATGATGGGGGCGGGGCTACCTGTCACTCACATGAGATCAGCCAATAGCAAACCACAACCGATCAATCCCCCATGGAAAAAAATCAAGCCCCGCCCTACATTTATTCTTGTTCCAGAAGCCGTTTCACTCAGATATACGTCACAATGAGGAAATAAAGACTATCACGACTTCTATTTCAGGTCGACTTTAATAACTGTGGAAATGCGTCATTGCAGTCTGTGAAAAGGGTCCCTGAACATTTGATCATATTTTTGGGTGATGTTTATTTAACACACGTCAGCAGGACATACTCCAGGTCCGACCCTTCAGATCTGAGGCACACAGAGGTGTGTGTGTGTGTGTGTGTGTGTGTGTGTGTGTGTGTGTGTGTGTGTGTGTGTGTGTCTCAGGAGAAGGAAGAGAAAGGCCAGAGATTGGGTCAGTGAGTTTCCTGTCCTGGAAAAAACAGGAAACCTGTCCACAGGACACATTCTCTGTCACACTCAATTCATCTGTCTCATCCCTCGTATAGTCTTTTAAAAACCTTTACCCGTCTGCTGAAAAGCTCCAGCAGCGATTTCAATTCTTCTGGGTCTTTGTTATGTTGATGATCAGAAGCAAAATGCAAATTTTTTGCATTTTGTCGTGTTGTTCTGTAACTTTGTCACTTTAATTGCAATGCAAGAATGATAATCTGACCGCTGCTGATTTTATCTGGCAAGAGTGAATCACATCAGAGGATATGAATGTTAAAGAAAAGCTCAGGCATGTTCACATTAATGCAAATACAAACAAAATCACAATGAGTCTGGGTGTTTTGTGACAGGTGCTCGCAGCAAAACAATGCATTTGTCCTAAAGATAAAACATTAATTTAATGAAATATTAGTATTAGTATTTTCAAGTATACTGTATTCATGCTGCTTTCATTCTGATCAATTAACGTCCTTCAAAATGAGCACTCACAGTGAGCCAAAGATAAGAAATAATGTTGTTAAGTTAACTGTGTGTGTGTGTGTGTGTGTGTGTTTCAGGCCAGTCTGTCCGTCTGGGGATGGGGGGGTCTGGGAGTCGTCCTCTTCCTCATCTCATTTGGACCCTTTGCCATCTTTTATCTGGCCTTCTACATCCTCTGTTTCATTGGCGGGTAAGTGGATCCCACATTCGAGCATCTGTAACACCTGGTGGTGCTCTAGCATGATCTCTCCCTTCTCTCTCTCTCCAGGGGTTTTGTAGTGCTGCTTTTATTTGGAAAGACAAACTCAGAGAAACACCTGGAAAGGTGCGAGCACTCCTACCTGCCATCGACACAGACGGCCATACTGAAGGTGCGCAAACGTTTGCATCCCTCTTCCTTATGATTGCATTTTAATTTATTATGTTTGCCACAACACACAAATGCATTTGTAATGCATTTAAGCAATATAGTATGAAAATCCACTTTTTTTCATAAAACTTTAACAATTTAATAATTTTTTCAATTTTGCAATAATAGGGCCCAATTAATTGTTTTATTTTTCCAGTAGTCCTCTGTTGTCTTTTACTTTTTTGTAAAAGGGAGGTGAATTTATGATTGAATACAAATTTATTAATCAAAAACATTGGTAATCAAATGAAGGCATAAAACCTTAAAAATGTAATTAATATTTTAAAATGGAATCAAATGAAAATTTAACAATTCATTTAATTTTTGCCAAACAATTTTTGTGAGGTTTACTGGCAATATTAGAGGATGGAAGAAAAAAAATATGATATTCCTTAAATTAAGTTTTAATAATTGTAATAACATAACTTTTTATTTTGGTTGGTTGTAGTGAAGATCTTTGAGTTTCTGTGCATATGACATGACAATAGTTTTAAATCAAATGAAATTGTGAAATGTTCAAATTGTGCTTGTGCTCCACTCCTGAGTTTTAAGTCTTTGTTCCTCAGGTTTCGGAGGAGATGAAATCAGAGTCCAAACCCATCAAGATAGACCGTCGTCTGACAGGATCCAATATCATAGATGAGCCACTGCAGCAGGTACTGTCAACGAAACCGAACCGAGTGTGTGTTTGAGGAACCTGTGGTTTCTCTTCTGATGAGGATTTCTCAGACTGTCGAGTCGTTTGTTTCTGCATGTGACATGAGTAAGACGCTGGATCAGCTAGTTTAAGGATTTAGGCTGAACTGGTGTTTTCATACAACTGATGAGCACATGACACTCGCTTCAGCTTGTTTTCACTCAGTGCTCTCACATGCTTCACTGAATCATGTTTGAGTCTGCTTACAATGCATATATTCTGCAAGTGTCACTTTTTTAAATGGAACTATTTTCTACACTAGCTTTTTTTTTGCTTCCCTAAAGGCCACTTCTATTGTTAGTCGAATAGGTTCCTATTGTTGTTGCATGTTTTACTCTTTCTCTGTCATTTCGAAAACAGGTTGTTTTACTACTCCACCTTAGATATGTATCGTACCAACATGACGTACCAGTATCACTGAAACAGTTGCAGAATACTGAAAACATGAGCGGTTGTGCGTTTTTGGCTCTGTTCCAACACCTAACGAGCTTCCAAGTCATCGTAACTGTCATGTACTGTCATGAACTCTGTGAGCCAAAAATATCACTAAGCATACAAGAGGCTCATTTCTAAATTAATGATTTATTCCAAGAAGCATAAAAATGCACAGTACAATTCAAAGTACACTCAAAATATTGGATAAAATGGTTTATTTTAATTAGATGGAGCTATAATTTTTAGTGTTGTATAAACATTTTTATAATATACGTTTCAAAGCAGCTTTACAGAAAATCGTGATGTTAATGTTTATGATATCTTGACTTAAAGCCTAATAGTCATATTTAGCAGATTAGGTTGGGCGAACAAATTGTGGCATCTGAGATTTGCTTCACAATACACATATTATGCTTAATATAAGTGTATGTTAGGCATTCAATATATATATATATACACAACTTTATATAGAGAGCTGGGCGATAATATAGTTTTGATTTGCTATGTAGAACATATCACTTAACATGACTGTGCTGTATGTATCCGGGTAAAGTTGGATATATTAAATTGTTGTATAAATCATTATTATTAATTAATCAATTGCCAATGAATTTTACATTAATAATTTGTTAATTTCTAATGAAATCATTGCAGTGCATTTTGGCTTAGTCTGCCTGAGAAATGAGCTTAAACAAGATATTTTAGTGGAAGGCAACATGATGTTACCTACTGTTTTGAACAGCCTCCCTGTGGGCAGTGTGCCGTTTTCATGATATGACCCTGTTAAAACCATAGTATATAAGCTCTTCATGACCAAAATCATTATGCAACTCATTTTAAACTAGTCTGACGTTTTGAGGAAATTGTGTTAAAGTTAAACAGTCATGAGAGTGTGTCAGCAGGTTCGCAAGCTTTTCTGTTCAGTGTGGACTCCTTTGTGGTAGAAGCTATGTGTTGTTGTGTCTGTGCCAAGAAGAATTCAGGGCACATGATCAAGAAAAATACATTTCCTTGTGCCTGATGCTTTTCATGTACATTAAGAGTTTAACAGAAAATAACGTTCTCATTATGGGGTGATATTTGCCACCTTAATTTGATTTCCAGAGGCAATTTTACCTTTATAAGGGACATTTTTCTAACCTTATTAGATGTACGTGTCATCTTTTTAAATGAAATACTATATCTGAACGATGTCTGAAACTTTGTATTGCTAGTATTTCTCATGTTTATTGCCTCCGAAAATTAATCTCTTGTTGTATCGCTTTGGATAAAAGAGTCTGCTAAATGAATAAATGCACTTTAAATATGAAACTAAAACCACCAGTAGGTGGCGGCAAGTCACTTTCTTAATGAGTGAGTCATTGAATCATTCATTCAACCGATTCGTTCAAATGGCTGATTCATTAACAGTTGTGTTTACAAATGGATCGTTGTTTTGTTTGGAACGATTTTTGTTTCCAAAATGAAGCAACAACAGACAAAATTGACCGACCACCGAGCCTCATTAACCGGTTGAAACCGGTTAACCGATTAGTTTAAAATCTGCTACGCTATTTGAAATAACAGCCATTTCAAGCCGCACCTGCAATTTCGCAATGTCGCATCTCTCTGCCGCTCTGCCTCCCGCTCACACACACACTGCCGCCCTTCTCACGTCACTTTTTTTGAAAGTAAAGGCGTTTGTCTAGCGTTAGAAGCTCATTAAGAAAATGACAGCTCCGAAGAGATGCCGCTTGATGATCACATGATAGATGATGTGCTACTACTGTATTTAAGCACTGTATCACACAAGTTGCAACTTACATCTGTGTCATTCTTTTTGGTGAAATGGTCCCACACACTACTTTTCTTTGCACGCTTCATCCTGTGTCGTCTGCCCTGGCTCTAACCTCGAGTGTTTTAGCCTGTAGCCTTTACTTTTCACAAACCTTGTGAGCGCACGAACCCAAAAACTGTGACCTCGCGCCAAATGTTTTTATTGATTTATCAAGTACAAACAGGCGAGTTATGAAAAATTGAGTGTGAGGGATTTGTTCACTTCACACAAAAAGATCTGGGAATGAGATGGCTAACTAACTGTAGTAGCGTTTAGTCCACTGTCTATAATAGCCTAATTTAGAGATCACTTTTATTTTTTAACCGACTACCGACAACTTTGATTGGTTAACGGTGATACGGTCAACCATCGGTCAAACGGTCATCGGTTAACATCCCTAGTTGTGTCTAAAATGTTACTCAAAATGTTAACTTTTATTGAATTGTATTGTATTTTTACAATTGGGAAAAACAGAACTTTTGCTTGTGCGATATTGTTATACTAGATGACTTTTTGACATTATTTAAGTGAATAGTGTCCTGTTTTGTTCATGTCATCCCTCAGGTCATCCAGTTTGCTTTGAGGGACTATATCCAGTATTGGTACTACACACTGAGTGATGATGAAACGTTCCTCTTGGAGATCCGTCAGACTGTCCAGAACGCCCTCGTCCAGTTCTCCACCAGGTGAGACACCCGTCCGGCCCGTTCACCCTCACACACCTGCTTTACAATCACTGTTGCAGAGGGTTGTGAATGAGCGCTGATGCAACAGCTAACCACAAACCAAACACTGCATTCAGATGTTCTTACTCATTTTCCTTGGTAAACACGATGTTGAAACGGAGACTGTAACTCCCATGATTCATTGATTCGCAATCTTTCCGTTCCTCAGGTCTAAAGAGGTGGACTGGCAGCCGTATTTCACCACCAGACTGGTGGATGATTTTGCAACTCATCTGCGTGTTTTCAGGAAAGCTCAAGAGAGGCTGAATGAGAGAGAAGATCCTAAACAACGTAATTCACATCGTCATTAGACAAAACATTTATCAATGGACAGATTAAACCAAGAAAAGCAATAATGGTTATACTTTACAATAAGGCCCCATTAATTTAATGTTTAAAGATCTCAATATCAGGACTAAAATTGTTGTAGCCTGTAATAAATAGTTGATTTCCTAATGCCTAATTACTGAGTAAAGGGTTTTAATTTTGTTTTTATGACTCAAAAATGTGAGCATGTGCATGACGTTATTTGTGTGTCTGCGGCAGGTGACGATCCAGAGGAGCTGCTGGACTCGTTTTTTGAGGCGGAGGTGGAAATGGAGAGGAATATTTGTAGAGATATGGTGTGCATGTCACGCAAGGATGAAGAAGGTAAGACAAACACAGATTTGTGTCTATAGACCGATCAAAGACTCCAGGCCAGTGATTCAAGGCACTTTTTATGTCAACAATAGTCATGAATAACTTGTACATGCTTCTCTAGGGCAGATCTTAAAGGCCAGACAAGCTGAAAGACTTGATTAGCAAAAAATACAAACACACACCCAGTCATTAATACAATGAAATGCTTTGAAAACGCTTCAGAAGGCAAGAACACTGTTGTGTGTGTGTATGTGCCTTGCGTATAAAGATGTCACATGTGAATCCACCTTCATATTTATAACAAATGATTTGCTCACCCTTATGTCTTTTCAAAATCAAATGAGTTTCTTTATTCTGTGGAACACAAAAGAAGTTGTGATGAATGTTCACGCTGCTTTTTTTCAATCACTATAAGTGATTAGGAACTGCAGCTGTTGAAACTTCACAAATGCACAAAAACACCATGAAAGTAGTTTGCACGACTTGTGTGTTAAATTCCAAGACTTCTGAAATCAAGACCACTGCAAATGTATGCCAAGTGATCGCTTCTTGATCTACTTTTGATGAATTAAGACAATGTTTACTTTATGGTGTTTATATTGTAATATGTTGAAAATGGTTGTAATAGTTTTATCTCCTTATTGTGTAGATGTCAGAATTCAATCTTAGACATTTCCAAATAAGTTTCCGGAGTATTTCAGGCTTGTTTATAATTAAAAGTTCCACATTATGCAAAAAAAAAAATTGTTCTGGTTATTAATGGTATCTGGCATCAAATTCAGTGTAAACTCTGTTAGCTTCTCTCTCCGTCACTGGAAGGAAAGACTAAGAACATAATTTAACACATTCAATATATAGTGATTACTAGTATCGGCACAGTGATCTGTAATTCGCATGTTGGTACATAAACCTTTTTCAGTGCATATTGAATAAAACGTGTCTTGACTGTTTTATGATTGCAGTTACGCTGTTGTGCTGATAAGCAGTACTAACTCCTTGTTGAATGTGTGTTTAATAAAGTAAAAGACTCTGAGATGCATGATTTAATTTCAGATTGTATTGGTTTGTTTTGAATTTACATTTTATGTGTGCTTATCTTAAAAAAGGTCTTAAAATCCTTAAATTTGATTTAAAATCCCCTGCAATATCTCTGGGTGAGGATCAGACTGTCCTGTGCGTTGTCTTTGTGCTGTATATTTGACTGTAGTGTGTTTCTGGTGCAGGGTACTTGCGGGATCTCTGTGAAGTGCTGCTGTACCTGTTACTACCTTCTGGAGATTTCCACAACAAGAATATGAGATACTTCCTCAGGGTGAGACATAAACACACACATGCTAAATCACTCCCAAATACATCCAAAGAATATTGTATCTTTCAGCTAGTCATGGCCGGCTAAAGAAATGAACAGGAGGAATACTGTAAATCAGCGTTTACATGGAGGAAACCATAAAACATTCATTTTCTGCAAGCATTTTCTTATTTTTAAACACTGTAACCTTTTCTGTCTATTAAAACTATTTAAAATAGTTTTCATTATTTCAAATAAAGAAGAATATAAATATTAGATAACATAATTTTAAAGAAAATTAAGAAATGTTGCCTTGGAAACTAACTGAAATAAATTAGTTGAAATACTAAAATTATTCAAACTAAAGCTGAAATAAGAAAGTAAAGCTAAATAGAAATATAAAAAAATGAATAAAAATGACAAAAGCATATAACAAAATTACTAAAAACTTAAACTAACATTTAAATAACTCAAATAAATACTATTATAATATATAAAATAACACTCATTGTATTTTAATCTGCTGTACATTTAAATCCCAGCTTCAATAATCCGTGGTTATTGACAGTATATCACAGATGCTGTTGATAGAGCTTAAGTAGTATTTAATCCTTTAAGACACCAGATCTGGGATTTACGGAAAGCAGGATTCTGATTTGAGATCAGGACTTCTGAACTCATGGTCCTGACAGGTCTCGCTGCTGAGACTACAAGATTAGAGCTCCAGCCTTGGTGTTTTGCAACTGGACAAACTTGTTGATGATTGATTGATTGTTTGATGTTTGATGAACAGGAAGTTCTGGCCAGAGGAGTTCTGCTGCCCTTAATTAACCAGCTCAGTGACCCGGATTACATCAATCAGTTCGTCATCTGGATGGTGAGACCTGCTCTGTTCTTATAGCAGAGGAGTGTGTTGTAAATGTTTATGCTTTCCCTATAAAACATTCTGTGTGTGTTTAGATTCGTGACTCAAGCTGTAACTATGAGGCCTTCATGAACATCTTAAAGCTGACGGACAAACCGCCTGAGCTGGAGGCTGTGAAAGACCGAGTCCTGGAGGAGCTTCAGCATCTCCGGTCTCTGGACACGGGCGCAGACGGTACACACACACTCGCTACACACTTATTTTTACACGCATATGCTTAAATGGCAGGGGTTTTTTTTTTCATTTGTTTGGTAAATAATTTGCCAGGGGAATTCTGGGGTTTATTTTGGAAAATATGAGAGCAAGTTCAGGGCTTTATAATAACAAACATTGTTTACTCTTCATTTTCTCTCTCTCTCTCTCTCTCTCTCTCTCTCTCTCTCTCTCTCTCTCTCTCTCTCTCTCATACTCGCAGATATCAACATAATAAAAAATCAAATCAATAGTTTGCTTTTTGTGAAGAAAGTCTGTGAAACAAGGATACAAAGGCTACAATCAGGAAAGGTAACCGAATCCCCCGGTTTCATTTACACTTCCTGTTTTATAATGCATTAAAATTGTTTTAAAAAAAATTATATAATGAATTCATCAAAAACAATAATATTTGCTAGGAATATTTTTCAGATTATTTTAAACAATAAACAATTGCTCCTAATGCATTTTCAGCATGCACTGTTAATTAATGTATGTTTTGTAGGAGTTTCATGTAATTAAGAAAGTTATACAAATAATTATACAGACAAATAAAATAAATAATTACCGTTATCGGATGTTACTTTGACTTTCAACATCAAATTTGACTTTTTATGAGCTTTTTAAATCATCTCGCTGATATAACAAATTATATCAGCTGTCTGACATGTAACATTTCACCCTCAGAATGACTAACATGTTTTGGTTGTTTTTGCCAAACAGGAAGTTGACGCTTTGAAACTCGCGGCTAATTTTGGGAAGTTGTGTGTGATTCCGTTGGAACATATCCTAGTGCATAACATCGCGCTGCAGTTCTTCATGGGTGAGTCGAGACGGATGCACACAAACTGTCCTCTCGTTTGAAATCAGTGTTTCCCCTAGAAATTTCCAGCAGCAGTGCTGTTATGTGCCGGATGTTGTTACCAAGCCGCGAGTCCGGGGGCACGTACCTCCGGAATATTTTTTTTTTAAATAACCCCTTAAATCATGAATTCTGCCAAGTTTTGTGGATAGAAATTAACCTTTTGAGACATACAAATATGACATACCATCAACATATTATTGCGGCACGTACCTTGAACTGGTCACAAACAGAAACCTTCATTTTATAATTTTAGACAGGATTATTCATGTTTTTCTTTTGTGTTAATTTTCAGCTATGAGGTAGAAATTGATATGGGGAAAATTAAATGGCACAACCCAGAAAAAGATTAAATACAATTTTGAAAATGTATCTTAATGGCAAAGGCCACACCCAATCTGTGAGCACTTTCATAGATGATCTCTAAGGCTCTATGGTAATTGAATGCTATTGTGGGTGACAAGTTATCAGAACACGTCTTTCTACTTAGTGATAAGAGAATGTAGCCTACAGTATGTTTAATGCCTTAAACGTAAAAAAGATCTGTTTATGATTAGCCTATTTATAACTACCTAGTAGTGTTGTCACGGTACCAAAATTTCAATATTCGGTACCAGTACCAGTGAAAATCCACGGTTCTCGGTACCAATTTCACAGTTCGCACCGCTTTCTCCTTTCCACAAGCGCTTGCTCTCCCGTGGCGTCTGTCGTTTCTATGCAACCATGAACGGTGGCGCGCCTGGAAAAACGTTATTATGAACGCCTACTTTTGAAATAACGAATTTGCACGCGCAAAAAACGTTATGGCACCTTATGGCAACGTGACATTAGCCGAATCGAACATGTGGCTCTTTCCTCCTTTCTTGTCAACCAGTGGATTCAGAGCCACCGCATTAGCGACGCCGCCGTTCGCCATGTCTCAGTGTTTTTAGGCTTGTAAGTGAATGTCGTGAAATTACTGATCATGTGAAGATTTTCGCTGCGCCGCTGCTGAATACATTGTAGGGGAAACACTGGAAATACATCATCAGCTCGTCCCTTATTGCTTTTTATCTCTCTCTCTGTAGACTACATGCAGCACATGGGTGGTCAGGCAGTCCTGTTCTTCTGGCTGACGGTGGAGGGTTACCGGGTCACGGCGCAGCAGCAGTTGGAGGTCCTACATAGCAGCCAGAGAGATGGAAAGAAGCCGAGCAGCCAGACAACCAAAGGGCTTCTGAGAGCCGCTGCGGTCGGCGTCTACGACCAGTACCTGTCTGAGAAGGTGGGGTGATTTAGATTTACCGGTTCTTAAACTTCACAAAAACACACAACTTGAGGTTTGTCACATATAGGGTCATGGTATAATGACATATTGTGGCGAGTGAAGATATAAAGTGGCTATCGTTAGAGATTTCGCTGTATCATTTAGATTGTAGTATGTAAATATATCTGTGCAGCACAGTACTACATGAAGTTATTGACACATTAGAATAAGAAAGAAACATGCATGAATTATAAAATACAGATTTTTTTAAATGTCTGAAGTGCTGTAAGCCATGAAAAAAGAATCAATGTTGTCACTCGCGCTGAAGCATGCAGGAAAACGCCTTTCTCAGACAGCATGCAATCCCAAATTCAGTTCTTTTTCGTGGCTTGTTGCTCTTAAATGGTCGAATACACATTTGTGTCAGAATGGCCATCGTGTGAAGGTCTTAAAAAAATTAGGACAGCATTATACCTGTCCTAATATATAAGACCTAATATACCTGCTCTCATCTGTGTCAGTAATGTTAACCAAACAACAAAAGACAAGGTGAAAATCACTGCTCTTGACTGAATAACTTTTGCAGCTTTAATCAATGTATTCATAATTCATACAGTGTTGACTTGATTTTTAATTTCTGTAATATTTCTTACATGTTAAGTAAACTTACTGTAACTGACAAACTTTATTTTGTGTGTTTGTTCTATTGTATTTGTCCTATTGTTTGTAATTGACTAATATTTTGAATATTTTGTACTAATTTATTTTGTATTTTAAATAACTATATTGTATGTATTGTTATCGTGAAATAAGATTTTGGTAATATCGCCCATTACATTACATGTCAGTCAGATGGTCACTTCCTGTCTAGTTGGCCCATGAAGTGATAATTGACAGATTCTTGTTTCAATTAGGCCTCTCCTAGGGTGGAGGTGGACGAAGCGTCCGTAACCAGACTGGCTCAAAAACTCAGCAAAGAGGATCCCACACCGGAGATATTTGATGAGATCCAGAGAAAGGTCAGTTTTCTGTGCATATATGTGTGATTTGTGTATTCTGTCCAGTATAAAGCCCACTGATTGAGCTCACTGTGTTTTTCAGGTGTATGATATGATGTTGAGGGATGAGCGGTATTACCCGTCTTTTAGGCAGCACCCGCTGTATGTGCGGATGCTGGCGGAGCTGGACATGCTGAAGGAACCCAGTTTCAGGGGATCTGATGATGGGGACGGAGGTGAGAAACCCACACGGGATCAGATCTGTCATGAATGACTGCAACAATGAGTCTGTTTAAAGGGACACTTCACCCATTTGCAATAAGCTTTGCATTGTTAGAAACCCAGTCATACTATTGAATTGTCGTGCAACACTCTTTCATTTTTCCCTGATATGGGAGAAATCTGTTATTTACCTCTTACACTTCCTCCTACAATGACGCAAAAATTTTGCGTCATTTTGCGTCATTGTAGGAGGAAGTGTAAGAGGGGGGGATTTCAGTTGAGACTACAAGCACGTCCCTCATCTCGGCCAGGGGGCAGGACCCGCTCACGCTACAGACCTATTACAGATCAGTGGGTGGGACTTTACTCTCTGAAACTGAAAGCAATATCCTCCATCTTGTTTGTAGCTAAGCTAACAGGCGCTGTGGAGACAGATGTAAAGTTATGACAATAGTGGAGGAGAGTGCTCAATATGATATAGAGGAAGAGGATTTCGGAAGTCTGATGCTTGAATCAGGTGTTTGTGGCTACCTTTACAAGCCGCATTATAGCGAAGAGCAGCCGAGGCAGAAGACCTGCCTGCCGCGGACGAGGAGCCCGGACTGGCTCGAGTTAGGGCGGACCGGTGGCGCCGGTGATCTCACTATGCAACTACGAACCGCTACGAACACAGAGATAGAGTCCGTCTGCGGCAAAGAATTTCAACGATGACAATTTCTCCTGGACGAAATCTCTGAATCAGACGAGGACACGGACGTTTGTGTTGTGAACTAGTTTCCTAGTTTCGCACCGCATATGTTCTGACTGAACATCCAGGTACCATGCAATAATTCACCTTTTCGAAAGAAATACAAACGAGGAGTAATGCACTAATGAGTTCGCCAACTAACTAGACATTTTGTGTGAATGTGAAATTAATTTCAAGCTCTGGTGGTAGCTAGCCTTGTATACGGAAGAGTGATTTCTCTTATACGCAGATATGCGCTTTCTTGATTAGTGGGAGTGGCTTGCGGAGCTGTGCAATGTGGTGCATTGTGGGAGTTGTTGTCTTTCATACAAATGCGTCCTGAAGTTATTTTTTGTCTTTTCTCGGTCACAAAGGCACCAAATTCAAAATTTCTTTTACATTTCGACTACATATATGACCCACTTTAAATAAAAAACAATGTTCAAATGGGTGAAATGCCCCTTTAAGCATAATTTTCTAAGGCTATGTCTACATTAATCCGGATACATTTTCGTTTCAAAATGTTCTCCGTCCGCACTCGCATTTTCAAGCGTTTTCCAAAAGTTTCTCGTCCACACTGAAGCTTAAAGGGACACTTCACCCATTTGCATTAAGCTTTGCATTGTTAGAAACCCAGTCATACTATTGAATGGTCGTGCAACACTCTCTCATTTTCCCCTGAGACGGGAGAAATCTGTTATTTACCTCTTACACTTCCTCCTACAATGACGCAAAAATCGTCATTTTGCGTCATTGTAGGAGGAAGTGTTAGAGGGGGGGATTTCTGTTGAGACTACAAGCACGTCCCTCATCTCTCCCAGGGGCCGGGACCCGCTCACGCTACAGACCTATTACAGATCAGTGGGTGGGACTTTACTCTCTGAAACTGAAAGCAATATCCTCCATCTTGTTTCAAGCTAAGCTAACAGGCGCTGTGGAGACAGATGTAAAGTAATGACAATAGTGGAGGAGAGTGCTCAATATGATATAGAGGAAGAGGATTTCGGAAGTCTGATGCTTGAATCAGGTGTTTGTGGCTACCTTTACAAGCCGCATTATAGCGAAGAGCAGCCGAGGCAGAAGACCTGCCTGCCGCGGACGAGGAGCCCGGACTGGCTCGAGTTAGGGCGGACCGGTGGCGCCGGTGATCTCACTATGCAACTACGAACCGCTACGAACACAGAGATAGAGTCCGTCTGCGGCAAAGGATTTCAACGATGACAATTTCTCCTGGACGAAATCTCTGAATCAGACGAGGACACGGACGTTTGTGTTGAGAACTATCCTAGTTTCGCACCGCATATGTTCTGACTGAACATCCAGGTACCATGCAATAATTCATCTTTTCGAAAGAAATACAAACGAGGAGTAATGCACTAACAGGGCTCTAGAGTACGACCAAATTTTGTAAGTGTGCGACTAACATTTTTCCTAGGTCGCACCGGTGCACCTAACGTCCTCGCATCCGCTGCCTCTCCACGAACGTTTGTTGGCGTTTGTTCTCCTTTGACGGAACTCACACTCTTCTCTCACGCGATGCCACAGCTCGCACAACACGACAGCCCTGCTTAATGAGTGACGACGGAGGACAGAATTAAACATTCAAACGTACCCTGGTTACACTTAAGGTCTGTTATATTAGTCTGATTTTATTTTAAATTTCGGCTTCCAAAGATTATAAAAAATAATATTTTGAGGTAAAATCATTAAAAACTACGTCCATTTAAGACATAAACTGTTTTTAGTGAATCTCAAAGCCGGTAATTTTGACACGCTTTTGTGTACAATTGATCGTTTAGACGCGCACAATCTGCACATGAAACCGAAAGTATAATTTGCTTGTCTCGGTCTGTTTCGGAGCGCGCGCCGCCATGTGAACATCTCTTGCGCAGATTTTTGTGTTTTTAATAGCTCTTTCAATTATTAAACGCGTCCCGCAATTTAGCAACAGTAGCTAGACTGCATTTACAACAATCACCGATCGTGCTGATTCTGAGTTTTAGGGAGAAATGACAGCGTTAATGCTGCGAAGGGAAGAAGTTGCGCGTAGTTAGATAGTTATGGAAATAGTTGGGAGAATATGGTGCATCAGTAGCCTATTAGATCTGCACCCGGTCTTAAAGGGGCCGCAGTCTAATAAACATGCTGACGATTGCGCCATTACTGCAAATCAAACAACAAGAGAAAAATCACTCACAGCTCTTGAAAGAATAAATTCAGCTTTAATAAGCATTAATCTATTTATGATAAATTTTACAGTGTTATTTTACATTTTATTACTTTATTAGATTTCTTTTTAGACCATGCCTGAACAGTAGTAGGCCTTCCTGAAATTAAAGCACTGGATATGCCTATATAAAGTGTATCTTTGTTTAATTGTTTATCTTTTGTTTATCTATTGTTTATCTTTGTTTATTATTTATAAAACAAAAAGAACCATAAGAATACAGTTAAAGTACTGTATCGATAAGCAGTATCGGTAAGAGTAGGAATACCGTTAATAATTGTGCTTCAAAAAATAAATAAAAGTTTTTACCTACACCTTCTTGTTTAAATTCATTTACATAATATATATGAATGTGTATAGAGTGTGATAAAAAGGTGACCTTAAAATTGTGGCGTTAAAGGTGATACAGCCGAGGAAAAATTTGGGTGCACCCAAATTTTGTGCTGGTGCACCTAAATAAAAAAGTTAGGCGCACCAGTGCAACCAAGGCAAAAAGTTAGTCTGGAGCCCTGACTAATGAGTTCGCCAACTAACTAGACATTTTGTGTGAATGTGAAATGAATTTCAAGCTCTGGTGGTAGCTAGCCTTGTAGACGGAAGAGTGATTTCTCTTATACCTGATGGAGTTTTTCGGTTCCTTGCCACTGTTGCCTTTGGCTTGCTCAGTTGGGGATATTTGGGGATATTTAATTGAATTAATCAATCAACGATACTATTGATCAGCATTACCGAACGTAGACGTTCCACTAGAAACAAACATTGATGTATTGTTCTAATTTATTACTGTGAAGCTGCTTTGATACAACCTGTGTTGTGAAAAGCGCTATATAAATAAACTTGACTTGACTTGACTTATAGGCAGATATGCGCTTTCTGGATTAGTGGGAGTGGCTTGCGAAGCTGTGCAATATGGTGCATTGTGGGAGTTGTTGTCTTTCATACAAATGCGTCCTGAAGTTATTTTTTGTCTTTTCTCGGTCACAAAGGCACCAAATTCAAAATTTATTTTACATTTTGACTACATATATGACCCACTTTAAATAAAAAGCAATGTTCAAATGGGTGAAATGCCCCTTTAAATCATCTTAATGCACACGCAAAAACATTATAAAAACTCACTGAGATGATGCCAAGAGATCAGACATAATACAAAACGCAATTGCTGTCCTTCAGCAAAACACGGGGTCAGTTGTAATTAATTTTTCTGTCATCTTTGCAGAAATGTAATATGAAGATTGTACAAAGTAACATTTATCTTGTGAAAATTAATAGCACATAGCAGGTACATACGGGTATAAACAGATATCTATTGGTACGATATGCGTCACATGACTAACATTCGTCATCGTTTTCAAATACCTCAGTTTTCGTAGGACATAAACACTTCAGTGTGGACGAAAGGCCAAAACGTAGAGAAAGAGATGAGTTTTCAAATGCATCTAGATTTGTGTAACCGTTAATATTTCTGTTTCTCCAGAGTCATTCAACGGGTCTCCAACAGGAAGCATTAATTTAGTAAGTTAAATAAAACATATCTATATTTACATACATTGTGCTGAATGTATTCGATTTGTTTCTAATGAATGTCTGTTTTTTGTAGTCGTTAGATGATCTCAGCAGCGGGAGCGTGGATGAGTCTGCTCAGCTTCATGCCTTTATCTCTGATACAGGTGAGAGTTTTACCCTTTTTTTGCTGTTTTTACCCAAATTTCAAGAGTTCAACATTGTGTCCTAATCATTCACTATGCGTCTAGTCATTTCTGTCGTGTTGCTTATCGCTCATCATGGCTGGACACAAACTTAAACCAGCATGGTTGTAACCATGTGCAATGCTTGTGTCTTTATTGCATTGCACATGCTTACACAAATCTGGAGAGGTGAATCTAATGAGAAATAACCAGGTCATATTTCACCCTGATATCAAAAGGAAAAAAAAAAAAAAACAGGTTTTGTAATGCTGAAGAAAATTAAGGCAATGTTCTTAAATGTCATGAATATAACATCACAAATATCCTTATGCTCCTAAAATAAGTTTCATCTATTTTATGCATAATATAATTAATTTTTTCAAAAAATTAATTAAAAAAAATTTAATTTTTTGATTCTGGGGTGAAATATGACCTCTGGCCTGTTCTCATCTGCAGATGTTCTTCGAGTTCTGATTTCTATTTAATTCAGTTACTTTCTATTAAACGTGTTATTTCAGATCTGTAGAGATGTTCAGTGTTCACTTCTTCTCATTTTCAAGCTTCATTTATTTGAAGGATGCAACACTTTTCCTGCCACTTTGTTTTCATTCTTATTTTGTGACTGTCATTCCATCAACTTTATTTCTTTATTTTCTTACATTCATTTTCTTTCCCTCTGTCCCTGTGTGGCTTTGTCTTGTGTCGTTCTCTCTCTGCTGTGTGTCTGTCTTGTCGTTTCTTGTCCTCTTGCCCCTGCCGGCTCTTGCTCCTTCATTTCCATCGCTCCTGCCTCCCTGTAGTTGATGCTTTTCTAAACCAACTTCCTATGGCAGGCGTTTGCAACGATCATGGGAAGACGTACGCCCTCTACACCGTCACCGTCATACGCAAGAACTCAGACGGCAGCGAGGACATCTGGAAGACGTACCGCCGCTACAGCGATTTCCACGACTTCCACATGCGCATCACGGAGCAGGTGAGCGAGTCGAGGGGGAAGATGAAGAACTTTACCAATAAATGAACATCAGGCGTCACCGATCAGGGAAGATTGTTTGACTGTCTTCAAGTTATGCAGATTTAATTTTTTAACTATGTTTTGCTATTTTTATTATGTATTTTTTACATTTTACATTACCTTTGTTTTTACTATATAATAGTAAAAATGTATAAAAAAATTTACTCTGCATAACTTGAAAGGCAAGTACAACAATCCACCCTGATGTATAATTTCTATAAATTCTAATAAATTGTAATAAATGT
This sequence comes from Scardinius erythrophthalmus, assembly GCF_964197995.2. Lineage (NCBI taxonomy): Eukaryota > Metazoa > Chordata > Actinopteri > Cypriniformes > Leuciscidae > Scardinius > Scardinius erythrophthalmus. Next base: position 7,986,433 of record NC_138230.1, on the reverse strand, counting down.
TTGTTTTTGCCATTAGTGAGATTTGGGGGTGAAATGTGCTTAAGTCACAATGATGAATAATGTCATTTCACCCAAACTCATTTAAAAAAAAAAATACATTTTGAATTGTTTATTTGACAATTTGGAGATTTTCATTCTCTATAAGCAAAATATGTATTTTTATTATTGTTTTAATTTTGGTTGTTCTTGAAACAAATTCACAACGATTTGAATATAAGCATATCTTAAAATATATGGATGTAGCTTATATTGGCTTTGTAAAAATCAGATTTTAATCTACATTTTGCTACATTTTCTGTGCTGATTGTGGATGAATAATCAACTAGCCAAAATATTTACTAAACTATCATAGAAGGGACGAAGGAAGTGTAGAAAAACTAGTGTTCTAATTCTGCAAACACAGATTGCATGTTGGTCTGGGTAAGCTTAAAAATGTGGCCTGCCAGTGTAAACAAAGTCATTTTCTGACCTAAACGGCTTTTGTGGAGTTTGCTGAGATCTGTTTCCTATCTGTAGTTTGAGAGCCTTGGTCCGATTCTCAAGCTTCCTGGCAAAAAGACCTTTAACAACATGGACAGGGAGTTTTTGGAGAAGAGGAAGAAGGACCTGAACTCATATTTACAGGTGGGTCAGATAAGGACGTGTGTTTATTTGGGATTCTGCTAGCTCAGGTGTTTTGATCCAGGTGTGCTGAGAGCTGAATTTGTCCCGCAGCTGCTGTTGAACCCTGAGATGGTGAAGGCCTGTCCCATGCTGATACCCTACGTCTATGACTTCCTGGAAAACAAGGCGTACAGCAAAGGCAAAGGGGACTTTGCACGCAAGGTGAGAAACGCCACATGCAGAAAATATGCTCTGAATAATCAGTTAAGGTGTATATATCCAGATATAGTCAGAAATCTCTTGATATAAAACAATCTAAGCATGTTTTTTTTTTTTTTACCAAATAATCACAAGAAAGAATCATATTTATCCATTTTTATTTCAATGCATCAATAGAAAGAAGTCTCTTCTGCTCACCAAGGATGCATTTATTTGATCAAAAATACAGTAAAAAGTCAAATTGTTAACATACAATTAACATTTAAAATAGATGATTTCTATGTGAATATATGGTCAAGTGTAATTTATTCCTGTGATCAACGCTAAATTTTCAGCATCATTACTTCAGTGTCACATGATCCTTCAGAAATCATTCTAATGATTTGCTGCTCAAATTTACCAATCAATTTAATGCATCCTTGCTGAATAACAAAATCATTCTGACCGATTTTTTTTTTAACAGAGGTGTATATTATTGCAAACTACTCGTATCAATACACTGCAGCAGAAATCATTCATAAATTTAAGATGAAAACCCCATAGACTAAAACACAACTGTGTTGGACTTGATATTCTTGTCACACTTTTGATGGAGAGATTGACAGACTAAAGGTGCGTTCACACAAACAGCATTTTGGAGTTGCCAAAAGTCATTCAATTCACGATTCTGGACAACGAGGAAAAGCAACCACTGGTGGAGCGGGAAAGTTGAGCAGGATTAGCAGTGGCAAAGACAATTAAGCTCCCATGATCCACGTCTTGATATACAGTTGGATACTAACATAGCGACTAACAGAGATTAAATTGAACGCAACCCGATGTATTCATCCAGAGGGGAGCGGCATACTTGTTGTCTGATGGGATTCGCAGTTTTTGTAAATTTGTCCTGTTCTCTGGACTCGGACAGATGGACACGTTTGTGAATCCTCTCCGGAGCTCCATGCGGAACGTGTCCAATGCCGTGAAGTCACTGCCGGACAGCCTGGCTGAGGGAGTGTCCAAAGTCTCGGCGGACATGGGCCAGGATATTAAGAAAATTGGCCAGGATATTAAACAGTCCATATTTAAGGTAGAGCACGACTAGAGAATCACAGAACACAGCGAGAAATGCGAAAGACCTCAAAAACTGGACGCTTTACATACACTTTTATTTAGCCTATTTCTGTATAACTGGGAAACTTTAGTCAGTAATTTCACATGCATAGCTGAGCAGGAGCAAAACACATGTAGGCAAAGCATTTGCGCTCGACTGGCGTTATTTGAATATATTAATTTTTTATCAGTGAATGCATGACATGAACTCCAGATGTTTCTGCTCCACAGGTTCCTCCTTTAATCCAAAAGTCTGACATCGATCCCGAACACTGCCGCGTCTCGGCCCAGCTGGACGACAACGTAAGTCAACATCACATCACACTTGGCCAGATCGCTCTAACACAGCCTCAAGAGGTCTGTTGTCTTGTATCGCAGCACAATATGTTTTAAGGCACTGATAAATAATGACATTTTAATAATTAAAATAAAAAATTCTAGTAGAAAGTTTATAGTTTAATGATTAGAAGCAAAGATATTATGTTTGTATTAATTTTAGTGATTTTTTTATTTTCTTTTATTATTATTATTATTATTATTATTATTATTATTAAATACTATTTTTTTTTTATTTTACAGTACAGTAGTATTATTACCACAGTAATATATTCCTTTTTTGATTTCTTTTACTTTTTATAATTTAATAAAAAGTATTATTATTATTATTATTAAATGTTTTTTTTTTTTTTCATTTTACAGTACAATATTATTATAACCATATAAATGTATATCTTAAATGATTTAAAAAATATAGAAATATTATTATAATTATTAAATGCTTTAATTTATAGAATTTATATAAAATGATAATAATAATTTGTTTTAAAGAATTTTTTATTTTACAGTACAATAGTATTATTAGCATAATAATGTATTTATTGATTTTTACTTTTATAATTGAACAAATATAGTCATTTTGAAGGGGTACCATAATAACAAGCTGTGTCAATGCAAAATCCACATTTTAAAGGTGATATTAAAAAACAAAAAGTCTTCCTGGACCTCAGACCCTCCTATGAGGGTTTGCCTCTGTCACCTTTTTTACCCCGATTAGTTTGCATCCCTGTTTATTGGTAGTTCAGTGGTTTTGCATGTGGTTTATCTAATCATATTGAGTTTCATCAATGTTGGTTTGCTGTAAGGTGGATGATAATATTCCTCTGAGGGTGATGTTGCTGTTGATGGACGAAGTGTTTGACCTGAAGGAGAGAAATCAGTGGCTGCGGAGAAACATCAAGAACCTCCTGCAGCAGCTCATCAAAGCCACGTATGGAGACACCATTAACAGGTGCGATGGACACGTGCACTCTCGTGCGCATTACGACAGTATTTTTCCTCTCTGCTCAACGCCAAACGTTTCTTTATGCTTCACTGCAGGAAAATCGTGGATCACGTCGAGTACATGACCTCGCCTGAGCAAGTGTCTGATTATGTGAAGAGATTCAGGTGATGATTGCATGCGTACTCTCTGTTCTGAAATATAAATGGTTGTGGTTCTGACTTCTGACTGGGTTTTTGACTCCTCAGAGACTCTTACTGGCCGAACGGGATTCTCGCCGAGACGCCGCCACGCAGAGACAAAAGCCTCCGTATGAGGACGCGGGTCGCCGCCAAAACCACACTCCTGGGCATCATGCCAGGTACTTACAATGAGTATTGTGGAAAGTGCTATACTAGAGCTGCATGATTCTGGATAAACTAAGAATCAGTTTTTTTGTTTTTTTTAAATAAAGATCACACTTCTGAGCAAACTAAACAAAATAACTTAATTTACTAGAGGTTCTAACAAAATGTTAATTGCTGCAGTCTATTTCAAATGTTTTATTAATATGAATTATATAAAAAAAGAAAGTTTGAGCGAATTATTCAATGACTCAATCAAATACTTCACTTGTTTCATTACTGGATGAATCAGCGTTTTTGAACGAATCTTTTGAATGAATGATTCAATGACACTCACTTTCGCCACCTAGTGGCGTTACGATGTTATGGATGCAATCATTATTTGAAGCATCAGTTAACGTAATTTACTAGAGGTTCTAACAAAATGTTAATTGCTGTAGTCTATTTAAAATGTTTCATGAATCCAAATTATAAAAACAAAACAAAAAAAAAAAAACGTTTGAGTGAATGATTCAATGACTCACTCAAATACTTTATTTGTTTCATTACTGGATGAATCAGCGTTTTTGAACGAATCTCTTGAATGATTGATTCAATGACACTCACTTTCGCCACTTAGTGGCGTTACGATGTTATGGATGCAATCATTATATGAAGCATCAACGTTTATTCCAGTACTTTTGTGGTCATTTGAAAGTTTTTAGCACAGAAATAACAATACTGTGTGGTTGAAATGAAGTGGTTGTTTGTGAACTGCTTTTTTATAGGTTGTTTAGACACAGGAGGATCATTGTCATTTAGGAATGAGATCGCGTGGGTGTTTGAATGGAGATTGTGATCTTTTAGCGATTAATCTTGAAATTTTGACTCTCTTCTCCTGCCATCAGATGAGTTGAAGCACATCATCGGGGCGGACACCACGCGCAAGGGCATCCTGCGTGTCTTCGACATGTTCCAGCACCAGTCTCTGAACCGGCGGCTGGTCTACGTCTTTCTCGAGGGCTTCCTGGAGACCTTGTTTCCTCAGTACAAGTTCTCCGACCTGTTCGTGAAGCTCCACTCGCGCTCGCCGCGTGTGCTTAAATACTCACTAAAACTGCGCAGCTTGCACAAGAGGTGACAGACGGACGATTCTCCCGCCGACGCAGAAGAGGAGTCGTCAGGCGCGTGTGTTTCGACACACACCTTCCTCTTAGTGCCTCCTGGCTGTTCTCGTTTAAAGCACTGCATCGACACGGTTGTAGCATAGAGGATTCATCTTACCATCGTGAAGCGCACTGTCCGACACTTCGCTCACCTCTGAACCACTAAAGACTGAACACTGAGCGATCGTCCTCTCCGTTCGTATGTTTGCTGGGATGACACTGTGTAGATACATACGATTTTTGGGGTTTGTTTTGTATTCGGCAGTGGTCGAACTCATCGTCAATACAGTATGGTGAACGAACCAACCTATGCACCTTAACACTCATTACAAGCAGAACCGTACTATGATGATCTTCATCTACAAACATTATGTGGCACTGACACTGTAATAAGCGTAATGTTATCCTGTTGCATAGAGTGGGCGGGGTTTAAAACAGGCCACGCCCCTCCGCCTTTCACTTACACATAAAAATGACTTAATCATAATCTAAAGCCCTCAAACACATCAAATGAGGACAGAGATGGTGAATTTCACCTAGCGTGTGTTTGCATGGGCGGCGGCGGCGGCTACGTGGAGTTCAGCGCATACAGAGATATGCTTTAAACGAATGTACCCGTCTCTAGTGAGCCTGTGTGTGTGTGTGTGTGTCCTGTTTTTATAACTCAATCAAAGGCTCATGTACATGTGTTTGTTTTTTAAAACGACTTTATTTTAGAATAGCAAGTGTAGCACTAAACTGCAACTGTCCGATGCCGAAGACTGTTTGCGCGTGAGATATAGAGCCTTAAATCCAAGACCAAGAGACGTGTGCTGTAGACGTAGCTTCCCCGCAAACACACACATCAAGGAGATCTCGACTGGCCTGATCAGAGAATACGTTATTCTTTGTTGTGCAATATGTTTCTTTAATGCATGTTCTCTAATAATCGTGTATGGGATAGTTTTCAAGTGACAAAATCGGAAACCACACGAAACTCTTTCAGAAACCACCTGAACATTCCGTTGTTGTAAATGGCTTGTTTTAAAGGACTTGTTTTATAAGTCTGGCTTTTATGTTTGTGTTGGGGATGCTTTTGTGTTTTTTTAATGTTTCGTCACTCCTGCCGTTTTCTTCACGATGGATTTTGGCGTGATTTTTGCTTTTAGGGACGAGTGAAAGCACATTGTTGGTGAACGGAGGCTCAAAACATGCAAGCAGAGGTCAGAGGTCGTCTGGCGTCAGAGCACACAGGTTAAACACTCTTATGATAAACATGCACGGATCATATTTCACCCTTATGTGAAAGTACACAACTAAAGAAAATTATGCCCTTTTTTTGCTTTGTAACATCATTTTCATGACGATTATACACATTTCCCTCCTTAATTCTCATTACTGTAATGTGAAATAAATACATATTACCATTCAAATAATAATATCTATAAAAATAATTGACAAATAATTAAACAAATAAGTTATTTTTCATGTTATGTAATAATTCGATTTTTCTTTCAATTTAAGTAATGAGAATTTGGATCAGAAATCGTCATGGGAAAGTTAAGTCTTTACGCAAATATGTTATTTATTTCGATTTTGGAGTGAATATGACCTGTCTCAGGTTTCGTGAGCTTCATCCAGATATTGATGCCAATAGACAAGAACTAATTATGTGATTTTAAAATAAAAATAGCACTTAAACTCTTAATTGAACTTTATGATGCTCTTATTTTGTGGCTGTTTGCTGTGATTGGCCAGCGTCACACGCAGGTTTGCTCTTTCTCTACTGTGATTGGCTGGCACTGAGAAGCTGAACTCTGCTGTGATTGGTCGAGTCACACAGGAGCACACTTCCCCTTTAAATTCACTCAGTGGTTGATACAAATGTTTCAGATTCCTCATTTGATTTGCTCTCTGAATCCCCGTCTGTATGAATCTATGAAAATGAACTGTGCATATTGGTGTATAGTACGTGTCAGCGGTGTGCCTAAATGTACTGTCAATTATATTTTCTTATTTTTCTTTAACGAAGTAAGTCGATTTGAATGTCATGGTCGTTTTAATAGACTGAAAAGGACTCTAAAGGAGTAGAGTGTTTTGCATTATGCTTCTAAAACATTAATTTTGAGCAGCTTAACTCAGTATAACACTAATAAAATTAACTCCAACTCACTGCCCTGATGAGACTGCTGTCGTTACTGTGTGTGTGTGAATGACGGAAATAAAGAGTCGACTAGAATTAAGCATGAGAACTCTGAAAGTTTTACATTTATGTTTCGTGTGTGTGTGTATATATAACGATTAATCGCGATTAATCGCATCCAAAATAAAAGTTTGTGTTTACATAATATATGTGTGTGTACTGTGTATATATAAATACACACATATGCATGTGTATATTTAAGAAAAAATGTGCATGCGTATACCTGTATATTTATATTATATATAAATATTTTATATATAAAAAAACACATTTTCTTAAATATATATATTATTTATATATACAAAATAATCATACACAGTACACGCACATATATATATATTATTTAAACAAACTTTTATTTTGGATGTGGTTAATCGTTGCACAGCCCTAAAATATATATATATATATATATATCACAAGTGTGGGCAACAAGTCTGTTTTAAACCATTTTTAGTTGATTTATGTGATTCTTGCATTGATTTAAGATCTTTTAACCAGAAAAAAAATCTCAGACACTGTTTTTTTTTTTTAAATGCTGATAATATAATTTTCAGTTATGGAAGATATTAAAAATCTACACCATTTAGTCTTTTTCCAAACTGTCCAATCTTTCAGAAACGGCATTCTCATGATAAAATTATAATTGTTCTAGATATATCATCAAACAACTGAAAATATGATTATCTGTTTAGTACATTTGAAAACTCAAATAGAAAAACGTGTAGGGTTTTAATTTTTAAAAATTAAATTAATAAATCATAACAGAAAGCCCTGATCTGCTTATATACTTATACGTGAGAAGCATTGCTTATGTGCATGTAATCCATCATCAAACATATACATCAAAACTGCCAAACGTCAGATGAAATGTCGATTCAGGAAGAGGATTAACAATTTGCTTTTTTTTTAATTAAACTTTACCCACATTTTAGTGTTAAAAAAGAATGAAGCATAATAAGAATAAAATTAGTGTTGTTTAAAAACAACAGCTCTGTTCTATCTTTTGATATAGGCTACTATGTGTTATATAATAAAATATTGTGAAAATATCCATGAAAGCTTTATGAAATTTATCAAAAATGCTGGCGGGAAAGAGTTAAAATGCCAACCAATATTTAAAACGTCGATACAAAAATGACTTATATTTAACATCTTATATGCCCAGAATAATTAGTATTTCTGAATGCAAAGAAAATTCTCCCAACAACAACCGCAATTAAAGAAATTCCATGAAAATGTATTTATTAACAATTTGTGTATTCTAGTAGAGTGTTTGTTCTTATGTATTTCAGCTTTTTTTTTTTTTTTTTTTTAAGTCCCCGCCATAATTATTCCATGTATTGCAATAAATTGAATTCATTCAATAATTGAATGCGTGTTTGTTTTGGTGTTTTCTTCTTACATTGCGTGGCATTATTGTTGGTGACGTCAAGGTGGCGCCAAAAGCACACAGCAATGAACGAGAGTATTTCTAGATGCAACTGTGGTTATTATGGGAAGGAACTCTTTAGACAAATGTCAGGTTGTGTGAATGGCCTGAGGCTCTACATCTAAAGGCCAGAGTGGTTCAGTGACTCTTCTGCTATTCTTACACACAGAGCTGTAGTATTTTTGTCTTATTCCAGCCACAGATTCCCCAGCAGGAGAAATGACCATCTGTCTAATTACTGCACCCTAAAGCACTGACTTCGACATTACTCACATGCCAAAGCGGGCTATTTGAGTTCGTGTTAGTGAGTTTATATGAACGTTTTCAAGACTGGAGGCATCTAGTATCGAGCTAGAAAAAATATATACGTTTATTTATTCTATTACATTTTAATCTATTTTTAAACATGTTAGTATTTTAAATGGTTCACTTACAATCAAATTATTTTAGTTAAATTATTTTATTATTAAATATAAAATACATTTATTGAATGTATATTGTTCAAATAAATAACTCGGTAGATTTTATTATTATTATTATTATTATTATTATTTGTGAACTGGTTCTAAGACGAGGTAAATGAACACAACATTCAGCTTGTATGAATATATTTGAACAGTTTTTTGGACAGTTTGATGAGAAAAACAACCAACAACATGGTAGGAAAGGAATCATCGATGACCTCACTTTGCATCGCGCTCGGTTTCAGCCAATCAGGGGCGTCCTCGATTAGGCTTTGTTGTGGAATGTCAGGCATAGATGTTTTCAGGCGACAAAAGAACTTCCACTCTGGTTTTACTTCCGGATTGAGTCAAATTGAGTCAAATGATTTGACTTGCACGATAAATAGCGGTAGAATCTTTGATAAGCTGTCAAACATTAGATAGGCCTTTTCAGATCAATGTCCCATTTGAGTTTAACATGAATAATTCTTAAATAGCCTGGTGTATTACCATAACGTTGTACTTTGAATATCTATATAATTTACCAACCCATTTGTTGTTTGTAAAATTAAATATTAGAAATAAATATGAATATTTTCTCTCTTTTTTTGCGTCATGATAAGAACATCGCATATCACTAATAATGTATCAACGATAAATAGTCTAATGGCAAATAAAAAATAATAAAGTCCTTATAATATTTTATTGAAGTTATAGTATTGTTTGTGCTTTTTGCGGATGTAATACTGGGCTACATAATTAATAGATTAAGATAAATTGACTTTCATAATAATATGTCATTACATTCGCGTGTCTTCAGCGCCCTCTGTCGGACTCGTCCTGTAACTGCAGCGAGAGTGGAGACGCTAGAAATGAGCTTTTGTAGCTTCTGTGTGTTTGTGCCGCTTGTGTTTGTCTATTTCAGGAAGAGGAGAGGAAACTCAAGCCCTGGCATGTGTGGCAGAACATTCTCCCGCGGCTGTCTGAGATGTGTCGGGCTCTTTTAGGCTTTTAAAGCGCCAGTCCGGCTTGGTTTGCGCACGAGTCCCGGCGCTGGAGGAGAAAGAAGATGTTGCTGCGGATCCGAGAGCAGGTCTGTGATCATCAGTTACCTGAATCACCTCACCTCACCTGTGCTCGCATCTCAGGCTGTGCTGCTGCTGCTGCCTCGAAAGTGCCAATCAAACAGCAGGCTAAGCTTTTAACAATCGCAGGCTTCAGTGGTTCAGCGTTGGGTTTGTTGCTGCAAATGATGCGTTGTTGCATTAATGCACTCTATGCTTTTTTCTGTTTACCTAGCGTTTAATTTTTTGGCCCTAATACCCTTAAAGTATGTGCGTATTATCTGCGTAGTGCTCAAATAGGATAGCACGGACATTAACTTTTTGCCACATAAACATTTTCATTTTAAATTTAAATGAATGTATTAGATAAATAGTATTTTTATGTTTGTCATTTCATTAACTGGTTACAGAAGCCCTAAAAGGCCATGGATTATTATTATTTTTTTGTCTTGTTTTCAATAATTACATTTTCTCGTGATCTCGACATAACAAAAGTTGTTCTATAAGTTACACGACTGTGCCAACAGATGGCAGTGTGGCGACAGTACACTCTCAGTGTGAATTGTGTTTCAGAATCAAACAATTATTGTAAAAAACAACTACTTTTTTATGTCGAGATCACACACACACACACACAAAAAAAAGCCTTTGCCTTTTAGGGCTTCCGTAGACTGGTTGACATTTCGTCGTGTTCAAATATTTTGAATTAATTTATTTATTAATTTATAATTATTACTATTATATTTTACATTTTCTTTAATCTTTTTTTTCATTAAATGGTCTTTTTGGCTAAATTAACATATTTTTATATTTTTTGACGCCATTTCGTTTACATTAAATTTTTTTTTAATTATTATAAAAATGTTTAATGTCTTAAATCTGTTTTGCAGTTAAGTTAAATCGCCTTTTTTGCTAATTTTTTTTTAGAAGCAAACAGTCATGTTTAATATTTGCCATTTTACAGTCAAGTTGATCTGCATCATTAGCTGTGATTGACAAAATTCTGGCTGCTGTTATAAGTTCTGCTTGGTGTAACATGAGGGATTTATGACTGACAGAAAGAAAGTTTAACAGCAGTCTGCTTATTAAATGAAGCATCATTCATGCAACTAAAGCAAACCTGCATTTATTAAACCCTTTCCCACTTTCTTCGTTTTGGGCTGTTAGATTAGGTTGAGAGGAGAAGATAGTGAACAAACAGAAGCGTTCATCCTGTAAATAGTCATATAAATGAGACTGATGTTAGAAACGAGTGAAAACACACACAGGGTTGTCTTTCAGAACAGCAGGCCGTGGTTTTTGTTTGTATGCTGGTTGAAAACAGAGAGAGAATGAAGACTGAAACATCAGCCAGAACCTGCTAAAGAAAACCTGAACTGGGTTACATTGGTCTAGTTGTTCTGCAGGGCCAAACCCCCTATAAAACCATCAAACCAGCACAGCTAAAACACACTGCGTTTGTCTGTACAGTAAACACTGTTTATCATGAATCGACACCTTTTCTCATGCGGTTGTGCTTCTCGCGTCCTCTAGAGGGCGTTTGACCTCATCAAATCCAGACTCTATTCTGAGACTTTTAAAGTCCCCATTAAATCAAAATGCGACGTTTTTTGGATTTTAGTATGATCATGTTTGCCTTACTGTTATCTATAAGCTAGTGCTCCAAAACAATGACACAATTCACATTTAGAAGATATAAGCATTCAATTAAAAGCTTACAGTCTCTCACTGTCCAATCCAATGCTCATTAGAATCGAAAGCTCCGCCCCCTTCATTATAAACAGACGCTGAAATTGGTCACTTATTCACACATTTACTATTTTCTACATGGTGAATGGCACATAGTGCACTATATAGGGGATATGGAACAATTCAGACAATGTAAATAAACTTTCCATTGGGGCGAATGAAGTGTCACGCGAACCGCCACAGCTCCTGTCCAGAGACACGAAACACAGAGCGGATCATAAAATTATTCGAACCCTTTTGAATTATGCTGTATTTTAAGGCAATATGGAGGAGATTATGAGAAACGGTTAGAGATCAGTTGGAAACTGCGACTTTACTGAATTCAACGGCTCTGGACGAGCTGTGATAGAAACTAAACGCTATTGGCTGTTTTATAAAAGGGGAGGAGCTGTTCAATATGCCCCGCCCCTTCTTCCTGATTCAGTGGAAATCACATCAACACATTGAACAAAGCACTTCAGTGGGCCTTAAAGTTCCAACATGTTTAATTACTACTCAAGTCTTATCAATCATTATTAATAACAGTCTTTTAATGCTGGTTAATGTAAAACAGTTTACACAATCAACGGCAAACTCCATTCTAATACAAAACACAACTTTCACGTTTTTCCTTGTTAAATATCCTGTTTGTCGCTAAAATCCGGATCTGCCCAGTAGTTCATGTATAGCTTGTGTCTAGCATGATATTTTTGTCAGTTCTGCTTGTTTTTAAAGAGGTCAGTGAAGGTCGCGATTCGCTGATACGAATCATAAAATGATTATTTATTCAAATTCAGTCCGCAAAGTCTATCTATGGCGGGTTTCAAAAGTATGAAACTAGCTTGTTATGATGCCTGATTTCTCTTGATTCGGGTTCCATTCTGCACTGGATCTTATTATAAACAGTATTTCTTAGTGACAAATCAGACTAGATTGATAATATCAGCCATATAACAGTAACCGTCAGAGTGTGTGTATGTGTAATGAGATAGATTCCGTATCTGGCTGGCAGCTTGTGATGGCAGGTTCTCATTGGTTGCAGTCTCGGGTAAGAGGAGCTCGTTATTGGCTGCAGGGGCTCAGGGGGCGGAGCTTAGAGGACTGTTCGATGCTGCAGGCTTTTACAGAGACAGAAGTCATTTCAGTTCTTATTTCATAACTCAGTTTTAGACTCCAGGGTTCAGGGAGGAAAATGTTTTGCTGTGTCTTGCATCATTATGTCAGATTCCTGCAGTCCCAGAAATGCTTTGCAGTCATAATTAATTGTAAACTCCCTTTTTTTAGTTCATCATTGCAAAAAAACTAGGGCTGTCAAAAGATTAATCACGATTAATCGCATCCAAAATAAAAGTTTGTGTTTACATAATATATGTGTGTGTACTCTGTATAATTATTTTGTATATAAATACACATGCATGTATGTATTTAAGAAATATTTGCATACATATACTGTATATATTTATATTATATATAAATATACTTTTTTAAGATATAAATTACACATTTTTCTTAAATATATACAAGCATGTGTGTGTATTTTTATATACAAATTTAATTATACACCGTACACACACATATATTATTTAAACACAAACTTTTATTTTGGATGCGATTAATCGCGATTAATCTTTTGACAGCCCTAAAAAAAAACATTTTGCAAGTTTTACTGTTATATTTAGAAATTTGTAGACTTTCTATTTGAGAGTTGAATTGTTAGTGTAGGTTTAAGTTACTTTTTATGAATAAAAATCTAACTCTAATGTGATATAACTGTTTGAGATATTACCTAACATCAATATTAACAAACCTACTGTAGTTATAAACGCATTAAAAGAAGACAAGTAACTAATCAGTCCCTTCAGATTGTAGTGTGGCCTGCGTTCATTCATCAAGCTTGATCATTCGGCCTTGTAATCAGAGTTATTGTGGAAAAAAACATGTATAAACACTTTGTTGTGTCGTATGAATATATCACTAAATACAAAGCAACATTTGGTCCCACACCAGCTCCTAATGAGTGAGCGACGGCTTCAAGCTGTAGTTTTGCTTTTTTCTACTCTATTTGTGGAAAGCTCCTTAAAGTAAGCGCTGCATGTTGTAATGTAGACTGTCACGATTCTGAACCCGTGACTTCGAGTACAGTAAAGATCCCTGACCTCTGGAATGTGTTCAGGGAACACACGTGTGATTATCAGACTTTCATGCTCACTTTATGGTCTTGTTTTTTTGACACAAGCGTGATTTGGATAAGTCATTTGTTTGGAGAGCGTCTGCCAAGAGCATCAGAGCATCTGAATCTTGTTGTTACAGGCTTCAGTGTCGTCAGGCGTTCTGGAGACTCTGATCAATCTCGTCACACAAAACAGTCTGCTACATTTTTACCTTGTCTGAAGTAAATCGCTTGTGCAAAAACCACCTGAGGTGTTGTGAGTGTTTGCCAGTGTGTTGCTGTGCATGCTAGTGTTCAGTAGGGCTGTCAAAATTGCTCAAAAATTACGTTCGAATATTCCCTCTAAAAAACACACGAATATTCGAACTATTCGAACATCTGGTTGCGCATTTTGTCAATGACGTACATTACGTCAATAACAGGACAAATTAATACAAAGAGACATAACTACTTGTATAGGTAGTTTATTTAAGTTTAAACATATTTGACAACGTATTACATACACAAAAACAAACAAGTAAATCCCCTAATGGCCAAGACCGCAGACCTCACTCACTCTTGCTCGCTCACTCGCAAGCACTCTTTCTCTCTCTCGCCCTCACCCGCTGCGTTCACACACCAAACGCGAATAGAGCGTCTGCTGGCGCGAGTGATTTCAATGTTAAGTCAATGTAAAGACGCGTTTACGCGCGTCTGGAGGTCTTGTGGCGCGAATGAGGCGTCACGCTCTCCGAGCATCAAACTTTTGCTTTTGACGCGCAAATTGAGTCCAACTAGACGCGAATCCGACATTGAACGCTCCGAGCGAGCTGTGCTGTGGTAAAAAATTTAACTTTTCCTTGACATGAAACGGTAAATAATCAAACCAGTGGAAGCCTGCAGTGCATGAAACTGCTGTATCTAACCTACCTTATTCATGCTGCGCAATATCTATTTAGTCAGTACTCTTTAGTAATGTTTCTGTTTACCGTTAACGTTTCTTCCTGTTACCTGTCCCTGACCCCTCAGGCAGCGCGCCCACTCGCAAAGCTGACAGCCGCGCCTCTGCTACCGCGGGCGTTTTTCCACATTCGAATATTAATTTTCACATTCGAATTTCTGTTTTTTAAAACTATTCGAATATATATTCGAATTTAGAATATTCGTTGACAGCCCTAGTGTTCAGTCCGGCAGAATTAGTTTGGATATTTTTGAGCTAGGCGCTGTGGTTCCTCAAATCAGAAACACAAACACTGTGTTGTGCAGAAATCACATCTGATTAATAATTCTGTGAGACAGTTGAAGTGTGTGTGTGTGTGTGTGTGTGTGTGTGTGTGTGTGTGTGTGTGTGTGTGTGCGCGCGCGCGCGTTCGTGTCGCACATCTCTCCATTAACGAGTGTCAGGCTGTCAGCAGTTTGTTGTAGAGAGAGAGACAGAGAGAGACAGAGAGAGAGAGACAGAGAGAGAGAGAGAGAGAGAGACAGAGAGAGAGAGAGAGAGAGAGAGAGGGGGGAAGGTGATGAGATGAGATGAGATGAGATGAAGATAAGTCACAGATCAGACATGATCTCAGAGAGATTGGACACACACACACACACACACATACTCTCTTACACACACTCTCAAAAAAAAATTGTCAAGAAAGTGAAGCCTATTTTAGGCCTAATTTGGATATTATTTATGACAGTTAAGCACATTTTTCTACTAAAATTCTTCTTATAATATATTTGAATGTTTTACTTGAACTTACTGAAAATACTTTAATCAAATTATCTAATAATATTATATTCAATAATGAATTAAAATCAGCATTAATTAAATTCTGTATAACAAATTGTACCAAGATGTATAATTACTTTAAAATGTGTGTGTATATATATATTTTATTTATTTATTTATTTATTTATTTTTCAATTACATTAACAGTCATTTTAAATGTGTTTGAATAAGCCCTGGATGCTTTTTTTTTTTTGCTTCATATTCCATATGCAAACTTAAATTCTTTTGATTTTGAGGTGAAATATGACCTATGTGTTCTTGACAGGTTTTATGAGATATACCCCGAGATATACCCCAATAGCAATCTGTTACAGCTTTCCTTTATAAAATAAAAAATGATAAAAAAATATATATATAGTAGCCTAATCCCCAAAGGCTTTTCCACATTGAACTCACTTCTGGAAACAATTTTGTCTCAAAAGTAAAAAACAAAACAAACAAAAAAACACAGTGACCTTGTCCATCGTCCTGACAAAGAATAATTTGATCTGTTCCTGAGTGTGTTTGTCCCATCAGCTCTGCGCTTCATATTTCACTGTGTTAAAGGCTCGTGCTGTCGGAAGCTCGCTGCCTCATTAGAAAACACACACACACACACACACACACACACACACACACACACACACACACACACACTCTCTCTCTCTCTCTCTCTCTCTCTCTCTCTCGCTCTCGCTGCAGTAGGGTTGGCTGGTGTGTTATTGCGGTCGGTGGGGGTTGGATCTGTGTGTGTGTGTATGTGTAAAAGTGCAGGTTTCAGCAGGCTGGAGCTCACACACCATTGTCCTCAGATCACAGTGTGTAATGTGTGTGTGAGTGAGTGAGTGAATGTGTGTGTGCGTGTGTGTGAGGACGCTGCATCTCCTCACTGCAGCACTGCTGATGTTCCTGCTCTGAGGAATAAAGGAATTCCCTGTTCACTGGGATGTGTGTGTTTGGAAGAGGGATTTAACGCTCCTAACGGATACTAATGGAACCGGACCTGAATATCGCTGTCGGATCGCGCGCGTCGAGGGGGCGTTTTGTGTGAGTGTGTGTGTGTGTGTGTGTGAAAGGCAGCTATGCGGTCGGAGCGCATGAGTCGCGTGTGTATCGTGGTCCTGGAGGAGGTGGAAGATGACGAGCCTTCCTCTCTGCATTCCAAAGCCACTCCGGACCACATTTCCCAGAATTCCTCTCAGGACGAGAAGGTGAGGTGGCTGATTTGACTATTAGGATATGATAATAGTTTCTCTGTTGTGTGTGTGTGTACAGCAGCAGGTATCAGTGTGAAAGAGAAGAAGAGCTAAATGATTCAGTTGCTTTAGTAGTTGCATGTCATGATCTGTCCCCATTATTATCTGAGACAGATACAGACTTGTTCATCAGTCTGTCAGATCTGGTTGGGGTTCCAGGTAAGGAGATCTTTGGTGCTGCCAGCTGAGGTCCAAAAATTCTTTGGAAACCCTGGATCATCTGACCTGGTGACCTTTGGCCTCTGGACGGAAACGCAGCTGTCAGACGCAAATGTCACAAGCTTAACACGCTTTAACACGTTCTTCCAGTCAAAAGACACCAGCGTTTCTACAAATTTAACGTGAGATGCTGGAAAAACAGTGAGATGCATTTGCAAAGGCCAAAGATGTCCATCAAAAATGACAAAACGCTGCAGTAAAATGCAAGAACATGTTCTGTGTGAACAACAACTGGCCTCGGGCCGACATCAGCTGTAATGCAGACATAAACAAACCTCATGCTCTCTTTGTGATTCATGTGGAAAGATATTCACTAAAGTAGAGTCAGCTTTAGTTTTAGTTTATTTAAGAAATATACATTTGAAAAACCTTTTGCAAATTTGTTTTATTTTAATATTTTGAATCTAAATTATACATTTACTTTTTATTAATTATAAATCTTTTACATTTATTCATTCATCAAAGATAAACTTTAAAAACCTTATGTAATTTTTAAAATTTACTTTTTTCTAATAGTTTTTTTTACTTATTTTAGATTTTTTAGTTATTTAAGATCAACTTTAAAAACTTTAATACATTTAGTTTTAATTTAATTCTAATATTTATTTGTTTTTATTTTTGTATTTAATTTTTAAAGGGGTGGTATAATGCCCTTTTCACAAGATGTAAAATAAGTCTCTGATGTCCCCAGAGTGTGTGTGTGAAGTTTTAGCTCAAAATACCCCACAGATATTTTTATATAGCATGTTAAAGGGTAACTAAACCCTAAACCAACTTTTTTTAGTTAATGATCTGTAAGAATGGGTCTTTATTAGTGCTGTTCATTGATTCGAGTAACTTTTTTGACATTTGGGTATAAAGTGTTTTAATTCTACAATATATGGTGTAAAACCGTCTGAGTGCTGCCCTCTTCAGGTTGAACGGTGGCTACTGCAGTTGAATTTTCCTATTGGATGTTGCGGTACTGCGTGACGTAAGCGGTACTACGTGACGTAAGCGGTACTGCGTGACGTAAGCAGGTTCCAGCTCACCATGCCCTCCCTTGGTACGAGCTTCCACGCCCTTGGATGAGCTAGCGTAGATTTATCTGTATTTAGTACAGTGGTAGTTGTAGTGTTGCTGGGTGCAACAGCACTGCTGGACTGCATAGCTTTCCAGCAGACTTGGAAATTAGGCGCCAGTGTTTGCATGCACTTGGCCTGGAAGACCGTGAGTGTAAAACCTGCATTTTACGCGGAATTGCTTTTCCAACGCAATAGAGGTGGAAATGGGCTTTTCCACACAGCTCGCGCTGAAAAGCGACGCTGTGCCAAACGCTGCTCTTCCTGCATGGACTCCACCGCCGCAGCGGCGTCTTGATGTAAGTGATATATTTTTATTACAATTTATGGTTAGGCTAAAGTTAATCCTCTGGGGTCGACAAACGCGTCGGCGCATTTTGCTGGATTTTTTCACATAGCGGCAAAATATGAATATGCCTATAGAGCGCGCGCGCTATTGACATCAACTCGGTAAAACTCATCAGATGCATATTTACGTCGTCTTGTGACCCTGTGAGCAAACTCTCCATTTTAGACAGTCTGACAGCAGGACTCTCAGGTGCACGCCCTTCCGCTCACGGTTCGTCCCCTTTATCTTCGCTGGGGTCTGCCCACTTTTCTAGCATTTTTCAAATATTGCCAGTGGGATGAGTCAGGCTCTGACCAGGGGTTTAGTTACCCTTTAAATTGTCACTTTTTGAGGGTGAGCAAAAACGGCACCGTTTTGTGTCTGTCCCTTTAAATGCAAATGAGCTGCTGCTCCCAGCACAGGGGGCGGAGCTTCAACAGCTTGTGTCTTTTTACCTCACACACACATGCACTGAAAATTTCAAAAACTTTCAGCCTTTTATGTTCAAACCGGAGTCAGAAATTGATGGAGAAACTCAAGAAGTGACAACATGTAGAAGCAACAGGACATTTCTGAATGATTAGTTGATGAATTTATGTAGCTTATGTGTAGTTATCTTCTAGTCATTGATTAGTATATTTTGTCTTGATAATCTATAAATCGTGTTCTGGGGGCGGGGTTTATGTAAATTTTAGGGTTGGTGATGTCACTAGTAGGGTTGGTGTAGTCTCTACCAGCCGTTTGTTGTAGTCCTTAAAAAGCAATTTCTTTAAAAGCAAATATCTCCCTTTGCTTTGAACTTTGAGCGTCGTAACTTTGCAGATGTTGTTTATGTTCAAACAGCAACATTACACACTAACTAAAGTTAGAAAAGTGAAATCATAATCAACCACCCCTTTAATAAAAGATAAACATAAAAAAGGTTAGTTATTTTTGTTGTTGTTGACCTGACTGTGTACAGTTACCTTCACATGTCTAGGCCATTATTCATGGAGCTAAACATACTCATAAAATCTCAAGAGTTTCTTGAAACTGTTTCTCCGCCACGACTGTAGTACGCCTAAAAAAAGCTTATAAAAGAGGAACACATTTTATGCTAATGCTCACTAGCAGTGTTGAGAATGCTACATGTTTTTTTTGCGTTATGACTTGAGTTCTCACATTTCAGACCAAAATGCATCTTGTGTAGCTAAAAGTGTTCTTGATCAGTGACAACAGCAGGTGTTAGGATGGAAACTCTCGACAAATTAGCAGGATAATCAGCAGTTTAGTGGCAGAACCAGACAGGTCTCAGTTCTGTGGATTTTGCCGGCAGGTTTTGTCCTTTAATAGTTAAAAGCACCCGGTCTAAGCAGTTTTTAAGACCTTCAGGCTGAAGTTTTTGCTGTTGTAACAAGCCACGTTTCCTTGAACAGAGGAAACCTGCATTCTTTCTTTTATGGCATTCCCTCTCGTCTTTCCTTCATTGTTATTAAAAACAAAGTCTACCTTCTGCTGCTCATCTTCATGTGTTTGTGAGGTGAATTCACAGGAAACCTGCAGTGTGTGTGTTTGAGTACATTCAGTAAGTGTCTGCTACTCTCTTTCCTGTAATAATGACACCTGAGAATGCAGGTTGTGGCTGGTGGGCGGAGCCAAACAGGGTGTGGCTGGTGGGCGGGGCCAAACAGGGTGTGGCTGTAATGTAGCCTGGCCTTATTTGGAATAACCTTGAATGAGATAGTTATGGCAAATTTTCATCGGTTTGGTTACAGTGATATTTTAGTATTATTTAAACATCATATTTTGAATTACCATTTGTCTTTATTTGTTTTTATTTCATTTGAGTAATTTCAGTAAATTAGTTGCCAAGGCAACAATTCAAATTTTATTACAAAAATTAAAGTTTTTCTTCTAATATTTGTTTTATTTTTTGAAGCTTTACTTCAATTAACAAAAAGAGAAAAAGCTTTATTGAAGCTTTACTTCAATTTACTTCAATTAACAAAAATGTTTGTTATAGTTTAAGTGAACAAGCTGATGTAGCCGACATGACAGACTTGGGCTGCACATGTTACACTTTACTGTATTTTCCTTTTTTAAGTGATCATATTTCAAGCAATTCAAAACCATTATGGCAAACAGTGCGCATCTGAAAAAAAAAAAAATCCATTATTTATCGGCTTTGATATATCGGCCAAATTTTTTTTATCGGGCCGATAACGATAACATTACAAATGAAAATATATCAGCCGATACTGATATGTTGGCCGATATATCGTGCATCCCTAATTCTCATTATCAGCTACAGTGTAAACATGATTATTGTCTATATTACCCAAAATCTCTATACTAATGCATCCCCATCATACTGTATTCCTTTGACCTGTTTTTGACCATACACTAATAATTTTCTCAATATAAACGGTTGATTGATTCTGTGTAAAGCAAAGTAACTGAGCACAGAGGGACAGTTTAACTCCGAATCTCTCCATATTATCACCGATGCTGTGAGGACTGATTTCATACACTATTAAATACATTTATTTCATCCTGAGCTTGAATGGATTTTCCTCTTTGGCGTCTCGATGAATCAATGGTTTCCTTTCTTCTGCTGTCTATAATAAACCGCTTGACGTTTGATTCTCAGAATTCATTTCTGCATAGATCAAAACACAGTGTTTCATTCATTTAGCTTCTTTTCATCTTCACATGACATTTTCGCCATAATTTCAGTTTTGATCATTATGATGTTTCTCTTCAGTGTATTTAACTAGTTTCTCTCTCATTTCTCCACAGCCCTCTCTGATTAAAGCCATATTTAATGTGGACGCAGATGAAGTTCGCTCTCTCATATTCAAGAAAGAAGATGTGAATGTGCAGGTAAATGTCCATTACTGAGTATTGTTTGGGTGAACTTTCCCATTAAATCCCATTGAAATTCTCTGGCCTTTTTAGTCTTTATTGCATTTGGCCAGGTATTGAGACCAGTTCATTGATCTCTCAGTGATGGATGGTCTTGGAAACCATTCTGAAATGGACACACTGGCAGTTTCTGTACATTATCACTCTTAGTTTCATACTGGATCGTCATCTGAGAGGTTGATGCGCTGTTATGAGCCCGCATTTGGACTGAAGATGGTTATTTTACCTCACTGTTTAATGAGGAGTCTGTTTTCGTCGCCAGTGCCTGGCCTGGTCTGGAGCGACGCCCATTTGACTGCCAACCAATCAGTGATGCCCTTTTGGGTCACATGACTCCGTGTGGCTTGGCCTCCTGTTTTCCATTCTCATTCCAGACCAGATGGAAAACAGAAGCCTGCAGGGTGGCATGACATGGAGAATGAATGATTACGGCTCTTTCGTAATTGCCTTTATTGATGGAGATGTAGAAGGAGCTTTACTCTGGCATCTGGAGGAATGTTTAAAGCTACAGTGATCGCAGAAGATCTCAGGAACCTGAAACAGAAAAATGTGTGTGTGTCTCATGTTACTGCATGCTCTCTCAAGAGATCTGTGGCCGCATTGATCAGTGTGGCTCACTGAACACACACACAGAAATGCATCATTGTGCCACCATGCGCAAGAATCCAGTGTGTTTGTGTGTATCACATATCACACACCCTGCTGAAACCGCACATGCATCAAACGCAAAGCTTTCAAATGGAGTACAAAACGCATGCAAATAAAGAGGTGAATTACAAGATTATCATTTTCGATGTAGCATAAACGGCAGATGAGTGTAAAACCACCAGTTCATCCGGTTTTGGAGCTGCAGTTGAATTTGTTTTGTTGATGTAGAGGCATCATTTTAAAGAAATGAATACTTTTATTCAGCAAGGATGCGTTAAATTGATCCAAAATGACTATATTTCAATTTCAAATAAATGCTGTTCATTTGAACTTTCTATTTATCAAATAATCCTGAAAAATGTATCACAGTTTGCATAAAAATATGAAGCAGCGGCACGACTGTTTTCAACATTGATAATAATTATAAATGTTTCTTGAGAATCAAATCATATCAGAGTGATTTCTGAAGGATCATGTGACACTGAAGACTGGAGTAATGATGCTGAAAATTCAGCTTTGATCACAGGAATAAATTATATTTTATTATATATTCACATAGAAAACAGCTGTTTTGAATTGTAATAATATTTCACAATATTAGTGTTTTTACTGTATCTTTGATCAAATAAACGAGCATTGGTGAGCAGAAGAGACTTCTTTTAAAAACATTATGAAATCTTAGCGACCCGACCGTTTAAACACTAGTGTGTATGTTGTGTATTGCTGTGTAATGTGATGCTACTGTGAGTTTCCGACGTGTTTTTTATTAATGTCTGTGATTGTGAATCCTCAGGACAGTGAGAAGAGGACGCCGCTTCACGCTGCTGCGTACCTGGGCGACGCTGAGATCATCGAGCTGCTCATCCTGTCAGGTATGAAGGGGCGTTTCCACATAAAATTACCAATATATACCAATGCTTTTGTATATGTTCCAAAATCTACTGACAACCAAAGCATAATTTCCAACTCCATGATATTCAAAACGGTTTGAAAGTTTGGGGTCTGTGAGATTTCTTCGGTCTCTTCTGCTCTCTAAGGCTGCGTTTATTTGGTCAAAAATACAGTAAAAACAGTAATAATGTGAAATATTTTTACAATGTAAAATTTCTGATTTCTATGTGAATATATTGTAAAATGTAATTTATTCCTGTGATCAAAGCTGAATTTTCAGCATCATTACTCCAGTCTTCAGTGTCACATGATCATTCAGAAATCATTCTAATATGATGATTTGCTGTCGTGCCGCTTATATTTTTATAGAAACCATGATTCTTTTTCTAATATTCCTTGATAAATATAAAGTTCAATAAAACAGCATTTATTTGAAATGGAATCTTTGGTAACATTATAAACTTTACTGTCACTTTTGATCAATTTAATGCATCCTTGCTGAATAAAATAAAATAAAAAAGGAAGAAATCGTACCTTCCCCAAACTTTTGAACGATAGTGTGTCACCAAAACATCTTTTAAATGTGTTTTCATCTAAATAAAATATATCAAGCCACTAAAACTTTCTAAAAACCCTTAGCAATCACCAACACCATTCTGACTTTGTGTACTGTATATAATAGAAAATTCCTCATGTGTGTGTATTATATCAGCCAGAAGCCTTTCTAGATTTTGCACCATTGAAACACTGACAAAACACATGCACATCATGTGACTTCCTGAATGATTCCAGTGTGTACGTGTGTAAAGGGGAGTTGTCTTCATGAATGACAGAGCAAAAGTAACAGGTGTTGCTGTATTTTAAGCAACAGATGTGATCCCAGAGGATTGTGGGAGTTTATTTTAAACAGGCTTACGGGAAGCTGCATATATCCTGCTTCAACTGTGACATTAATAACTGAAACTCATTTTGCATATCCTTTCTCTCAGGGGCGAGAGTAAATGCCAAAGATAATAAATGGCTCACTCCTCTTCATCGGGCCGTGGCTTCCTGTAGCGAGGTACGACACGTCCACGGAACAACAAATAAAAACAAACAAAGGTTTTCAGGCTCGTTAATGTTCTCGTTGTGTGTTCAGGAGGCCGTCCAGGTGTTGTTGAAACACTCTGCCGACGTCAACGCGCGGGACAAAAACTGGCAGACGCCGTTGCACGTGTCCGCGGCCCACAAAGCAGTGCGCTGCGCCGAGGCTTTAGTCCCGTTGCTGAGCAACGTCAACGTGTCGGACCGCGCCGGACGGACGCCTCTGCACCACGCCACCTTCAGCGGACACCTGGAGGTCAGACGTTCACTCTGCACACAGATCAACAGCTGCACAATCATAGCTGAGGTTACGAGACCCCTTTACACAAAGAAAAGGGGAAACGTATTACAGACAAAAGACATATTCACACCCAGAGTGAAGTAAGAAAGTCTGCTTGTTCACTTGCTTCAATGCAAAATACAGAAAAATAGTATCTGATCATATAAATTTCACTCACATGAATGTATTTTTCTAATTTTACAGACTTCAGTATTGTTCACTAGTTTAGGACACATTAAATTGATCAAAAGTGACATTTATGATGTTTCAAAAGATTTGTTTCAATAAATGCTGTTCTTTTGAACTTTCTATTCATCTAAGAAACAAATGTGTCACGGTTTCCTCAAAATATGAAGCAGCACGACTGTGTTCAACATTGATAATAATCATAAATGTTTCTTGAGCAGCAAATCATCATAGTAGAATGATTTCTGAAGGATCAGGTGACACTGAAGACTGGAGTAATGATACTGAAAATTCAGCTTTGATCACATGAATATACATTTTGCAATATATTCACATAGAAAAAATGCGAGTAATATTTCGCAGTGTTACTGTTTTTACTGTATTTTTGATCAAATAAACAGCCTTGGCGAGGAGAAGAGACTTTTTTTTCTTTTTTAAATCATACCGACCACAAACTTTTGAAAGCTAGTCTATAGAACTTTCCAAACAAAGTCAGACCATCTTAAAGGTCATGTGACCCAAGACTAGTTGACAGCCTCAGAACTAATCAATTAATTGCCACAAACTTTGCCCTTTTTTTTTTGCTCTTTTATATCTTCTTTCTTCACTGAGATCAACAGATTGAGGTCTGTCTAGAGTGCCGCTAGCGGACACATGACCCAAAAGCTGATATATTATTGATCAGTCAGGCAGGCTAGGGAAAAACAACCAGGGCTGTGTCTGAAATCCCATACCTTAAATAGAGCACTATTTGAGGGGACAGCCATTTGTAATGGTGTCCGAAACCATAGTGGACATTATCGAGTGCACTCATTCAGTCCCATAATGCACTGCAATAACAAGTGTACAACCATACGCACTCAATGGCTAGAGAATACCCATAATGCACTGTGAGGGTTGTGCTGAATGAATTCCCGCTCCTGACCAGAAGATGGCGCCCGCAGCTGAATCATCCATCCATCCTTCCAAATGTGGCTACAGCGTAATATCATACATTTTTAATTGATTACTAAATTGTTTAATTAAGGTTTGTACATGCTAGTTTCCAGAGTTCAAGATAAATCTTATCATTATTACTGGAGCTGCCAGTTTGCTACATGTCAAATGATTATTAAACGGCAAGCGCAAACCATGCAAAAGCAGCAGCTCGTCCGGCGCACTCAGTGTCTGGATTCACTCACTCGTTTTCATTCACTCCGTCAAGTGAACTACATTAGGGGAGTAATGTAGTGAATGAGGGTATAGGGGGTGATTTCAAACACAGCTCAGGTCTCCAAACATTTACTTTTATTGGGATTTAATATGACACTTATTCTATTGGAACATATTGGAGCATTAAAATGCACTTTAAGTGGTACTTCCGCTCATGACTCTATCTATAATCATCAAATCGGACATGTGTGCATGTGAAATCTTTAGTTTCTCTGTCATTGCAGATGGTTCAGTTGCTTGTGTCCAGAGGAGCAAACATCAACGCTTTTGATAAGAAGGACAGACGCGCAGTTCACTGGGCTGCATACATGGGTGAAAAACATCAACATCAACATCAGAACAAACAGAAAACATGTTTCTGTCATTGATCTGAAATCACTCACTCCCTCTCTCTCTGTCTCAGGTCATCTAGAGGTGATGAAGTTCCTGGTGTCTCATGGTGCTGAGCTTTGCTGTAAGGATAAGAAATCATACACTCCGCTTCACGCCGCTGCCTCCAGTGGAATGATCAACGTGGTCAAATACCTGCTGAATCTGGGTGTTGATGTAAGTAAGCCCCGCCCACACGTACATAAAACTCCGCCCCTTGGTCGTCATGTCAACTGTGCTTGTTTTTATATAGAGAACACAATCCATATGTTTAGCCAAAGTTACAAATGTTCAAATACCCTACACAAGTTACTACATGCAAACACTCATAGAACTCACATTGTTTTATTCCTTAAATTATAAAAGAATCTAAAGGGTTCATGATATGAGAAATCAAATTTGTCATATAAAAGGCATATACATATAAAAGGACATATAAAAGGTCTTTGTACCATGAAATTATCCTGCAAGTTTCATAGCTTAAAATGTCCTCAAAAAAACTAAAAACTAAGTGTTTTTTTTAACCAATCCCAGCATCAGGTACAAGTGGATGGTTTATGTTTCCGTCATATAAACCTTCTCCGTTTGTTCGGAGCATTTGACACATTGAGGCACAGTGTAATGAAGAGTTCGCAAAGAGACTTTTGTTGAAAGGTAAAACAGCCGACTGTATTGAATCTGACTGAAGCTGCATCACAAACCCTAATGTTATAATGCATAATGCTTTTTCTGTGGATAATGTGTACAAAACACTCGCGTGCAATAGCGATTGGGCGTTGGTACTGTTTACTACACACTGACGTTAGCCAATCATAACAGTGGCCGTTTACTGACAAGCCTTAAAGGAGCCGCGCCTTAAAAACTGATCATTTCAGACAGAGGAGAATGAAGAATTAAAATAATTTTTTTTGTGCAAGTAACTTTATTAACAGTATAAGTGAACCTCAAGGAACATATGCAAATAATAAAAAATCCTTGTCATAACCAATCATCTACTGTAGTGTTCAGTTGTAAAAGGATATATGTTTATTAATATTTTAGTCATCCAACAGAAAGCATTTTATAATTATACAAAATAACTATATTAAAAATGTTATACTGTATTATTGACATTTAAGAACTGGAATTGTATTTACTTAATCTGCACCAAAGCATTTATTTGTCCAATAATACAGTAAAACTTTATTATGATGGTTTATTATTCCAGTTAAGTGTTAAATAACTGTTGAACCATTAACCAAATGATCTGTCTCTGTTAGATTAACGAGCCGAACGCGTATGGAAACAGTCCTCTGCACTTGGCGTGTTTTAACGGGCAGGACGTGGTGGTGAATGAGCTGATAGAAGCGGGTGCTGAAGTGAATCAGGTGAACGAGAGGGGTTTCTCTCCGCTGCACTTCACCTCTGCCTCCCGCCAGGGGGCGCTGTGTCTGGAGCTGCTCGTGGCCAACGGGGCCAACGTCAACCACAAGGTCAGGCGCTTTTCTCAATGGTGCACAGAACTTGTTTTTGTGGTTTAATACGTGAGACGCAGGGCAGTGAAAGCATAAAGTCTAGATTAGAGAGTGCAAAAGTCAAACACGTCTGTCTAGTGTGTGTTTAACAAAGAAAAAACATTGCAGTGGAATGGAAAAATGCATTCTGTGCGAACCGGCCCTTCAAAATGCAATATCTTGCATTATTATTAATTATTAAGGCTGCATATATTTGATAAAAAAATACAGTAAAGAGATCAGTATCATCATAAAGATGAATGCAGATTAATAATGAAATAACTTGAAGAAGAGCAAAGCAAAACAAGAAAGTCTGGTTGTTCACATGCTTTAATGAAGTATTCAGAAATTCATCTGATAACTTCACTCATGTTAATGCTCTGATATTAGCTATGTTTCCATACAAAGTAGCAAAATTGGAATATCGGATAAAACATTTGCGAATAAAGCAGCATTACTTTCCCGTGTGTTCAAGAGAACAAAATCGTCACTTCCTGGGAAATTGGAGCAAAATATCTGTAATAAAAATGGAAGTGGCTGCAATCGGGGAGGAAACTCTCGTACATATACTGTAAATGACTTGCATCTTAGAGCACGCAGACGAAACGCAGTAAACGCTGTCATGTTCTCCTGCATTCGGATGCTGGTGTGTGTGAACGCAATCCTGTGAGACGCTCCTGGGATAGTCTGGAAATCCAGACCCAAATCTGAAAGATTAATGGTCTGGCGTCGACTAATGAAAATCGGCCGGCTCGAGGGGCGGCACCAAGCGTGCATTTGAATATCTCACTGCACGCAATTGGATAACACTATGACCAATCACAACAAGTTATCGCTTGGCTACTAGCGGAGCTAACTAGTAGATTAGACTCTTACCGTATCCGGTCGGCAAAACAGCAAAAACGCCCTTCTTGCAAAGGAACGATTCGAGCGCCGTCTTCTGTTCCTCTTTTAGAGAAAAAGTTTAAATCTTTCATTGTAGCGGCCAAAGCCGTTTCAAACTAATGGTGTTCATCCATAGCCATCTTGCAATGTTTACTAATGACTTCGACGTCACAGCGCTGTCGTCATCTCGCCTCTTGCCCGCCTATATCAGATAACCTGATGTGATTGGTGCAGCTCGGATACAAGGGCATATTTAATGAGCATCATTACTCGACACCAGAGTAACTCGCTGAGCAAATTCAACTTGTGCTCTCGCGAGAACTCTGGATTTCCAGGGTGCTTCTGGGAGGGAATTACACAAAATCATTCTGATGACAGATTTAGGCATTTCAGATTGACCAAACCAACATTTGAGATGATGTGCGATACGATTGGTCCACTGGTTATTCCAGTTATCCAATCACATCCTCTGTTCAGGTAAAGTCACAGAGTCTTCTGTTGCGCAGGAGTTTATTCTGTAAATGTGTTCCCATCGTTCCAAAATATCCGCCTCAATTAAGCGCATGTTTTTTATAAGCGTTTACGCAATATCTTGGCATTTCCATAATTGGCATAAAAATAGATGTATGGAAACATAGCTACAAGCATACTGTGATGCAATCCAAAACCACTTGTGGAAATGCTTCTATTTTGCATATTTCTGATGCAAACTGTGGGGGTGAGTAAGATTGCTTTTTTTTTAAAAGAAATTAATACTTTTATAATACTAAAATAACTTATTTTCCAGAGTAAAGATGGTAAAACTCCTCTCCACATGGCGGCCATTCACGGGCGATACTCCAGATCACAGGCCATCATTCAGAACGGTGAGTGTGTTGTTACTCTGCTGTTTCTTGTGTGTCTTCCTCTCCGGTTTCTCCTCATCCTCTGTTTTGTGGTTCGTAGGCTCAGAGATCGACTGCGAGGACGAGAACGGAAACTCTCCGCTTCATATAGCGGCTCGATACGGTCACGAGCTGCTCGTCAACACGCTCATAACCAACGGTGCGGATACGGCAAAGTGAGTGACAGGACGTGTGTGTACACAGTTAAGGCCTGATTTATGAGCTGATGCTGATCATGTGACTGTGACTCCGCCCCTGTAGGCGGGGCATCCACGGCATGTTCCCGCTGCATCTGGCGGCGCTGAGCGGATTTTCAGACTGTTGCCGGAAACTGCTCTCCTCAGGTGAAACGCATTTATCATTAGCAGGGTTTGAAATGAACACCCGCCAACCTGCCAAATGCGGGTAAAAATTAACTGTGGCGGGTAACGCTGTCAAATCACGAGCCAATTTGGCGTGTTATTATATTTACTCACTTTGCTGGGAAGTTCGTGTAAGCCAAATCTGTGCAGATTTAGTGTAAATACTCAACTCGTGAGTCATCATGATAAATTAAATAGAGCGTATTATGCAGAATCTGTGCATATCTGGCTTACTTGAACATGACCGTCATTACGCAACAAATAACGGCATGCTTGCTCATTTGCATTGAACCAATAGCGAAGATTAAAAAGCATTTGGTTAACAGAAAAGACATTATTTTCCAATATCCTACATGTTCTTTGTACTGTATTGATCTGTCCACCTAAAACATCACATGGTGATGAGGATGAAAGATGAAGGGAAGAGATGCTGGATGGCAGGATTTTGTTTGAATAAGAAATTAATATATGTAATCCAAATTTTATTACATATATATTAGTAAAATTTGGATTTTGCAGTGACATAGTTAATCTGGTTCATTTCTTTTTTTTCCTTTTTTCTTTTTGGCTAGTAGAAGTTCTGAATGGCCGGTAAATTAAAATTTTTGTAGCCAAATTGGCCGGTGGGTAAAAAAGTTAATTTCAAACCCTGATCATAAAGTTTAATGTTTATCCATGCAGTTCTAAAATTGATTCCTGCTGTTGTAAACACACTTTTCCCTCTCTCGGTGAAGTGCATTTGTGTTCTGCTCTTGGTTAATGGTTATCTGTTACTCCAGGTTTTGACGTCGATACGCCGGATGACTTTGGCAGGACGTGTTTGCATGCGGCCGCTGCAGGAGGGTGAGTCTTCTCTCTGATTGGCTCATCGGCTCCCCCTGTGGCCCGGATGCTTTATGGTCCCGTCTCTCCTTCTTTTCTCCAGGAATCTGGAGTGTTTAAATCTGTTGCTCAACACAGGTGCGGACTTTAACAGGAAAGACCGATTTGGGAGGTGAGTTACATTAGATGATCAAAAGGTTTTTGTGTGTGTGTGTGTGTTTGTGTGTTTCTGAAAGAAGCTGCATTTATTTGATCAAAAATACTGTAAAAACAGTAATATTGTGAAATTTTCTATTTGAATATATATATTTTTAAATGTACTTTATTCCTGTGATCAAATCTGAATTTTCAGCATCATTACTCCAGTCTTCAGTGTCACATGATCCATCGGAAATCATTCTAATATGATGATTTCCAGTTCAATATTTTAGTATATAGAATTGGGTTTAGATATGACCCAGACATGTTGTAGACAGTCTGCACACTTACAGTCAGCTGGTTTTATTACAGCAGCCTGGGATGTACTGTATATTCTCCTCCAGATTCCCATCACAGTGCATCCTGCAGGAGGAATGTGTTTATCATGTATGATTTCTCTCTCTTTCAGGACGGCGCTGCATTACGCTGCGCTAACTGTAACTATCAGTGTCTGTTTGCTCTGGTGGGCTCCGGGGCCAGTGTGAACGAGCGGGACGTCCGGGGCTGTAGCTCAATACACTACACAGCTGCGACCGACTCCGACGGCAGGTGATCAACACACACACACACACACACACTGACATTCAACACACTGGAAACGGAAGGTCGAGTCAAGCGCACTGCATTGTGGGATACGGAGACACATTAAGTAATGTGCTCTAGTTGCACATACTGTGTCCTCAAATGTATTAGGTCATCCGATCCGGGTATTACAGGCACAAAATGTGTTTGCTGTGCACAGATATCTCACAGATATGAGCTAATGTGCCATAGATGGAGAAAATGTATGGAGTTTTACTTCTGTCTGTTGCACTCAGTGAATGTTTGTTTCTCTCTCTCTCTCTCTCTCTCTCTCTCTCTCTCTCTCTCTCTCTCTCTCTCTCTCTCTCTCTCTTCTCTCTCTCTCTCTGTCTCTCTCTCTCTCTCTGTGTCTCTCTCTCTCTCTCTCTCTCTCTCTCTCTCTCTCTCTCTCTCTCTCTCTCTCTCTCTCTCTCTCTGTGTCTCTCTCTCTCTGTGTCTCTCTCTCTCTCTCTCTCTCTCTCTCTCTCTCTCTGTCTCTCTCTCTCTCTCTGTGTCTCTCTCTCTCTCTCTCTCTCTCTCTCTCTCTCTCTCTCTCTCTCTCTGTGTCTCTCTCTCTCTGTGTCTCTCTCTCTCTCTCTCTGTCTCTCTCTCTCTCTCTCTCTCTCTCTCTCTCTCTCTCTCTCTCTCTCTCTCTGTGTCTCTCTCTCTCTCTGTGTCTCTCTCTCTCTCTGTGTCTCTCTCTCTCTCTCTCTCTCTCTCTCTCTCTCTCTCTCTCTCTCTCTCTCTCTCTCTCTCTCTCTCTCTCTCTCTCTCTCTCTCTCTCTGTGTCTCTCTCTCTCTCTGTGTCTCTCTCTCTCTCTCTCTCTCTCTCTCTCTCTCTCTCTCTCTCTCTGTCAGGTGTCTGGAGTATCTGTTGAGGAATGATGCGAATCCAGGTCTCAGGGATAAAGACGGATACAGTGCTGTTCACTACGCTTCAGCGTACGGTCATCGAGTGTGTCTAGAACTGGTTAGTTCATCATCTAAACACAGTGAGCTTAAACACTCCTCAACACTGCTCTGTTTTCAGGGTTAATCGCTGTGTTTTATTTTGTAGATCGCCAACGAAACCCCATTAGATGTGGTGAGTATCTGTATTTCTGTGTGGATTGAACTAAACGACACACGACCTGGCCAGTGCCGCCCTCTAATGGCCACATAAAGTTCAGAAGTAACCCTGAGTACTGTATTGATAAATGTTTCTGTTCTCATCATGTGTGATTCATCAGTGCATGAAGAAAAACATTTTGTATTCTTTCCAGAATCTATGAAAATGTAATACCTTTCTCCTTCAAAACCATTTTCTATTGACATAAACAAGCAAAGACTGGAGATAAATACTATTAATGAATAATAATAGTAATTAATAACTATAGCCTAACATTTCATGGTCCAATATCATTCTGATGAATAAAATAAATTCTCACTCTAAATTGCATGCATTCTGAATGCCATTTCATGTCCTCAAGTATATAAAAAAAATCATAATTTTTCACCTTATTCCTTTGTTTAGCTGTTTTAAATTGTGTAATTTCATAAAGCCATGAATGCATGTATATTTTCAGCTGATGAACACGTCTGCATCAAGTCTCTTAAACGACACAGACGTCCAGCCTCCCGTCAGCCCTTTACACTTAGCGGTGAGTTACAGATCACCAAATCTATATATAAATTTAAAAAAAATGTTTTGCCTCAGTTTGGTGTTGTTCTCTTGGCAGGAAGTTCAATAAATAAAAGGCAATAAATATTATTAATAATAACCAAAATAAACAACTATTCAACCAAATAACATTGTTCATTAGTCTAAGTGTACAGTAGGTTTGATTGCCAACTATAACATGCAAGTCAAAAGTCTGTGTCAGTGCATTAAAACGTCGTATGTGTGTGTTTTGGCAGGCATATCACGGTCACCACCACGCTCTTGAGGTTCTAGTGCAGTCTCTGCTGGATCTGGACGTGAGGACGCCTCAGGGTCACACCGCTCTGAGTCTGGCTGCGTTTAAGGGTCACGTGGAGTGTGTGGATATTCTGATCAATCAGGGCGCGTCAATGCTGCTGAAGGACTACACACACAAGAGAAGCGCCTTACACTCCGCAGGTCAACAACAACAACAACACACACAAACACCCTTATGACATCAGACACTAGTCTCAGCCTCAGACCGCCTGATCACCTGATGCATATTATGCATAATTGACTGGTTTTCTAGTCGATGGATTGACAATGTTC
Organism: Scardinius erythrophthalmus; assembly: GCF_964197995.2. NCBI lineage: Eukaryota > Metazoa > Chordata > Actinopteri > Cypriniformes > Leuciscidae > Scardinius > Scardinius erythrophthalmus. The sequence continues at coordinate 7,953,125 of NC_138230.1, read as the reverse complement.
CAAAGTTTCCAGATTACCACCATTTAAAATATGTATATATGTATGCATGTATGCACATATGCGTATATGTGTATATATGTATTATTTTTTTACATATACAGGTTTGTTTGAGGCACTTAGTAGCTAGTAAATGAGATTTCCTTAGTGAGTTTCCTAAATAAGATTTCTTTTTTGTAATGTTTTTGAAAGAACTCTCTCCTGCTCACCAAGGCTGAATTTATTTGAGCAAAAATACAGTAAAAACTAATATTGTGAAATATTATTTTAAAAACTGTTTTCTATGTGAATATATTGTAAACTGTAATGTATTCCTGTGATTAAAGCTGAATTTTGAGCATCATTACTCCTTCAGAAATCATTGTAATATGATGATTTGCTGTTCAAGAAACATTTATGATTATTTTCAATGTTGAAAACAGTTGTGCTGCTTCATATTTTTGTAGAAACTGATACATTTTATTTTCAGGATGAATAGAAAGTTCAAAAGAACAGCATTGACTGAGACTGATGGTACATGAGCTGATGTGTCAGGTCAGATTGTGTGTGTTATTTTATTGTGTGTGTTTGATTCGGTCCATCTACAGCCATGAACGGTCACTCTGAGTGTCTGCGTGTCCTCATCCATAACGCCGATCAGCAAACAACCATCAATATACGTGATGGAAAGGGACAGTGAGTGTCAGAGCTTCTGTGTCTCCGCTATATGCTTGAATGCCGTCAGTCTGATGAATAGGTTAATTGTGTGTTGTTGTCAGGACTCCTCTGATGTTGGCGGTTCTGGGCGGACACACAGACTGTGTGTATCTTCTGTTGAGTAAAGGAGCCCTTGTGGAGGCCAGAGATAAGTCTGGCAGGACGGCCCTCCACCGCGGGGTCAGTCACACACACCTTCATCTGCCATCATATTCAGTTGAACCCAGAACATGACGAAAGAAAGCAGATTTGTGATTAAAGAGAGCTTGTTGGAACAGCTCTCCCGCGGTGTTTATGACGATCTCTCTAAACGAAGAGCTTCTCTCCTCTTGACTGTGTCGCAGGCGGTGATGGGTCACGAGGCGTGTGTGGAGGCGCTGCTGCAGCACGGCTCCAGTTTCGTGGTTCAGGACGGCAGGGGGCGCTCTCCTCTACACCTGGCGGCTGCTTGCGGTCACGTCGGGGTTCTGAGGGCCCTTCTGAAGATCCAGAAGACCGTCCTCGTCCTCAAGGACAACTGTGGTTTCACACCGCTGCACTGGGCCTGTTATAACGGTAAACATGCCACCATCCAATCACACGGATGCATTAAAGGAGTAGTTCACTTCAGAATAAAAATTTCCTGATTATTTACTCATCCCCACATCATCCAAGATGTCCATGTCTGTCTTTCTTTCTTGAGTCGTAAAGAAATTAAAGGATTAGTTCACCCAAAAATTAAAATTTCCTAATAATTTACTCACCCCAATGCCATCCAATATATCCATGTCTTTCTTTCCTCAGTGGGAGAGAAATTATGTTTTTTGAGGAAAACATTTCTGGATTTTTCGTCTAACAATGGACTTCATTGGTTACCATTGTTTTTTTACCATCCAAATCAATGCAGTTTCAAACTTCTTTGAAGTGTTTAAACGGGCTGTACGCGATCACAGCTGAAGAAGAGGTTGTTATCAAGCGAAACGATAGAAAAAAGATCATTTATAGACTTTTTCATCACGTTGAAAGGTAATAGTAGTTCAAATAGTATTGCCGGAGCCGGCGTGACCTTTCAACGTGATGACGTAGTTCCCTGTCCGTTTGTTGATCAGCTCAATCTGAACTATTGAAGGTAAAAAGTCTATAAATTAACCTTTTTTAAATTTTTTATGACCTATCGTTTCGCTAGATAACCTCTTCTTCAGCTGTGATCACGTACAGCCCGTTGTTGTTAGACGAAAAAAAACAAGAAATGTTTTCCTCGAAAAACATCATTTCTCTCCCACTGAGGAAAGAAAGACATGGATATATTGGATGGCATTGGGGTGAGTAAATTATTAGGAAATTTTCATTTTGGGGTGAACTAATCCTTTAATGTTTTTGAGGAAAACATTTCAGGATTTTTCTCCATGTAGTGACTTCAATGAGTCCTACACGATCCCAGCCGAGGAATAAGAGTCTTATCTAGCCAAACCAAAAACAAAAAACATTTACATATTTTTTAACCACAAATGCTCATCTTGCACTAGCTCTGCGATGCGCCACGCATTACGTAATCACGTTGAACGGTCTCACGTGACGTAGGCGGAAGTACAGACCTAGTGTTTACAAAGCGAACATGCAAAGACTGAGTCAATCGCCCTTTACAAAAAAATTTAATAAATAAATGGTAAAACAACGATGTCGGACAATTTTGAAGTTGTAGGATGGAATGAGATGTTTTCGCCCTACCGTATACCTTTTTGAACTGGAACATGCGAGACCTTTCAACATGATTACGTAATGCGTGGCGCATCACAGTTAGTGCAAGATGAGCATTTGTGGTTTAAAAGTATATAAATGTTTTTAGTTTTTTGAGGGGAAAATGATGGCTAAATGAGACTCTTATTCCTCGGCTGGGATCGTGTCGAGACTTTGAAGCTGCATTGAAACTGACATTTGGACCTTCAACACGTTGGACCCCGTTGAAGTCACTATATGGAGAAAAATCCTGGAATGTTTTTCTCAAAAACCTTCATTTCTTTACGAGTGAAGAAAGAAAGACATGGACATCTTGGATGACGTGGGGAGAGTAAATTCTGAAGTGAACTACTCCTTTAAATTGATCAAAAGTGACGGTAAAGACATTTATAGTGTTACAAAAGATTCCATTTCAAATAAATGCTGTTCTTCTGAACTTTCTGTTCATCAAAGAATCGTGTTGTGTCGATCTCAGGTCACGACGCGTGTGTGGAGTTGCTCTTAGAGCAGGAGGTGTTTCGGCAGATGGAGGGAAACTCCTTCAGTCCGCTGCACTGCGCTGTGTAAGAAACACTCACATGATCTGCTTCCTCCTGGATGAAGACGTGCATCTGAAAGCATCACATCTCTCCTCTCTCTCTCTGTGTGTTTCAGTATTAATGATAATGAATCTGCAGCTGAGATGCTGATTGAGACTTTAGGTCCAGCGATCGTGAACGCCACAGACTCTCAGTCCCGGTAAGAACAGGGTTTCTGTAGGATCAGCACTGCTTTGTGTTCTTTAGCTGACGTGTTTTGTGTGTGCCGTAGGACGCCGCTGCACGCCGCCGCTTACACTGATCACGTGGAGTGTTTGCAGCTTCTGCTGGGCCACAACGCTCAGGTCAACTCCATCGACATGCTGGGAAGAACACCGCTCATGATGGCGGCCGAGAACGGGCAAACCAACGCCGTAGGTGAGACACACCAAATATAGTATTTTTCTTCAGTTACAAAGAGTTCAGATATCAAACAGCAGATCAGTATAAGCAACAAAAGGTTTAAAATAAAGTAATCTGTTTTCTATGTGAATATACAGTACAGTGTAATGTATTCCTGTGATCAAAGCTGAATTTTCAGCATCATTACTCCAGTCTTCAGTGTCACATGATCCTTCAGAAATCATTCTGATATGATGATTTTCTGATTAAGAAACATTTCTGATTATTATCAGTGTTAAAAAAAAGTTTGTTCAGGATTCTTTGATGAATAGAAAGTTCAAAAGAACAGTTATTTGAAATATAAATGTTTTGTATAATTATAAATGTATTTACAGTGTCTTTTGATCAATTTAATGCGTCCTTGCTGAATACAATAATTAGTTTTTTCAAATAAAATAAAAATCTTTCCAACCCTAAACATTGAAACTTAGTGTATCTCTTTTCACAGACTTGTGTTCTATTTATTAACTGTCAAATGCAATAGAAATGTAATAATGTAACAATTAGTTACTTGTACTTGTAATAATGTAAAGTTACTTTTGTAAACAACATTCCCCAACACTGCCAAACAGTGCTATTTATTTATTTATTTATTTATTTATTTATTTATTTATTTATTTATTTATTTATTTATTTATTTATTTATTTTAGTTTTTATTTTAGTATTTATTTAGTTCTTTTAGTATTATTATTATACCACTATACCAGTATTTGTTAATATTTTGAATTAGCTTTTATTTTTTATGTTTTTGGTTTTCATTTTAATAACAGTTTTGTCATTTTTGTTAGTGTTTTCTTTTTTCTTTTTTTCTTTTTATTGGAGAAATATAAAGAGTACAGGAAGGCTTAACAAAATTTAAAGTAGTTTTTTTTAGTTCTATTTAGCTTTTATGTGCATTTCAGTTGCATTGCAATCTTTTGAATTTCATTAGTTGCCGAGGCTTTTCATGGATTGATGTTATTGAGTTGTGTATCTAGAGGGCGATAGAGTTTCAGAAGTGTTGTTATTCAGGAAGCGGCTGTAAACATGTCACACGCTGCTCGAGGTCAGTCTGACAGCAGCTGGATGTGTTGATGCTGATATGATTGTGACGAGTGTGTTGTTTCTGCAGAGGTGCTGGTGAGCAGCGCAAAAGCAGACTTCACATTACAGGACGCGCACAGAAACACAGCAATGCATCTGGCCTGCAGTAAGGTACAAACTCAATGATGAATACTGACTTTACATGAGAGTCCAGCATCATCCAGAGTCTAGTTTACTAAGACATTATTGGCAGATATAGAATAACAGCTGACTTATGTAAGTCTGTTATAATGTTATAAAGATCTCATTGATTTACACTGCAAACTATCAGAATTTCATCTTGGTTTTGACCTTATACAGGTCAAAAGTTTGGAAACATTACTATTTTTAATGTTTTTGAAAGAAGTTTCTTCTGCTCATCAAGCCTGCATTTATTTGATCAAAAATACAGAAAAAAAATTATATTGTGATATATTATTACAATTTAAAATAATTGGTTTTCAATTTATTATACTTTTAAATTATCATTTATTTCTGTGATCAAAGCTGAATTTTCAGGATCATTACTCCAGTCTATCACATGATCCTTCAGAAATCATTCTAATATGATGATTCATTATCAAAGTTGGAAACAGTTCTGCTGCTTAATATTTTTTTCATAACCTGTGATACTTTTTTAGGATACTTTGAATAAAAAGTAAAAAAAATAAAAAAAGTCAGTCATTTTCTTTCTTTCTTTTTTTGAAATAAATCAATACTTTTATTCAGCAAGGATGTGTTCAATTTTTTATTTTGAATAAATGTAGTTCTTTTTAACCTTTTATTCATCAAATATATTAGGCAGCAGAACTGTTTCCAGCAATCATAATAAATCAGAATATTAGAATGATTTCTAAAGGATCATGTGATAGACTGGATGTCACATGTGACACTGAAGACTGGAGTAATGATGCTGAAAATTCAGCTTTGCATCACAGGAAGAAACTATTTTTAAAGTATATTCAAATAGTAAACTATTATTTTAAGTTGTAATAATATTTCACAATATTACTGTTTTTTTTTTCCTGTATTTTCTATCAAATAAACTCAGCCTTGATAAGCATTAGAGACTTCTTTCAAAAATATAAAAAATTTAATGTTTCCAAACTTTTGACCTGTAATGTAATTAACCCTAACAAAAGAAAAAAAAATTAAAAATCTCATACAGTCTGATATAGTGAGAATATGGAGGGAAAAAAACACCTCCGTTTGATTCAGAGGCCCAAATTGAGCAAAAATATCACATTTGGTGCATTTGTTGTTATACAACAACTATCTATATATCTATATATATATATGTGTGTATGTGTGTATGTATGTATGTGTGTATGTATGTATATGTATATGTTAGGGTTAATTTCCATGATCCAACAAAGGCTTTTTTTGTTCATTGAGCATCTAGTATGTCTTCTACAGCCTTGCGTGCACTCGTACTTTGTGGAAATGCAAATCTAACTTCACCTGTATTGTTTGTTTTTAGGGGCATGAAACCAGTGCCTTGTTAATTCTTGAGAAGGTCACGGACAGAAACCTCATCAACTGCACGAACGCAGCGCTGCAGACGTAAGTTTGGTGTCCTCACGCATGTTCTCCTCCTCTTCCTCATCATCATCATCATCATCATCATCTCGAGATTAAAGAGAGCTGCTTCTCTCTCTCTCTCTCGTGTCTCAGGCCGCTACACGTCGCGGCTCGTAACGGGCTCACGGTGGTCGTGCAGGAGCTGCTGGGTAAAGGAGCCAGTGTCCTCGCCGTGGATGAAAACGGTGAGCGCTTAAAGGGTTTTAAAGCACAGCTCATTTTTCATCAAAGCAGAATTATTATTAAAGATGACTAAAGTAATGCCATAAAACAAATTACTTGAAATAAAATACAATCTTTTTAAAAACTTGCCAAGGCAACATTCTCATTTTGTTTAGTTTAACTTGCACTAAAACTGAAATAAAAACACTAGAAATATTAAAAATCGAATAAAAATTATAAAAGCACAACAAAATTTATTTTCACTAAAATTAAAATTAAAAAAGAAAATATAAAAACATTCAAAATATGAATAAAAAATGTAATAGCATCTCAGTGGTACTAAAATAACACTGCATCAAAGACTTTAAATTGAAATCTCACTATAACTTCAGTAAAAAAAAAAAAAAAAACATAAAAAGTGTACCATTACATGGGTTGGTAAGATTTTTTTTTTCTTTTTTTTGGAATAAAAAACGAATACTTTAATTTAGCAAGGATGCGTAAAACAAGCGATTATAGTAAATTCAGCTTTGCATCTCAGAAAACAGTTATTTTTAATTGTAACAATATTTTACAATATTACTATTTTCACTGTATTTATGATTAAATAAATGCAGCCTTGATGAGACTTTTAAAAACATAAAAAAAAACCTGAAAATCTTTCTGACACCAAACTTGTGAACGGAAGTGTGCTTATGGGTGATTTCCAGGTAAACGGATGTGCTGCTGATATTATTTCTTTACAATAAATTTGCATCATGCAAATTTACATTACCACAACATTTGCCTTGGGGTGAATGGTTACAAGCTCAAGTTTTTGACCACATAGCGTGTTATGTAATAGCTGCATATAACTGCCATATGGACATTACTTTGACAAGCTCATGTATACAAATATTTCTATGCCCAGGTTACACTCCAGCTTTGTCTTGTGCCCCGAACAAAGACGTGGCCGACTGTTTGGCGCTGATACTCTCCACCATGATGCCCATCTCTCCCAGCAGTCCCGGCACCATATCAAACCTCACGTTTACCACCATTAACCATTACTCCAGCCCATCCAAGACCGTGACCTTTGACCCTTTACCCATGCTGCGTCCTGAGCACGTCTCCTACCGTAAATTCAACAGCCTGGGTCGCGAGGACGGCCTTATCGTCCCCGACGATGAACTCAATGATTCAGACTCGGAAACGTACTGACATCACACTCTGTCCCGCCCCTCAGTGTCTTAAACTCTCGCCTCATTGGCCGAATGGTGACTATGCTAATTAGGGTCGTCTCTCGATGACCGGTGCGTACGAAAGTCTCAGGAGAAAACGGAGAAACAGGAAAATAAGTGGCCAACAGTGCAGTTTAACCAGTCTATTACTGTTTCTTCTCTACTATGTCAGTGTTTGAACTCTCAAGCATCTCTAATACTCTTTATTTAAAGCCAAATTCATTTTGCTTTCCTTTATCAGAAGAAATGGCCTGTTATTGCCAGCATTCACGGGAAACGTGAGCGGGCAATGGATTGTTGTAACTGCAGAAGACGTCAGGGACCAAGAGCTGCAGACTTTCCCTCCAGCTTTACTTTTAATCCCCGTTCGTGCATGAAGATTGACTTTAGGTTTGCATCATCATGGATTATTTATTATTAAAAAACATGAAGACTTTCAGGATCAGTCTGAGTATTTATTCCTCTGCTGTTGTGAGGAATTACAGCGTTCTTCCTGTTGTGTGTGTGTGTGTGTGATTGTGAATTCGAATGGTTGTGTGTGTGTGTGATTTATTTTATAATTCAAATACAATGAAAAGATCAAGTGTGTGACTTGACCTTTTGGTACATTAATAATTATTAATAATTCTAAATAAATCTTTTGCCATAAGATTCTACAGTGTCTCTTTATTACAGAAACTTGCCAAATATTAAAAAAATATATATAAAATTATGTATTATATTGACATTATGTGTGTTAAAAAAAAACATGTAGTCTGCATACAAGAAAACATTTTATTTATCCAATCCAATAATTTGGATTGATTCATTTATTTTATTGATTCATTGTTTCCTAACTCTATTTAATATTTGCGTATAATATATTTATTGTCAGAAATCATTTTACCTCATTTAATGTTCTGCATTATCTATTTTAATATTTATATATTAGTTTTCTTTGTTTCATGTATATTTTTCACCCCGTTTAATATTCCGTATTATCTATTATTGAAGTGTATTTTGTACAGGGTTCCCACACCTTGGTTAACTTCAAATTCAAGGACCTTTCAAGGACTTTCCAGGTCCAATACCCTCAAATTCAAGGACTTAATGTGGGGACACATTTGTTGTGTCCAACAACAACATTGAGGTACCATCGTAGTTTCACGCACGCGTGAACGTCATGGTGACGTACAACGTACACTTATCGTAACCAGGGTTTTTCCTGACTCAAAATGAGGCGGAGGTGGTAAAATCCTAATAATGTACTTAATAATAAGATAATTAAATGTGTATTTTTTGTAGATCTTCATATAGCCTAATGTGTTTTCCACAGTATTTTTGTGTGTGGTGCTTGGTACCTCTAGGGGGGTCCGGGGGCATGCCCCCCCGTAAGAAAATTTTGTACATTTTAAAGATAAATTCATTAATCTGGTGCACTTTGAGTCCCCCGAATCCACTGTTAAAAATAAATAATCCACCCGCAAACCACCCATATTCTCTGATTTAGATATCTGCATCTGATCACATTAGAATTATTCAAATTCTTAAGGTGATGATACACAGGGAAACTTTTTGAGCAATGTTGTTGGGCAATCTTGCAGAGCGATTGTTTCTTGGGAACTTTGCCATTGAAAATGGGCAATACATTTCTATCTGGATAATTTAGATTGGTCGTGGGCCCTGTGTCTCATCTGGTTGCCCGTTGATGGCAACATTGCTCAAAAACTTGCCCTGTGTATCATCACCTTTAGTGTTAAGCATGATAATATGTTAACATATCACACTGAAGTAGGCTGATTTAAAATGAACATTTATTTAAAATAAAAGTTCTTCTTTTGGCAAAATTACATTTCCTTAATAGCCTAAACAGAGGCTTTACTCCCTTCAAGCTTAAATTGTCAATGTTTTATTACATCGCTGTTTGAAAACACAAATGTTTTGTACCTTTATAAAGGGCATTTTCCCCTAATTTTATTAAATGTATGCTCCATCTTTCATTTCAAATTCTTAAATTTGATCAATATATTCAATTAAAATAATAAGACACTAGGCTGTTACCAATCCAATTAAATAATTTACAATGAAAAAGTATAACTGTATTAAATTGGATTATTTTAAATATTTTTAAATATACAAATAAGGAATGTTAAAAGGAATGATACTTTATGAAACTAAACCGCCAGTAGGAGGCGGCAGGCGACCGTCTTAATGAGCGAGTCATTGAGTCATTCATTCAAACGATTCGTTCAAACGGCTGATTCATTCAGAATGAGGCAGTTTATGAATGGGTAATTGAATCTTTGACTCAACCGATTCGTTCAAAACGCTGAATCATTCAGTAATGAAACAAGAGTTGCTGTGAGATGCGCTTCTGCTGTGATCTTTGTTTGGGACTATTTTCGCTGCTGAAACAGAACAAAAACAGTCATTGCGTCTCAAATGTAAGTGACTTAATTTTAACTATTTGTTTCTTGAACTGTTATGAAATCAGTCTCGGTTTCAATCTTGATGGCATTCAGGAAAACATCACTCTGATCGTTTGTAGCCTAGGCTATATATTGTTTCTTAACTATAATATGTTATAAATAACTGCGCGAGTCTCAACAGCGCAACTTTGTTACCATCAGTAGGCCTACATTAATTAATGTTTAATTGACGGAGGCGGCCACCTCATAATTCTCTATGCAGGAAAAACCCTGAACGTAACGCGTAAATGCGCTTAACTAGTGTAAATCTAGCAAGCTAGTATGCATAGGCCATGAAGTTTTGGCGAAATAACACATTAGGGGACCGGAGTGAATATGGAATTTTTTTCCAGAAAACTTATTGCACAAAATAAATTCAAGCACTTTCAAGGACCTGTCTCTATTTATGTTTATTTTCAAAAACTTTCCAGGGCCTTGAAAACATTTTTTCAGATTCACAAACTTTCAAGGATTTCAAGGACCCGTGGGAACCCTGTTTGTAAATACTGTAAATTGTACCATTTAAATGTTTTGTAAAACCTTAATGCCCAGAAAGATTTATTTTTGTAGGAAAACACCAGTCGATAATTGAGTGTCTCTTTCACTGTTATAAGCTGTTATTTATCCGTGCACATCATTTCATTAATTCATGTGCCTGTCGTGATCTTTAATCAAAATCACTTTATCCTCCCTCTCGCAGCATCTCTTCTCTTCTCTGATGACGGGGGCGGACCAACCTGTCACTCACATGAGATCAACCAATAGCAAACCACAACCATCTAATAATTTCCCGGTGGACAAAATCAAGCCCCGCCCTACATTTGTTCTTGTTTGAAAAGCCATTTCTCACATAAAGCAATTGTATGAATTAAGATAACTTGAAATATAGCATAAGACTATTTCTATAAAAAAGAATTCTTTATTTCGGTGTCCTCAGCTTCCAGTTATTTTATACTACAAAACAGCTTATGCTGCTTGATATTGCAAACTGGTATTTATTATCATATTATTTTAATGTTTTGTCATAATTATAAACACACTGGTTTGTAGTACAAATAGTTTTACCATTTACTGCACGTTGCTGTTCTTTTAGTTATTCACCTACAGCGGTCTCGTAACAGAATATAACGTACTTCCACGTTGCAAAATAAGGTGATACAAGAGCATAAATATTCTTAAAAACAGTGTTTGACAGGAAAAAAAGGCTTGCAATGAGGTTTTATTAAAAAGTTATGACAGAATTTTTCATTTTCATTTTTGGGTGAAGAAATGCAGTTCAATCTAATTCATGTTATTTGTAGTGCACTATAATTAGTGTCCCATGAAAGTTTTAATCATTGTCCTTCTCATAGTGTCTCCCATACAGCACAGCTGTTACCAGTCCAGCGCTCATTCCCGTCCGGCTCATGTAAAAGCGGTTTCCTGTCTCCCAACCAGAATGATCCGGAACATCCAGAGACATCCCATTACCCAGAATTCCAGGGAACACATGTCGAGTCGTGAAGGTCCCCGTCAGCCTGAAGTCCACCGGTGTGCGAGCGTGTTCGGTTTCTCCTCCGCAGCTGCTGTGATGTTCGCCTGTGCACTTCACCAGAGCGCAAACCTCCAGGTAATACGTCCCGTGCACCACATGGAGGCCGTTGAAGACGCCCAGAGCGTAAAACTCATGCGTGTCGGACCTCCGGAACAGCAGGTGGCAGCAGACAGAGCCACTACAAATGCTAATGTTCCCTTTACTGCCTCGCAAAGGGACCAAAGTGAAGTTATCATACATCATGATGGAGGTAAAGGTTGTAGATGTAGCTTCTTGTGCACATTCAGAGTCCTTTTGGCAGTATTTTACACCATCATCTGGTTCAAAGCTACTTGTAGGCCAAACATGCATCTTTTCTGGTTCTTCTGACCTCAGTTTCTCTTTTGGATACCCAGAAAATGGCATCAGTGTAGGCCATGCTGCGTCCCCAATAAAAGCTGGATCCAAAACTGGCACTCTACGCACCAGCAATTTCCCAGAATCCCCCTTCATATCATGATGAATGAGCGAATCCCATGGCGTGAAGATGCCGCTGCCGGTTATGCCATACTGAGCGGCTCGGATGTTGGCGGCCAGCAGCGTGACGCCCGTCGCGTGCGAGAACGAGCGCTGAAACTGTACGGCGGCCAGCAGGGGGAGCTGGTTCATCCACGCGGTGGGATACACGATCTGCCGGACGCCCATGTCCTTTACTAGAGTCAACGCCGGGTCACGGAACAGAATGTCGAAGCACGTAAACACCCCGAATAGGCCTGCAAACGGTGTGGTGAAAGTGACATACTCGCACTCCGGTGGAGCGTCAAACGCCGCCTCAAAGTACAAGTTATATTTGTGATATCGGGCCACGATGACGCCCTGGTCACTGAACACCACGTTTGTGTTGAACTGGTACTGGCCGTCCGCAGGACAGCGAGGGTCGGCGGTTCGGTTACAGCTCTGACGGGACGGCATGTTGGCCACCACAAAGAGACGGTTCTTATGAGCCATACAGCTGAGGCTTTGGAGGACCTGAGAAAGAAACATAACTGGTTAGAAACTGTGAAAAAAGTGGCTCTAAAACTGCCACTCATCATGTCTAAATAATCCTTCAAAAGGATGGTAAATATCAGTTTTGTACCTCAGTGTCTGGAAATCTGTGTGGATCAGCACATGGACTCCATGTGACCTCCTGAGGGTCGGGAACGGTCTCCAGATAACCAGCAATAGAAGCTCTGGTGAAGTTGAACCCATGGATGGCGTCTTCTGGAAACACTATGATCTGGGCACCCTGTTTAATACATGATATATAAACGTTAAGGGTCTTGTAGACATCATTTAGGAATGTCTGTGTATCCACTATGTCTGTGTATCCAGCATTAATATTACGTACAGTTTGCATATGGTACGTGTTTAAATGGGTACAAATTATTATTGCATTCATTTTATTGTTGTCATTTGATCAGTGTTTGAAGCTCTCACACACACTATCTGTCAGTGTACCTGCTGTGCTGCCAGCACTGTCTGCTCTTCAAACACACGCAGGTTCTGCTTCATGTGCTCCAGGGCGGGTCTCCGGTCCAGCGGGACTCTGGGGTTCGGGTTCAGCCGCACTCGGTGCTCGTACACCGCCGCCACATAGGACGGATGATCCGCGGCGAGGATGAGGTTCAGTCCGCTCAAACAGAGCACAAACCCGGCGAGCCCGAGCGCCATGAGGAGGGTGGACATGGAAACATGTGGGTCAGTCTGTTATGAGCTCAAAAGTGAGTCCAAAAGTTCAGGTTAATCATTGCAAAACCTGTCATGGATTTAAGAAGTCTTATTAGCGTTTATGTAAAAATTGTACATAAACATGCGGTGCAACAAGGTAAACAACGAAGGAACGTTTTCTAAAGTTAGAAACGTGCCGCTCCCTGCTTATTTATATCTCTTCGGATCATTATCAATATATTTGCATGCACACACAAAAAAAGTATAATAAACAATAGCACATTGTTGTTAATCGTCTTCCGGGTGGCATTACGTCACTCGTAATCCGCGATTCTATTGGTTGGCATGAGCTCCATTTTTGTCATTTGTCGGACAGATCGAGTGGGAAGCTCGGGATTTTCTTCAAACCCCGATGTTTACGAGTTGGGGGCGTGTCAGTAAACAATTGCGGAATACCAGTATTTAGTAGTGAGTGAAGTAAGCTAATTGCTTGCTACAATTTAATAAGCAACGATAAAGTTGCTTTCCCAGGGAAAGCAAGAACTGATAAGAATGTAAATGTGTACCTTGGAATACAATGTAAGTCGCTTTGGATAAAAGCGTCTGCCAAATGCATAAATGTAAATGTAAAGTTTACAGTGGCTTCATAAATTAATTGAAACTTAAAAAAGCAAGATTGTCTTTGTTCTTCATTTTCTAGAAATAGAGTTACAGCCTTGCTGTATTTTTGTGTAGTTATTTAAGAGAAGGTACACCGCCATCTTACTCCGACAAAAGTGACTTGAATGCTCATGAACACGACTTCCCACCTCGTAAATAACTTCCCAGGAGGACTTGAATGCACCATATGTAATGTTTTTTGAATGGCATGTGAAAAAATACACTTGTAGCTGTAAATATTGTTTACTTAATATGCTGCAAGCTTATTACAGTGTGTGGCAGCCAGATATTGTTATTTAGCTGTTTTTATTCAATTCAGATTAAAATTTTGTGTAAAAATGTCTTAAATAACGAGTCAACAAAGATGTTTAACACTACAGCTGATCTAATCTCTGATTCATTAGTTGGAGATGGATTGCAAAGTTGAGTACATTGCATTGTGGGATATAGTATCTCATGCAGTGTGCTCTTGTAGTATAGCCTACTGTACATTATAGCAAATGGAGTCTGAGAGACAGAAAAATGACTGCAAACTTGATCTGAAACAAGCTGTCTGGGTCTTCTACTGTGATGCAAATGTGCAGAGACTGCAGATGTTTTTTCCTGCATCTTCAGGGTTTGTCAGCACCATCATTTTGGTGTGCGTGTGTTTTGAGGGAGATAACCATTGAAATGTTTTTGAGTTGACGTCAAGATCAGATCCTTTAAAACCCAGACCAGGACTTGACCCTAGATGATGAGATTCAGACCAATTTTAATGAATTCAAATAAAGACAATGCTGCAAGTATTGTACAGAGACCATGCAGATCGGTTGTTGAGGAAACAGGTGAATGATTATCAGAAATCTGACACCATTTTGGTTTTGACAAAGTACACACTGTACAGTGTGAGTACATTTTTGTCACCACCAGCATATGTGCATACTGTCAGTGCTGGGTAATTACATAAGCAGATTAAAAAAAAATTAAGTACTTGTAAATTGTAATTAGATTATATTACATTTTAAAATACTCATCAGACTACAGTTACTTTTCTATTGATTACATGATTACATGTTATCCTCACAATGGCAGTAAAGTATTCATAATTCATTGATTATACTTCTTTGTTTTATTTTTAATTTTCTAAAGCCTACTGCTTATATACTGTACGTTCAGAAGATCTTCCAGGTTTGTGGAATTACACACACAGACCAGCCACTAGTCATGTGACTATCACTGAAAACTGAGACCCACAGCATTTGATCACTGGATTTACAAAAAATGCAAAATAGGTATGCACTCTTATAATATTTTATTGTAACAGGAGATAAAGTTAGTGTTTTCTCAAAATTGGAAACTGATCGTGACTGATGTTGTCATCCAGGGGTATCACTTAATTGCTGTGGTTGAAATGCTTTAAAAAGCTTTGGCTTTCTGCAGAAGATTAAGCTCTGGTGTTGGTATTCCTTTGCCGATTGACTGCAGCTTTTCTTTAAAAGTTAATCTTGAAAACGGGGTGAATAATATGTTAGCAACAATGTCGTCCTCATTAATGTTGCTTGCTGTTTCCATGGTGAATAGCGCTAGCTATTTCATCAGTGGGCGGAACGCATCATAGACTTAGTGAAAGTTAGTGAACGCATCATAATCATAGCGGTTTGTTTAAATATGCAGGGCCTTCCCACCCGGGTCTTGGTTCTTCCTCATCTACTTTGGGATTTTCCCTGCCACCATCTCCTTTGGCTTATTAGACAAAAGCACTTTTCTTTGTCTTAATCTTAATCTGTTCTTTTAAGATCATTGACTATGTAACAGATTTCATGAGCACCATTGTTACTATACAAGTAAATAGCTACATTGTAACATTCACAGAGATTCCCACGGCTGTTTTAACAGAATTAATGAACAACCAAAGAACAATAAAACGCTGTGTGTTGACCTTCAAAAATGTTACAGGTATGATATGCAAACTTTCTTCCTACCCGCAAGTTTCACTTTGGCATACATAGTCCAGATTAGTAGCCAACCTACAGTATGATTAACCAATACCTAATAAGGACAGAAAGAACCTCTTCCAGCTTATATATATAAAACTTTACACCTTCTCAAAGTCAAAGACTTCCCTGAATATCTAGAAAATAAATATATTATGTATTATATTGCTGGTTGAAAAACCAAACTGATGTGAAAGACTACCGTTTCTTCACATCAGATCATATTGTTTAAATATATAAATAAAAACTACACTGCTGTTTTTGAAATTTCAATAACTCCAGATTCAAGTAGGAATCTCTTTCTCTATTACTTACTTTCTGCTGTGGAACACTAAAGTGTTTCTCAATTTCGTAGGTGTTTTTTTTATTATTATTATTATTTATTTTTTTGGCAATACAGTGAAAGTCAATGCGATCCAGTGTTCCACAGAAGAGAGTTTTGGAGGAACATGAGAGTGAGTAAATGATAACCGATTTTTCATTTTGGGGTGGACTATCCCTAAGAGGAAGAGACTGACCTAAGAAATCATAATAAATGCATTCCCTTCCATCCTGCAGTAATAGCACATCTCCGCCTCTAGTGAGGGTGTAATATTCAAATAAAAGCCTATAAGCTCAACACTGGCATTCACATTGACAACCTTCAAGAGAATCGACAGACACAGAGAACAATCACCCGTGGCAAACGGTAAATATGACTATTTTATATACAGGTGAAACTCAAAAAATTCAATATTTTTCAATTAATTTATTTCAGTAATTCAACTTAAAATGTCAAGCTAATATATTATATAGAAAATTACATGCAAAGTGAGATATTTCAAGCCTTTATTTGTTATAATTTTGATGATTATGGCTTACAGCTTATGAACATTTTCAAAATTTCTGTGATTTCTAAATTTGGGGGGTTCATAAACTGTAATCATCAAAAATTATAACAAATAAAGGCTTGAAATATCTCACTTTGCATGTAATGAGTCTATATATATTAGTTTCACCTTTTAAGTTGAATTACTGAAATAAATGAACTTTTGCACGATATTCTAATTTTTCGAGTTTCACCTGTATACAGGTTGTGTTTTATAGGCGATCATATTAGATGCAGGCAATTTTGGGATGTGTCTTAGTTAGAAAATATTAATAAATATTATGATTTTAAAAGGTAGAATATTATTATTTTATTTTGTTGTTTGCCTCATCTAAATAGTGACCTGAATATGGCTTCCAAAACTGAAGTACTACTCCTGCTAGTGGCTGTAATGATTGCAAGCTATGGTCTTACCAATGCCACCGACTCAGCCAGCACAGCCAGCGCAGCCAGCGCAGCCAGCGCAGCCAGCACAGCCAGCGCAGCCAGCACAGCCAGCACAGCCAGCTCAACCAGCACAGCCAGCTCAACCAGCACAGCCAGCACAGCCAGCTCAACCAAGGCCCCCAACAGCACTGCGGCCTCTCCTTCACCGGTGGGGATGGTGGGGCTGCCTGGACTTCTGATCTACACGCTCACCTCCACTGCGCTTCTCAAACTCTTCCAGCTCATCTGATCATCAACTCCCTCAGTCTGTGACTGTCACACAGCTAAACCTATACGGGATGGGATGCACTTTGCTTTCTGCTTTCTTGGATTTCTTAACACTTAATATCAGACTGTGTCAGATTACTGATTGTTTTGGAGATATTTACTGTTCTGATAATTTTCTGCATAATATTAAAATATAGAAACAAATGTATGATCGTATGAAGACTTCACATTAAGTATAAGGAAAAACACTTTTGATGACTTTGCTGTCTTTCCTGAATGACCAGAATGGTTAAGGATGGGCATTTACATGTAGGCAAATTATTGAAAAAGAGTTTGTATGTATCATATAGGGATGGGCATTTGAGTAATTTTATTAAGGTGAAAGCTAATATAGACTAACATATATAAGTAAAAAGTTCCCAAAGCTTGTTAAACACAATTAAACAATCAGTACTAAAATAAGAAGAAAGAAACTACATAGAAACTTACTATAAGAAACTTACAAATAATAGGACGTAAGCATACGTATTTCAGCTATGGCTATAACAGAAGATTACTACAGAAATTGAATAAACTAATCAAATGTAAAATTAAAAACTGCATATTCATCACTGTTAGAATTAAATATATATTGATTATTATTGAAGCTATACAGAAATTATTCAGTCAAGAGCAGAGAATGATTCTCTCTCTTTTTTTTGTTGTTGTTGAATGTTTGATTAATATTAATGACAGACGGTCGCAGGAATGTTATCACATATATGATATCAGAAATAGAAGTTAGCATGACTCAAAAATAAAGTTCATACCTGTGGGCAATGTAATAAAAATCAGGATTGCCATTCTTAGATGTGCCAGCTTGGTAGAAGACTGTTTTTAAAGCTTCACATTTCTCCTCCGCGTGGACTTGATGCCTTCAAATAAATAAAAAATATATAAATTAGGGCTGTTAATTTGATTAAAATCACAATCTCTTGAATGTTTTTGGTTGGGTCATCTTGTAAAATGGTCTGTAGACCACTGGTATGAGGTCCAGGTTAAGCGTGTGATTACAACGTTAAAACAGATTCCACCACTGGGCTGTTGAATTCTTGATTCTGAATAATGACTGTTGCACAGTAGTTGTTTTAGGACTGTCCCATATAACTTCCTACAACAGCAAAAGAACCAAAACCCACAAAGACATTGACAAAGCAAACAAATATGACTTTCCTTGTTTTCCCTACTAAATTACCATTTGTTATCTATGGAAATCGTGCTTTCTTTGCGCTCTCTCAACCACACAAACACACAGAAACATCACACACAGTTATCAGAGATCCCCTGTGATTTTATCGATAAAATAGTTTTGCATCTGAAAAGCTACATGACATTTCTGTCTAGTTACTAAAAAACTCTGGGAATCAGACAGTCCTTGTGTACTTGCAACTGACCTGACCTCCATTTGTATGTCACAGTAATTAACTATGATTTGCTCCTTCTAATTGCTAGTTAGAGGCATGTGGTATAAGAGTATTTTCAGAGAGCATTTGATTGGACAGAATTTGTAGTGCAAGATGATAGTTGTATATTTGCTAAAAATAATTTAGACCAAGGTTTAACCTTGTCGGAATGAAGTGAAAGGATAGACAGTTGAGTGTTGGAAGGATGCAAATACAGACGGCAGACTTTTGCATTTCATGCTCAATGATTGCAATCAACCAGCAGCCAAGCTAATGCATCAAATGTACACACACAGTACAGGTAAACATTACCACACACTCAACACACAAAATGAACCCTTACTAATCAAAATAAAATAACTGTTGGCACATTCTGTACGAACGCCCTATTATATTATAATAATTGATAACTTCTGGCCCAAATTCTTTTTAGGGAACTGAAATATTTCCTCTTGCAAATTTCCTTGACAAGTGACTTCAAGTCATGCTAGAAAAAACTGTAAATAATAAATCAGGTCCATAGCTGATCCCTAGTGATCAAGTAGGAAACGAGACAAAGGGAAGTTAGTTAACTTAGCGAGGGAAGGGCATACAAATTGCGTCTATTGTTGTGGTCCCCAGTAGTCTGTTGTTTTCCATCTTTTCGACTGTGAAACAACGGCACAGGCTAGCCTCAGCCTCAGACATCACGTCCACGGACCATTGGTTAGCCATCTGATGCATATGGCACACAAAATTGGGAACACTTTAGTAGTTTTAAAGTCGTCATCTGATTAGTTGCCGGGAGACTTGTGTGTCGCATTCTTTAACGGTCCGCCTGGAAACAAAGATGGCGTGACGCCAAACCCCCTTAAGTTTATAATGAGGATCAACTAAACGCTGGAAGTAGGCTATGTGAAGTGAAGGTGGGAGATTGTGTGAGGGGGTTAACTTATGGAAGTAAAATAATGTCAAATGTTTTTGAAATAAAAAAGCCTGTTGAATTGCTAGCAATTGAATTGAACCATGCTAGCATTTTAATGCATTGTATTTTTAGGGCTTGCATTTTTATGGGCTGAAATTCAACATGGTTGAATATTTAAGCTGTGAATATTTCAATTAAAAACATTTCAAACACATTTTCATTATTAAAAATTCAATAATCCATATTCACCTTTCATATGTCACTTCCAAAATATTCAAACTGTTTAAAAATACAACATTCAACAGGCAATTTTCGGTCCATTTTATTTCGCTTTGCAAATTCGCTTCCACAAATTCAGTGGTTCAAATTCGACAGCAAATTCAACGGCAGGAAACGCAGTAGATTACCGAGCATACTCTCCATCTGCTGTTAGTCGATCTCACCAGCCGGAGGTGCAAAAGCGCGTGTTGTTGACGAAGACCAGCAACAGTGAAAGCAAGCCATTCATTCATAAAACTCATTTAACAGCAATGTAAGTGTAGGCTATTTGTGATTATTATGACGGCGGTTTTATGTTAAAGTCAGTGTCTTCACGGTTACTTTCCCTGTGTAGCCTACGCATCTTTCTCTACCGTGAACAAGATTATAATGTTATTCCCCGATGCGGATATACAGATCCAATATTACATTTTTGAGGTTGACATATATTTCTCTTGGTTGTTTAGTTGCCTTAACTTTATATTGTGGAGATGTCCTGCATGCAGGCTATTAGGCTACATTTAGTCATTTATTTAGCAGACGCTTTTATCCAAAGTGATTTACACTTAAACTAACAATATGAGGACAACAATATGCAAGTGCTATGACTCTTCCCAGTTTAAGCTAATGCAATACACGTAGGCATAGCCAACTATAGGCTACACTATATATATATATATATATATACTGTAGAGAGAGAGAGAGAAGAGAAGAGAAGAGAAGAGAAGAGAAGAGAAGAGAAGAGAAGAGAAGAGAAGAGGAGAAGAGAAGAGAAGAGAAGGGAAGAGAAGAGAAGAGAAGAGAAGAGAAGAGAAGAGAAGAGAAGAGAAGAGAAGAGAAGAGAAAGCGTTAGTAGCCTATTGATCAAGTGTTGATTTTGTGGCAGTATATCACGAAACGCTCTGCATGAAACTTTGCGCGTTACGTTCATATTCTTAGTCCATATAGCCTATATAGTAGTAGCCTATAGCCTACATCCCCAATTTGGTCTTTTATATCTCTGTATCAGTCCATAAACTACGTTTAGCGTTTTGTCCCGACAGAAAGGGAATCCTTGAGTATGAGGTATTGAGGGAAACCGATTATAATCCTGTTCATGTAGAAAAGCTGATGACATGTAGGCTACACATGGAAAGTAACAATGAAGTTATTGAATGAAACATAAACACAGCTTTTGTGTCTTTATCATCTTTTCCGCATATATACTGACACAATCATTTTCATTTTATGAATGAATGGCTTGCTCTAACTGTTGCTCTGTCTTCGTCAACAACACGCGCTTTTGCACCACCTGCTGGTGAGGTTGACTAACAGCAGATGGAGAGTATGCTCGGTAATCTACTGCTTTTCCTGCAGTTCCGTTGAATTTACCAGAGAATGTCTAATAAGGCGAGAAGTTTCACTCTCAGTACACTTCCGGCATCTGAACTGGTTGCAGTTCCACTCTAATTCCATATGAGGGCGCTCACAGGACGAGTGCAGAATGAATGGAGGTCTATGGCGCTATACCCCTCAAAATCCACTTTTCTCAGGATATATTTTTTTGTCTAGTAATTTGAATGTTGTATTCGAAAGGAGATGCAAAGAAATTACACTCTGCTGGGTGTTAGATTTTTTAGAGTCACTTATTTGCTTTAAAAAGTCTTTTAAAGTGTCAATGACGTCATACACATCGTACGACCAGAGATACTGCTTTACTGCTTTACGGCAATCCACTCTGGTGCGTTCGCGCTCTACACTTTCTTTTCTCTCGAGGCATTGACAACACAGCTGACACAGGTTAATACACGTGCTAGAAGAGTTTTTGTTTTGTTTGTTTCTGGTCCCTCTTCGGATGACACGATGCCATCAAGCTGTATCTCTGGTCGTAATCAGTCTTTCACTGACCAATCAGCGTTCATTAGCAGAATGCTAGCGTGTTATGGGCATTTCTCAACGGCAATCGGGTGAAAGAGACACATTTAGCCGTCTAGCCCCATAGACTCCCATTCATTCTGCACTCATGGACGATCGCCCCCAGTGGAACTCTGGTGGAACTACAACCAAAACTCGGTATAATAGGACAGTGGTTCCCAATACTGGTCCTGGGGACCCACAGCTCTGCACATTTATATGTCTCCTTTATCTGACACACCCAGTTCAGTTCATAGAGCTCTTTCCTAACGAGATAATGATCTGAATCAGGTGTGTTAAATGAGGGAGACATACAAACTGTGCAGAGCTGGGTCCCCAGGACCAGGATTGGGAACCACTGCAATAGGACTTAATAGGGAGTGGGTAGGCTCTCCGTAGACGGGCTCTGAATTTACTGTCGAATTTGAACCACTAAATTTGTGGAAGCGAATTTGCAAAGCGAAATAAAATGGACCGACAATTGCCTGTTGAATATTATAGGTTGTATTTTTAATCAGTTTGAATATTTTGGAAGTGAAATATGAAAGGTGAATATGGATTATTGAATTTTTAATAATGAAAATGTGTTGAAATGTTTTTTATTGAAATATTCACAGCTTAAATATTCAACCATGTTGAATTTCAGCCCATAAAAATGCAAGCCCTAAAAATACAATGCATGAAAATGCAAGCATGGTTAATGCAGAGCCTATTTTTTTTAAGTAGTGCAATTCAACAGGCTTTTTGTTTCAAAAACATTTGACATTATTTTACTTCCATATTAACTAGTTTAAATGAGTGCAAATACATATATCTGTCATAACTTCTGGAAAGAAATAGTGAATAGAAAGAAAATCTCTCTAACAAACTGTTAGTTAATGCATTGAGCCCTTAATGTACAGGAAAAATGATGCCAGACTTTCTAAAAATGTCCCTTTTCTTTTCTTCCAGATATCAAGAATTCAGAGTAAGCTGTTTCAGTCATCAATGTAACCCCTTAATTCAGTGAGTTCAGATGATGTTGTGTTCTTCCCATAGTTTCACAAACAAATCTTGCTGCAATAATGAAGACTGTCAGTATTAATTCAAAATGTGCTTTGCTGACACCCTGTGGTAGAAGTGTTTATCACCAAGAAGACACAAATATAAAGTTATAGTTGTTAAATCCATTCTCCAATTCACAGCGCATTCCCATATTGCAGGTAAGAAGGTGATATTGTGTCTTTTCAACACCTTGAGCACTACTAGAAATGTTTGTACTTACTGGCCTAATGCTTTTAAATGTGTAGTTTAAGACCAATTACAGGCTTTCATGGCTTGTGACTACCTCCAACCAACAGCTGGTAGTCCCTATGCTATAATATCTTCTTTTTCTGAAACTGAATTACAATGAACACTCAAATATATATCTGTGTCAAATAATGTGTAAGAAAATGACTCCTCACATTACACATAAAGCAATCATGGTCTAGCTATGGATTCAGCCTTACTCTGAATTTTTGCAGTTCTGGTTTGGGACGACATTATTTTGAAATATTAGTTTGGCCAGTTTATTGATATAATACTATCAACAAACTGGCCAATAAGCTGAAGGGCTGTTGTGGTTCAAATAAGTCCAATTTCACTTGATTACTTTTTGGTTAAAGATTGTCGGGGCTATAACTTATTTATTCCCTTTCCATGTAAACTATATGGCATACCTTTATCTCCACCTTCTAAATAACTCTTTCCCCGCCAGCTTTTTATTTTTTTAAAGTTGCCACTAGCCACCGCCAGCATATCATTTATCATTTTCACATAATTCTCATGGCCCCCAGAATATTTTGTTGTATTAATATCCGAACATGCAATATCAAAAGAACAGAACATCTGCTTTAAAAACATTTTTTTACTCTAGTTAAATGCATTCTTTTTGTTTAGTTTTAGAAACGTTTAGAAAACGTTTGTCAAAGACAAAACTGAATCTAGATCAGATTCAGAGATGATCGAGAACACAGATGGAGTATATCGAGTCCATCAACACCCCCAAAGCTTCAGTGTCCTAGAGCTCATCCTGGGTCGACATTTCACTCAGTAACATTAGGCAGTTTTGACTTATATGCTGTTTAATGTTGATGATTGCATTTTTTTACACATGCATCTGCTTAGTGCTTACATATGTAAGTTGTTTCTGCTTCTTCTTCGCCTGTGTTTTGATCAGGAGATTCAGCACTCTTCAGAAGAAGCGCCCTCCTCCCGTATAACAGTGAATACACGGAAAGTCGGAATTTTCCGTCAATGGCACGTTGTCTCATAAATTACAGAAATTTGTGTCATTGGCGGCTAAAGAGTTCAAACCAATCCCGCTGATGAAAGGCTCACTGTTAGAGAGCAGCAACTAGACTGACATGAAGGCTAGCTTGCTATAAACAAATTAACCGCAGAAACACTAATGTAATTGGTCACGACATCAGTTCACGGAAAGGTAAGCGATGATGGACATGATTGGCTGCTTAGTGTTGTCAAGTTTCACACCCTCATAGTGAGCGTACAATATCCACGTACTATGCTGGGAATGAAATTTACATCAAATGCACTGTACGCGTCAAAACCGAAAGTAGGCTATACTTTTGGCTTTAAACTGACATCCAGACAAAGAATATCACAATGAAATGAAAATTCTGTCATCATATCCCCACCCCCATGTTATATGGTATTTGTCAAAACTTATCTTTTTCTGTTCCATGAAAGACAGTCAAATGGGTTTTACACAGCATGGGGATTAGTAAATGATGACAGTTGTTGTTTTTGGGTGAATTATTCCTTTAAATTTGAGACTGAGGCCTATGAGGTCTAATGTCTGGTGAGATCTCAAGTCCAAGATCAAGACTCTCCGTTTTGGAATAAAAACTTAATGTGTGAAATCACAACAGTGGAAAGAGACTCAAGCTGTGAGCATCTGTTTATTACACAAATAAGAACTTTGTGCCATGAGAACACATCGATAACATCATGATAACGAGATAAACACTGAGTATAAATATATAGCTTTGAACTACACGAGTCCCTCGTTACGTTATGACCTGTGGAGTAAATCTAAGACTATAGAGAAAGTTCATCGCACAACGCCGACAGAGTGAAAAACAAGTGCAGAAATCTTCTGCTAAGGCTGGCGTCCCACTCGCCGCTTTTCAGTCGTACGCTTTCTTTACAGTCGCTGGAGAGTCAGGTGACGTATTCAGACACTTATGCTACAACAGTTAGTAAGTGTGTCATCGACAACAATCAAAATGGAGTCGTTTCAAGTGAGCTAGTGAGACGCCGTGGCAGAAGATACAATACAAACAATGTCCATTCACGACACGAACATTTGAGGAAGACATGAAGAGCATCCACTCAGTGATGATGAAAAGTTCAATATATTTCCCATCACTTCATAGCTGATGTCTGCATGGCAATTCTAATACTTTCATGGTTTTCTGGTTTTAAACCAGTCTGAGATGAGATGTCCGTAACACTGAGATGATAACAGATTCACACAATGGCTCCTTCGTCATACTGTAGTGTCAGATCCGGGCCCTTGCCCTGGCCCCTGTGCTGAAGGTCTGCGTTCCTAAACACTGTTGAGAAGCAGCACTGCTGGTGTGTTGGAGGTCACAGTGAAAGAACGAGTGTCCGTGTCGTTCGTGTCTGCGGATTGGAGAGATAAACTGCGCAGGCTCTTCTCTAGGCGTGAGCTTTTCTGACCGCTGGTGGTGTTCGTTCGGCCAGGTTTAACTTCTGCGCCCTCGGCTCTCTCACCTGTTCGAAAACACACACAACTGATGAGAATCAAATGAACATCAGAAATCACATCTAAAACTGAAGGTATGTTCAGGTTCAGAACAAGTTAAGCCGAGTCGACAGTATTTGTGGCATAATGTTTATCACCTCAATAAAATCATTTTGATGTCGTTTTCTTTAAAATAAAGTAAAAATCAAGCACTTTTAATGGAAGTGAATAGGGCTAATTTTTGGAAGATTTAAAAATGTTCAAATTTCAATTTTAAACAAATGTAAAATGATTAATTCTTCCGTTCATGTGTATTATTTGAGCTGTTAAAGTCATTTTTTACGGTCCTTTTAGGGCTTATGACATTGCGACAAAGGTGTAAGAATGGATATAACAAAAATGTAAGTGATTTTGTTTTGTTTTCACACTAAAAGCATGATTACATGCGTATTGTTTACATCTTGTAACGATACTTTCGAATCAAACAGAGAGAAAAGGGTCTTGCGCATTTTTCAATCCATGTTTTACATTAAGATCCTCCCAAAAAAGCTCAAAGCTTCAAATTCATTTACTGCATATCCCCCAAAAAAGCTGAGATTCCGTATTAATGAACACAGGAGTGCTATATAGAGCTGATCGTTAATCACCAGTTGCTCCACATTTCCCAGAGGTGTATTATACTAGTTAATGAGATGTCTTTTTGTGGAATAGACATGGTACTTCCAATGCGTCGGTGTGCGAATATGGAACAGAAATTATTGCAAACTGAAAGCAAATGGATTTTTCGTCTCAATACTGTACAAACACATAGATTGAATGAAGACTTTAATCTATCCTGTTTTTTTCCTCCTCCTTCGGATTTGTTAATTGCTAATCAATAATTGCTAAATTAAGTGTACATGTGTTGAATGATATGTAAGAAATTGTATATAAAGACGAAATGTTTACAAAGATTGTGCTTTATTTTTTGCACTTATAATAAAAAGAAGATTGCTAGAATCTCAGCATGTAATCCTTTTTTTGGGATACGCAGCAAATTAATTTCAAGCATTGAGCTTTTAGACTCTGATTGGAAGGATCTTATAATATTGAATCATTCAGTATTTTAATGTTTACGGATTGGCCCCATTTACTTCCATTGTAAGTGCCTTTTTGCTTTTTTTAAAGAAAATGGGGGACAATCAACAAGCACTTAAATTATGACTTAATCATTCTGGCTTGTATGGAAGCTTGTTTCCGCCACAAAATAAAAAAAATAAAAGATAATTGCGACTTTTTATCTCACAATTGCGAGTTTACATCTCGCAATTCTGACTTTATTTCTCAGAATTGCGAGATATTAAGTCAGAATTGCGTGTTTTAAAGTCGCAATTGCATGTTATAAAGTCAGAATTCTGAGATATAAAGTCAGAATTGCGAGATATAAAGTCAGAATTCTGACTTTTTTTCTTGCAATTGCGACTTTATATCTCAGAATTCTGACTTTATATCTCAGAATTCTGACTTTATATCACGCAATTGGGAGATATAAAGTCAGAATTGCATGATATAAAGTCGCAATTGCGTGTTATAAAGTCAGGATTGTGAGATATAAACTATTCTGAGGTAAAAAAAAAAAAAAAAAGTCCGTCTTTTTTTTCCCCTTAGAATTGGACTTTATATCTCACAATTCTGAGAAAAGATGTCAGAATTGCGAGATATAAACTTGCAATTATGTGTTATAAAGTCAGAATTGCGTGATATAAAGTCAGAATTCTGATATATAAAGTCAGAATTGCGTGATATAAAGTCGCAATTGCGAGAAAAAAAGTCAGAATTCTGACTTTATATCTCAGAATTCTGACTTTATATCACGCAATTCTGACTTTATAACACATAATTGCAAATCTCACGCAATTGTGAGATAAAAAGTCGCAATTATCTTTTATTTTTTTTATTTTGTGGCGGAAACAAGCTTCCATAGGCTTGTTTATTGTCACACATAAAAAAAAAAAAATATTGGCTTAAGAAAAATCAATCATGTGATCATTAATTTGGAATTTTCTTTTTTTTTGTTGTGATTTGATATTGTGATATTGTAATTTGTTATATTGTGATGTAATATTATTATTATGTTCTTCTTTTCTCCATTGTAATGGAGTGCTGTAATTTTATGTAACAACATCCTGTCCAGAGACCACATACCGGTATGCAAATTAGCTAACTCTGGCACAACATTTGTTTTTCATGTTCCCTGTTAAATATTTTTTTATATATATATATATATATATATATATATATATATATATATATATATATATATATATATATATATATATATATATATATATACATTTTTGTGAATAATAAACATAATGCCACAATTCCTTGTAAGTAAAACTGTCTTTGGCAAGTGAATAAAACTCGCTAGTTGGCCGGTAACTTTATGACTCCACACATGTGAGTCAGTCCTCATGGTTCAAGGTTTTTGGCTCTCACCTCGTTCCTGTTCACAGTCTGGAGACGAGGCCCCGCTGCACTCGCTGCGAGGGCCCAACACCGGAGACACCTGCTCGAAGCCCTCCAGAGAGCCCGAGCCGGGCAGCTGGAGCAGCTCAGGAGCGGCGGAGGGAGACGACGGGGGCGAGGAGGACGGGTACGGGCAGGAGGACGAGAGCAGGGGATATGAGGAGGGAGAGGAGGGGATCGGACAGGCCAGGTCGAGAGGTGCAGACGTGGAGCTCAGGCTGCCGGTGGACCGTGTCTCGGGATCGTCTTCTGATGTCGTGCCGGTGCAGCTGTCCTCCATATTCACTGAAATCACTGTAGAAAAAACACAACCGTTTGAGTTTACATCAGCATTTTGAATATTGTTAGTTGATACTTCTTTTCTGGCTTACTTACCAATCCAGTTATCTAATAAACCTGGAAGTGTATATTACAACTATTGTTGGCTCTTTGACAAATTGACTAGAAAGGATTAAATACATACAACTGTCTTGGAAAGTGAGCAAAACATTTCACAAATAGAAGTTTGTTTGGTGCAAAATGGTCAAATATGATATTTCATTATCTGATGCAATAAAATATATACATTTTTGAAGTTTATATTCACTTTTTTGTGCCACTGTAATAGCTCAATTTTGTTTCGTCTCTCTGGTCTAAAACAGGCACAGCTGAAGTGAAATCAAACTGAAATAAGAGAACTGAATAAAATCTATGTAGTCAGTCTAAAATAAAATTATTTTGTACCAGCAGTTAGTTGCCAAAGCAACATTTAAAATTTTAGTTTAGTTTCAGTTTTAAAATAAAACTGAAGTAAAAAATGAATTATAAGGTTGCGTGAAACTGCTTGACAGATTTGATTGTAAACTACTTTTTCGCTTATACAGTGGCACAAAAAAATATAAAATCACTTAAAATGTATGAATTTTATTGAATTGGATAAAATGTCATATACCATTTTAAACCAAATGAATTTATTTTCGTGAAATGTTTCTTTTCAGGACTGCTGTATGTATTACAAACTGAATTACAATGTGCATTATGTATGATCTCACTTACTGGATATGCCGTCAGACTCCATTTTGAAGTTGGCGATGTCGTCGGTAGCGGCCCCGTCATCTTCGGCCCCCACCCCTCGGCCCCGGGGCCCCATGGCCGAGAGCCGGCGGCGTGCGTGGATCTCATCCGAGATGGTCTCCAGGTTCCGAAGGGCCGTCCTGTACTCGGCTTTGGCCTGGGTCAGTTTAGCCTGACGCTCGTCGACCCGTCTTTTCAGTTGCTGTGTGGGAGAAGGAGGACAAGATAAAGCGGAGAACAGGTCACATATATTCATAATCAAGATTCAGATCAAATCTACATGTTAGTTTGTGTTTCTAATAGGAATACTCTTGAATGACTAAAAACATGCAAAAATTGTCTAAAGAAAATGTCTAAAGAAGGGACCTTTGTATCATTACATTTTTAATATCGTGACATTATTTTTAATAACATATTAGCACATTTCCCCCCAAATTCTCATTACTGTAATGCGCCTGTAATTTGTATGCATGTATGTATTTAAATTTATTTATCTATATATTTATTCATTTTAATTTATAATATTATTTTTATATTTCTATTATTCTCAATGATGATTCTTCTGAGATTATCATTACTGTATTGCATACTGTATTTTTTTAAATAAAATATAAAATATATTAAAACATAATATATTTTTAAAAATTATATATTTAAATATACATTTGGTTGAAGTAGTTTCATTACTGTAATGCGCTTCTATGTTTTTAAAAAAATATTTATTAATTGTAATTTCCATTGTTCTTAATGGTGATTCTCCTTAGATTACCTTTTTACATACCGTATTTTTTTTAAAATAAAATATACATTAAAACATAATATTTCAACACATTTAAAAAAAAATATTATATTTTTTTTAAATATTTGACAAATATTATTTTTAATTTATATTTAAATTTAATTGAAGTTTTAAAATATTACAAAATTACTGTAGTACAATGATTTATATATATCAACAGAAGTTAATTTCAGTACAACAAAAACTACAATGATGTATAAATCAACAAATTACAATTTAAATAATTTCTGATTATATAATATAAAAAATAAAAATGATTTTATTCATATTACAGTAATGAGAATTAAGGGTGAAATGAGTACTTAATGGTTTTAAAACTAGCCTTCATTTTCTTCAGATAAAATATAAATAAATATGAATGAATGAATATTAAAAACTGACGTACCTCGAGCTGCAGATAATACTTCGCCTTTAATTCAAAGTACGGCCTGCAGAGGGAGAGAAAGAGGACGATTAGAACAGAGTGAGTCTCAGAGCCGGTTTCCACGGCAACAACAGAGCGCTGTGAAGGAACCGGCACATTCCATCAGCAGAAGCACATCTGGAACACATTAGAGACGCCCCACACTGAACTACACTTCATCCGCAGCAGAGGCCCGGGGTGGGGAAACACAGAGTTTTTGGTCATTTATATGTGTGAGAGAGGAAACATTTTGTGGGTTTTCTTAGCAAACATAACTTTATTCCCAAATATGTTTTTGAAATGGATCATTATGAATGATGCATGTCCTGCAGAACGAGTGCGTGCAGAACTTGTTTCAGCAAGATTTTAAGGTGTCTCCTCTTTATGTCAATTGCAACATGATTTATTTGTATTATTTTTATAAATGCCTCGAACAAAGGTTTTCTGTTGATTGATCAATTTAATGTGTGCTTGCTGAATAAAAACATTAATTTCTTACAAAACAAATCTTACAGACCTCAAACTTTAGAGCGGTAGTGTATGTATATCAAAAACAGACTGATGTATGGGTGGATAAATGGATGGATGGAAGGATGGATGGTTAAATGGATGGATGGGTGAATGGATGGAGAAATGGATGGATGGATGGATGGATGAATGGAAGGATGGATGAATGGATGGATGGAAGGATGGATGGTTAAATGGATGGATGGGTGGATGGATGGATGGATGGATGGATGGATGGATGGATGGATGGATGGATGGATGAATGGAAGGATGGATGAATGGAAGGATGGATGGATGGATGGATGGATGGAAGGATGGATGGTTAAATGGATGGATGGGTGAATGGATGGAGAAATGGATGAATGGAAGGATGGATGAATGGAAGGATGGATGGATGGATGGATGGATGGATGGAAGGATGGATGGTTAAATGGATGGATGGATGGATGGATGGATGGATGGATGGATGGATGGATGGAAGGATGGATGGTTAAATGGATGGATGGGTGGATGGATGGATGGATGGATGGATGGATGGATGGATGGATGGATGAATGGAAGGATGGATGAATGGAAGGATGGATGGATGGATGGATGGATGGATGGATGGAAGGATGGATGGATGAATGGATGGATGGATGGATGAATGGAAGGATGGATGGATGGAGGGATGGATCATGGATGGAGCGATGGATGGTTGTCCTCTGACCTGGACTTGTTGATGGTGCGTTTGAGCTTCTTCTCCAGTTGTCTCATGTGGCTGATGGCGGCATTGTATTTGGTCGCTGTTTCTCTGTGCTCGAGTTCACTGCGTGTCCTGGTTTGCTCCGCCTCCATCACCTGGAGGAGCCAATCAGAGCAGTTCAGAATCACATTAACATAGAACAGAATATTGTGTTCTACAGCTACAGGAACTCATGTATGGTGTAGCATGTGTATGGTGAGTGCTGTTGTGTCTCTCACCCTCTGGGTGGCGTGGTTGAGCATCTCCTGCCAGGCCGAGTCAAACTGTCTGCTGTCCTCCTCTAACAGACGCTCCTCGGCCAGAGCGATGGTCTCCTTCGCTGCCCGCAGGTTCTCCATGGCCCGCTGATACTCCTGTGTGGCTTTCTGAGCCTCAACCTGAGCCTGAAACACATCAGAATATTACAATAGTTTCAGGACTTTGGGCTGTTTTCCAAACTCTTGAAATTAAGCTTGTGTATGTATCTATGTTAAGCAATACGGTATAATTTGCTGAAGCATAATTTGCAGACAAATGTATAACTCATGTCTCAGCAGAAACTGTCTTCAGCGAGCAGCTCACATTCTTCATCTCTTGCAATGCATTCGCAGCTGACAGATTCAAGTGTGCACATGTTGTTACGTAAACCATGATGACACATCCTTAGCGTTACCAAGATACCGTAGTAAACAACTGCTGTCAATACTCTGTCATTTGCTCATACTGATGACGCAAATGTACCACAATTCAGTGCCATTGTGAGACGTTCTCCAGGGAAGACTCTATTTATGGAAGAATTAAAGTGTGATTTAAGTTTGTGTTCAATTGGTACCACTTTACATTTGTTAACATTATTTAGCATTAGTCCCATAATGGGATCTTACTCTAAACTGTAACCACACAATTTAATCTTTAGTTTCTCATTTACAGACGATCCCTCTTTCATTATTCAAATCTATATTCTGCTAAAGAATTCATAAAGAAAACTAGTAGCTTGAGACAAGAAGCTAATGTATATTTCATAAAGCTCAATCATCTCACCTCCTGGGTCTGTGCAATCAAATCCATGAGGCTTTTCTCAGTTATAAAGAATCTAATAATAATTGTCATTTTCCCAGCTTCTAAAAGGGGGTTTCCCAGTGATGCTGTAAATTTTCGGTTCCCCAAAATAAATTTCAGCTAAAAGTTCTTATAAGAACCATTTTTTTAGTGCGAAAAATATTTTACAGATCTAAAGAACCCTTTTGTGGAATGGAAAGATTCCAAGGATTTTGAAGGTTCTTCATGGAACCATCAGTGCCAATAATTTATAAGAGTGTTTATTTAAAAAAGTATTCCAGCTTTAATCTCATGGCAGGAGATTAAAAAACTGGATATAACTTTACGCAGACAAGGTCAGTAAGTGAATTACTAGTTTCATATTAACTTTATGTCTTGCTTGCTTTCTTGCTTTATCTGTGTCGCAGTCCATTAAAAATCCCAGCTGGAGTCAGTGGCTCGGCCAGCGCTGTGTGAACGAACGTCAGTGTATTTCTGTGTTGCATGGAAGAATCCAGAAGTGCTCAGTACAGTGTGAAGGTAGAGAGAGAGAGAGAGAGAGAGAGAGCGAGAGACGACATGCACTTCTTCAGACAGACGACTCACACACTTACACGTCAGTTAGCATTAGCGAGATGAGGTGAACGCTTAGTTTCCTCGGGTTCATGAACACATTTGGTAATGCGTCATGTCAAACGTTTCCAGAACTGACCTTTCTGACCATTGTTCAAAACCGAGCTTTCAACATCATGAAACAATGCATGTGCAGCATCAAACAATAGCTCTATTTAGGCCTCTGCTAACGCAGGGATGTGATGATGGCATGTCTGCGTGGGCAAACGCTCCACACTGAAGCAACACTGAGACATTAAAGGCTGGTCTCTAAATTTGCTTTGGCTTCTCAGTGGGGCAGTGTTTAAGCGTTTTTAGTGATTATTAAAACATTTTAATCGAAAAGGTGTTTGTTTGATTTGAGCAATTTTCTGTAGGTCTTATTTGTCATTAAACTGTATTATATAAAATGAGTACGCTAGCATTAAAAATGTTAGGGTCAGTAAGATTTTCTGTTCACCAAGGCTGCATTTATTTGATTAAAAAAACAGTAAAAGCAGTAATATTGTGAAATATTATTGTAATGTAAAATAGCTGTTTTCTATGTGAATATACTGTAATGTCATTTATTCCTGTGATTAATGACCATTTATTCCATCATTACTCCAGTCTTCAGTGTCACATGATCCTTCAGAAATCATTCTTATGCGGATTTGCTGCTCAAGAAACATTTAATTTTATAATCAATGTTGAAAACATTGTTTCTACATTCAAATTTGGTAGAAACCATGATACATTTAATGAATAGAATGTTCAAAAGTAAGAAATAGATACTATGTCTACTAATACTATGTGAAATAGAAAACTTAACACTCACTTTTGAACAATTTAATGTATGTTTGATAAATAGAAGTATTAATTACACACACAAAAAATCTTACTGAAACCCCAAACTTTTGAACAGCAGTGTATATTATTATAATCTTTATATTGGCCGTTGTGCACACTGCTCTATAAATGTTCTTTTTTCAGTATTGGCTATTACAAAATCCATGACTCAATCAACACCCAGTGGTGCAGCACATGACCACAGAGTAACCCAGAACAGCGGCCCACACTACAGATGATGAGAGATGATGCATTTCTCCCGATCTGTCAACTGCCCATTGTGTGTCACTCATAATACTGTGATTTTGACCGAGCTGCTCAGTCACAAAGAGCCTGTGTGTGTCGGCCCGCCGGAGTCTGGAGAGACGACAGCCATAAAGCCGTCACTGTGGCTGTGATGTAACTCGTGATGAACTGTGCTCCTGAAGACTCTGAAGGGATTCCTAACATACTGATGCACAGTGAGAGATGCTAGACGCTGGAAAAACATCTAGTAGACATAGGAGCGTTTACACAACGAAAGCAATCCGGTCGAATGTGTTGTTGAAGTGGTCAAAAAGCTCAAAACGTTTTAGACCCTGTTTACAGCTGTATTTAGTGTCGTCCACTTGTGATCCGATCGCCTTTAGACACTTTCCCTCACGAGGTCAAGGTTAAGGTCAGGTGAAGCTGAGCTCTGTTAACACTGTAATGACAGATTAAGAGTTACGTCAATAAAGGTTCTCACTTGCTGTGGAGCTTTTAAGATCAAAATCACACACTTGCTCATCTGCCTGTCTGTTCACACACACTTGTCATGTTCTGTGTGTCTGTGCTGAGAAGGAAACAGAAATGCACTGTCTGTTTCTTACTGCCCGTTTTCTCCTCCTGGTAATGTGTTTGACAGGCAGCACAAGTATGATTTTCTCTGGTTTGCTGACCTATTTTCTTCCTAAACTCGGTCAGACATGATGAATTTTTCATGAGCAGTATTCATGAAATCGTGTTGAATTACCATTTAAGGACTTCAGTATGATCTGAAGATGCATAATCACCTCAATAACTAAACGCAGGAAACTTCCCCGTGTTTTTATTAGCATTCGCATTAAATGCAGAAGTATGTTTGCATGTTAACTTCACTGTCTGTAAATAATCTACAAACTTCCTCCTGCTGGTTTTAGCATGATCACAGATTAAAGTCTTTTGATTGACATCCCTTTATGAAAACACACATGAACATCTTTTATACATAAGCGAGAGTGTAGATCTCCTAGCATTCAATAAGCAAACCAGTGGAATTCCACAACCTCATCCAAAATGAGACAAAGACGGCTGTTTTCCTTCTGCACAGATCCACAGGGATCAGAGTAAACAATCCGGATCTTTCTTCATGACTATGATTTATGCAATACGAGCTCCTTCTCTTTCTCTGTCCACAATCCTTCCTATTATAGCATAATTCATCTGACTTAAAATTAAAATGGTCTTGCTTTTACAGAACAATATAGTGGCCCTGAAGTGTAAAAAACTAAATGGCTAGTTTATTATTAGCTCTTTGCATATATTTACAACTTTTTTTTAAATAACCATATTTTCAAGATGCATAATGAGCATAAATATTATAATTGTGAAAACAATTAAATGTATTAACTTAAAAAGTTTGAATATGGCAAGCTGTGGAACAAACCATACTCAATTAGTTCAAAGACTGAAACTAATTGGATTGATTGATTGATTGATTGATTGATTGATTGATTGATTGATTGATTGATTGATTAAAAGTTCATATACCTGGTTAATTGTGTATTTTAAAATATATATTTTTTTAATGTTTATGTTTACTATTACATAATTCATACCTGTTTCTTTTAAATATGACTGAAAAATATGCATTACATTAAGTTTATTAGCTTGTCTATATTAAAACTGTGCAAGTTGATGTTTTATATGCAATTCAAATACATAAATCTTAAATTGAGGCCAAATATTTGTGTAGAAAACAGGAAGTTTAGCATTTCCAGTGTACTAGTTCAATACCACAGTGTCTCCTGTATGCTGCCTGCAGTTTATTAATGACGTGATGCAGTGTGCAACAATAAACAGTGGTATTTTCAGTTATAATCTTAGAAATAACTATTATTATTTAGCATTTTTATTCATTTTAATAAACTTTTGAGAAGTCAAATATTTAGTCCAGGAAAAGGATGTAAAAGAAATCAAGCCTGGATGGCACTAATTCTGATTCAATCATCACACTGTAAATACAAGGTTAGGTCAAGTGCAGTGTATAATTGGGGACAATATTCATTGCACTGTTTGATACACAAGCACATTACGGCAAATGTAATTAGTCATCCAGGTATTCCGTGAATGCATGTGCATATTGTATACATAATGCACACTGAACAATTATTATGAGTAAAATGAGCGGGTTGATAGTAAGATGCGTCATTCATTACCTAATCTAATTCTTGTGCAAATGTAATATGTCATGTTTATTTTATGCATGCATAAAGTGCATAGTATACTGCAGAAACAGTAGTAGTACTGTATGCTATTTTGAACAAACAGAAGGGACAGTTTGGACAATGTTTTGCTGTGAGCAGAAAAGAAATGAGATAACAAATGTTTGAATATTTTAATGTCCAACTGAGTGGTTAACTAAAATAGTTCTACATTTGCATATGAGACATTGCAGCAGGAGAAGATCCAGTGCAGTCTCAGTCTGGATAACACCTCCATGTACTGTCAGTTCAAATGACCTTGATTTGACCACGATAGTGTGTGTGTGTGTCTGTTTTAAAACCTCTGCTCATCTCTAATCAACACTCAGACACACACACGCTGTGAGGGGACGTGAGGTGTGAGGTCAGCTGACACGTGTTGGAGTCGCCTGTCACTGATGTCTGATGTTTGCTGCTCAAGTCTCACGTGTCACAGGACAGAACAGATGCCAGAGGAACGAGAGGTGAGAGACGCGCCAGAACACACTGAACACTGTTAAAAGACACACCCGTCCATCTATCTATATATTTAGATAGACAGACAGACAGACAGATATTCCGACAGACAGACCGACCGAATCAAGGTCATCCATCTATCTATCTATCTATCTATCTATCTATCTATCTATCTATCTATCTATCTATCTATCTATCTATCTATCTATCTATCTATCTATCTATCTATCTATCTATCTATCTATCTATCTATCTATCTATCTGTCTGTCTGTCTATCTGTCTGTCTGTCTGTCTGTCTGTCTGTCTGTCTGTCTGCTCATTGGAGGTGTGATCGTGTACTGTGTTCTGATTGGCTGTAAAGTGGGCGTTGGCATTCTGACGGAGAGACAGCTGGCATTGCCAGTCTTAGCTGTGTGTCTCACCCACTGACACAGACAGATCATGGTGGTCTTTTAAGGTGATGACAGGACAGTTACACAAGACCACCTTCATTTCATTACCAGCGCAGAGAAATGTACACACACACACACACACACACACACACACACACACACACACACACACACACTGACTTCAGCTTTACACAGATCAAACACAGTGGTATAATGCATATTAAGATTAAATCAAGCCATTAAATCATATTAGCTAACATCAATAACAGTGTGTGTGTGCTGCGTATTATTTACTCCATCTGTATTATTATGTTTCTTTTGATCGTATCGTTCACAATAAGAAAGTTCATGAGTAGATGCTGACGTACAGATGTGTTACTTACGATCAGTGTACACTTCAGCTTAAATGAATCAGGTTTTACCAGGAGCTTTTAAAAGATTAGCTAGCGTTGTCTTTTTCTTGGCGGCTGTTTACTGACTCATGACTAATGTCAGATCATTTTGTTTTAATGCGTATAAAAATAGACTTAGAATATGAGCGAGTGACCGGAGCTTCTGTCTTTCTGAAGGCTTCTCACAGCTTTCTCAAGAGAGTCAATCTCTTCATCACTTCATTTGAAATAAAATTAGTTTATCTAATGAGAATTCTCTCTCTCTCTCTCTCTCTCTCTTTATTTATATATAAATAAATATAACTCTAAACGTTTGAATATACACTGCAGATAAACACTGCACTTCTGTTGGGTTTTGACAGAAGTTGAGCAGAACTCTCACTAAAGTCACCTCTTGGATATAAAAAGCTCTTTTATGACTGTTTGAGAGAGACATTTGTGTTGATTTATCACTGTCACAAGGTGATAATATGGAGAATTTCATGGCTGAAAGCAGCAGGGATATCAAGTCCATCCTCACACACACTCACATGACACTAATGACACGCGCTTCCCAGCTAGCAAAAAGTCGTCTATTAGACGTTGAATAGACGTAAATCTACAACGTCTAATTACGATTTTTCAACGTTGAAAACAGGTCGATCTTCAACGTCTTGATGGAATATGTAAAACTCTTTAAATTTATTTGAGATAATAATGAACATGGTTTTGGTAGTTTGTTTTTGTCCTTTATTTTAGCATGTATACCAGACTTACCCTGTCTTAGATTATTAGTTGAAAACACGTAGTCAAACAGTCTGGCCGAAACTACTTAGTTGAAATCACGTCGTAAACCAGTCCAAGGCGACTTATTTTCAACCATATTTCAACGTTGAAAGACAATAATTGTTTACTGGGTTGTTCATATTAAAATCTAGATTTTGATTGTAATAACTGTCACTATGCTAAGATGTCCTGAGGAGAAGAGACTTTTCATGCATTTAGACGCATTAGAAGGACGTCATGTTCAGTCTTCTCTCCTTCGCTGTTTCTATCTATAGGAAATACCAAGGCCTGTTTGCAAACAAATGATGATGGTCTGTGCGCTGCACTGCAGGTCATTCATTATTCAGAAGCTGACAGCGCCGGCTGAGTTTGGGGGTGGAAGACGGTCATGTGATTATGAGAAGTTAAACTGGGGCAAACGTGTTTTTCTTAAACTTGTCCACCAAAATCACCAAGTCACGCTCTTTTGTAACATCACACTTTTTTTGATCATAGCACATGTTAATCTTCTGTTAATCTATA
The DNA here is from genome assembly GCF_964197995.2 of Scardinius erythrophthalmus. Taxonomy (NCBI): domain Eukaryota; kingdom Metazoa; phylum Chordata; class Actinopteri; order Cypriniformes; family Leuciscidae; genus Scardinius; species Scardinius erythrophthalmus. The sequence continues at coordinate 7,914,151 of NC_138230.1, read as the reverse complement.
AAGATTACACTATTAGTTCATGACACTTTACAATGTAAAGTCAGCAAGATAGTTTTGCACTGCTAATTTTTTTTTCTGTTTTATATATTTTGGATGGCTATTTAAGCATAAATCAAGATTAGTGCTGGGCAATATAACAAAGACAGTTAATCTATCTATCTATCTATAATTATCATGGTGAACATGTGTACTTCTTGGCCAAAGGAAAAAGGTATTTTTAAAAGCTAAAAGCAAAACTAATTTTAATTTTATATCATAAGTATTATGAATATTTTTTTATATATTGTCCAGCTCTAGACATGCAAGGTCATTTCAACAGTTTACTCTGCACATAGATCCACAGTTGCCTGTGTTTAACCTACTGGTAGAGATCTATGAGGTGAACCAGAGTCATGCCTGCTGAACCGGGTCACCAGCTGTTTCCTGCTGTTCAACGGGCCTCTATGGCAACAGCCAAACCTTCATTACATAACTCTGTTCTTTAGCCTGCTTTCCTTTTTACAGTTGTGAACGACTATTTATAAGTTTAAAAGGGCCTTAATGTGTTTTTCCTAATCATTTATTCCCTAGATGGGATTCCAGAAGATTCCACACCATGCAAAAATCCAGCAAAACAAACATTACTGCGTCTCACCTGGCGGGCCGCTCTCCTGGCCTCCCAGTACGGTTTAGAGTCTTCCACGGCTTTACCGATCTTCTTGACCTGCTCGTCCAGCTTGACTGTGGCCTCCAACAGGACCGCGCGAAACTTCTGCCGGGAATCCTAAAGAAAACAGAGGTCAATAACAGACAATGAATCTAAAATCACACATGCTCAAGTGTCTCAAACAAAACTTAATATTCAATGGCACAAACTCACAGATCTGTCAAATTCAGTAGGTAGTTCCTCATTGAAAGCACTGGGAACTTGATACAACTTTGTTTCTTGATAAAGTGCACTCACACACTCCTAAATATTGCATAAAGCTAGCAAATCAGATTAAAAAATGGTAAAACTTTACATTAAGGGTTCATTAGTCAACATTAGTTAATGTATTAACTAACATGAACTAACAATGAGCAATATATTTGTAACAGTAACAGTTATTAATCTCTATTAATGTTAGTTAATAAAAATCCAGCTGTTCATTGTTTGTTCATGTTAGTTCACATTGCATTAATGTTAACAAATACAACCTTTGATTTTAATAATGTATTAGTAAATGTTGAAATTAATATTAACTAAAATTAATTAATGCTGTAGAAGTGTTGTTCATTGTTAGTTCATGTTAACTAAGGTAGTTAACTAATGTTAACTAATGAACCTTATTGTAAAGTGTTAACAAAAAATGTTGTGCAATATGCATGAGTGAACACAGTGCTGTCAAGGTTTGACTCCCTGAACATTTTTAGCTGTATGAACAACTGAATACTTGTCTTTGTGTTTACAAGTATACTGAAGTGTGAATTACAGTACATGCAGTCCGTGTAACCTGAATAATTCCCAGGCTCATCATATCCAGGCAACATGCACTGTATGCTCAGGAATCTCACTGAATTATGAGTTTCCATCTTTCACTTTCACAGCAATGCAACGCTTCAATAGCCAGCCTTTTGTTGCTCCCTGAAAAGCGCTGGATCAGCTAACTCAATTCAGCATTTAACCCAGTTAAGGAGGAATCTACTCCCTGCTTTCTAGACAGAAAACTCTCCCTCAGCAGAAAGAAACAAGCACGTTTGTAGCATAAGATGAGCCGCGGGGCCTGTGAGTTTGAGTCGTACGTGTGTCCGTGTGTCGTGTCCAGTTCTGCCGGTCATGAATCTGTTGTGGACTGGGTTTGGACATGTTTAAAAACACTGACATTACATCCTTCCACACAGGACCTCTGTGACAAAAGACACGTCAGAGGGATTTAGACTTCCTCTGACAGAAAGTTCCCTCTGCTGATTAATCACAGGCCAAATACAGTGAAATATAGAGAACCGTGAGAGATCATTTGTCATTTAAAAAAAAAATGAGGATGAGGAACAAATGAATCTGAAATAAGACTAAAAGAGAACTTATGGGAAACATTTTATAATAAGGCTTCATTTGTTAATATTATTAGTTAACACTAATAATAACTGCACTTCTACAGCATTTATTAATATTTGTTAATGTTAAATTCAGCATTTAATAATACATTACTGAAATCCAAAGTTGTATTTGTTAACATTAGTGAATGCACTGTGAAGTAATTACAGTAACTAATGTATTGCTCATGGTTAGTTCATGTAAATGAATGCATTAACTAATGTTAACAAATGAAACCTTATTATAAAGTGTTACTGACTTACGAATGTCTGAATTCTACAGTGTTATTATTGCTAACTAAAACTTTTAAAAGCATTTTAGTTCATAGATATAAAGCTGAAATAAAATATAATAATATGAGGGAATTTAAAAAGATAATATAATATATATAGTAGTATTGCCTTAAATGTTACAATGTTGCCTTAAGAATACAAAAATTACACGGATTAACCCTGTTTTACAAAATATATCTGATAATCACATATACAAATATATAAAGCTAATTTTACAATAATCCTCATTATTTCTTAGTTTTTTTTAACCATGGTGTTATTTGAAATACTTTGGACTACCATGTTATTATCACTCATTCGGCGCCTTACCTTTACCATGGTACCAGCACATAATTTTTTTAGTAAGAGTGTATTCTGTATTTAAAAAGGAAATCATAAATCAGCTGAAACAAAACATGGAAATTGATATTTCTTGTGCCAATTTAGCAACTGGCAATTTACTACTATTTGTATCTCCTTTTGTGTTCCACAGAAGAATGTTAGTCTCTGGGGTTTGGAATGAAACGAGGAAGTGTATGTTCCTAAACTACTCATCTAGCTATTGAGGCTTTCAGAGCCGGAATTCCAGACTCGGATTGAAGAGATTTCCTCTGTCTGCTCAGTAGATAAAAAGGGTGTCAGTCGCATGAAGGAATGGTCCTATTGGTCAGAGCCGGATGGGGGGGGAGGGTGCTGAGCTTTCAGACATGTCTTTGGAATTCCGCCTGCAACCATTTTCAGCAAAAACAGTGACAGCAGAAAGCAGGCATGTGAACCTTACCTCCAGCTCGGTCTCCCATCTGTTGATGTTATCGGTAGACTGATTCAGTTTCTCCAGTTCGCCCTGTTGAAGAGAGAACGCCAGTTGAGATCGCAGTGAGATGTCTGTTGCAATGCCAGCAACATCTGGAAAGTGTTCTTCAAGTAACCCAACACTGAAATGAAGCTCATATGTATGCTTTTCCTCCCATGTTAGCTACACGTTGATGACACACAGATGTTTCACACTGTTGTTTTCATTACGGGATTATTTTCTTTCATGGGTGGAGGATGAAAAACCAGTTCAACTTGCACAGACTTACAGTTTGTTTCATGATTCTTTAGAGCACTTTCAAAGAGAAACGCTTCATTTTGAAATGCATTTAAAGGTGTAATTTATTGTAAAGAAAGTAATATAACGTTTCAAATGATAAAACAATTGATAATGTGTTTAAAAAATAGACAACGTATCTGGACACAAAAAAACATGCTTTATAGAAAATTTGTTTGTGATGTTTTGGTGATTTTAGTTTGGTGCAAGTGTTTTGTTGTTTTTGCAGGGTCAAACAATATAGCAGTGTGTCCAAATACTGGGTCATTGTAGATCGTTTTCTAACGAATAAAAACATTATAATTCTAACAGGAATCTAACACTTCATAAGCACGTCTTAATTCTGCATGCAGAGCGCGTAAACTCGACCGTTTCCTTTAAAAATGAAACCGAATTCTAAATATGACGTCAAAGTAAACATGTATCTGATTGTCAACGCGGTTCCTCAATGTAACAAACGAAGAAACAATGTAACACAATATAAGAGATGATGTCACAATGGGGTTCCCCTGATCGAATCAAACACCAGCTGATGAACAATCTGAACCAACAGAACATGATCTGATCAGATTATTATAGACTTCTGATGAAATTATGTACGATCTGATCGATCTTAAATCCAAAAAAGAGTTTGACCCCGTCTAACTTAAGTTCTGGTTTCGGGAAGGTTAAACAGGAATGACTTCTGATCGACACATAAAACAATAATCGACATATAGAACAATATAACATGTCAATACAGCCAACATAGCCTATAAGTATTCAGTCGAGTTTCGTTAATCCGCTTTAAATGGATTTTGTCGATGCGAATTCTCAGATGTATCAGTCGAAATTGATTTTGTTTCACTGTACCTGAATCCTCGGGTCAACCTCCTCTTCCTCCAGAGACTCCGAGTCTTCATCAGATTTATTCTCTTTCTCTATGTCGTTCATTTTAATAGTAGACGCGATTCGTTTATTATTAGCCGAACAAAGCGGGTCTCTGTCCGGGATTACGGGCTCCGATGATCCGCGCAGAGCCGCGCTTCTGCGGTCACTCCATTAGTTCATCCAGACAAACGCGATTAAAAGAAACACGCACGATCCCTCATATCCAAAAGATATGAATCTGCAGAGACACAAACACACAAAATACCGGCAGACATGAGAATGAGGAGCCGCTAAAGCTTGGAGATCTAGTGAGATCTCGCCCGCCCCCTCCGGCGTCCTGAATGAGGGTCACTCACTGCAGAGAGAGAGAGAGATTGATATAGATTAGATATAGATCTTTTTGAGTAAAGGCAAGAACTGGTTATTGAAAATGTTACATAGGCCTACATATATGTATTGAATTATCTCTCTAAAGATAGATGATTTTATTGTTAACATGTCAAATTAAACTACAAAAATATAATTCTTGTTACATTTGTGAATTCATAGTTGAAGACATGTTCATAAAAATATTTTAAAATGACTATTTTAATTACTATAAGGAATGACAAGAAACAATTTTAGTACTTAAAGTATTTTAATCCTTGTCCAAATAATAGAAGTTTAATCTTATTTTACTTTTTTTGGTCATTTCAAAATAACAACAGTGCTGTGACATAAAATGACCCAGTCAGTCAGAGATATTAAAAATAAATATTTTTGAAGGCAATACCAAGTTCTGGCATGAAACTCTAGATGGCGCAGGCTGATTGGTCCTTAACTCATTTGGTAGCGATCACATCATTATCAATTGCTCAGCTGATTGGTCCTTAACTCATTTGGTAGCGATCACATCATTATCGATTTCACAGCTGATTGGTTGTTGTTACATCAGCAGCCAATGAGCTGCGGCTCAACATTTAAATAGTGTGGCTGTTAGCAGTGCAGAATGCTTTCAGAATCCCTCCCCCTTCCCCAGCTCCACCGGTATAGATCTGCTACGGGTCTTTTACATGTATGTTACATGTGCAGCAGCAGCAGCGTGTCTCACATGCTCACAGAAGCATGACTGTGAATGTATTGGCAGTAGCGAGTCTCGGTATTGCTCTACAGCCGCAGATCATAAGACCAGTGTTCCAATCAACCTGAATTCACCTTACTCACACTGTAGGCCTATGTATAGGCTAGAAACAAATAGGGATAGTTGAATGTGTGTGGGATCTCATTCAGGGAATGTCATTGCTTTCTGCCCTTTCCATATTTGCAAAATGGCAAACAAACTTCCTACATCCCTAGTTATTCCAGTCCAGTTTGCTGTAACTTGCTGTCAAAACAAAAACACTGTCAAACATAAACTCACACACACAGTAAGGATACTTGATGCTCAGATTAAGTCTTTAAAATGCAGAAAGTTTCCTTTGACGGATAGGTTTAATGGTAGGGTTAGTGTAAGGGGAGAGAATATTCAGTTTGTACAGTACAAAAATCATTCTATGGAAAGTCTCCATAAAACATGGAAACCCAACATGTATATTTGTGTGTGTGTGTGTGTGTGTGTGTGTGTGTGTGTGTGTGTGTGTGTGTGTGTGTGTGTGTGTGTGTGTGTGTGTGTGTGTGTGTTTGCATTTACATTACATTTACATTTAATCATTTAGCAGACGCTTTTATCCAAAGCGACTTACAAATGAGGAGAGCAATAGAAGCCATGAAACTAACAATAGGACAACAATATGCAGTAAGTGCTGTGACCATTCCCAGTTTAGTCTAACACAGTACACTTATATGATAATAAATATCTGTCTGACTTTTCATGACATGGCTAGATTCAGATGGCAAATAATATCATATATTAAGTTGGGTGTTCTCCTTAGAGATAATCACCATATTAATAATGAAACATATTTAAAAATACATTAATCATACCATATAATAAAATATGATTTAAGTAAATCTAAATTACATTATTATGGGATCTCATTCAATGGTTTCAGAATCTTTACTTTTTAAAATGATTTTGTTTATGTATTAAAAAAATTGTAATATATTAACATATTTAAATGACAGTATATTTATTGAACAAAAATATATTAATTTTCTTATGTATCAAAATAAACAGAAAACAGTGCAAACTTTGCTAAAGTGATTGTTTTGAACAAGTATTAACTCAGATATTATTAAAAACAAAGTATTTCAGCTAAAGTATTTGTGTAAATGTGTGTCTTTTGCCCCATGCTGGTTTTACACATAGACTGTAAAAAAGGTTTTACACTGTGTGTCTGTGGGGTAAAGGGTCCACATTGCAACCTCATACATTTATACGATTTTTAAATAAAATAAACACAATTTTCACACAAAATCTGTTGCTCCATAAATGTTCAATACAAACATATATATATATTTTTCTGCAATAGTGAAAAGCAATTTTTTTCTTAAGGTGTGCCTTTAGCCTCGTTGCACTCTACGATTAAAATGTTCGTGAATCTGACCCTGTTCTCCCACTGCTCCAAACACTGGACTAATGGCGCCCTCTAGTGGAGCACAATAGATACTAAAACACACACACACACACACACACACACACACACACACACACACACACACACACACGTTCATGAATTAATAGGCCTAGTTATAAATCTTAATAATATATATGATGTAATATAATTTGATTAAAAGACGCTTACATTCTTTAAATTTCTAAAAAATTGTTAACAAATATAAATTGCTTTGGCTTATAGCCTTTCTTTACAAAAGACGTAAGCATATAGGCCTACTTGAAATGTTGTTGTTGCTGTTGTTAATAATAATTTATATTTACTAAATAGCATCAAAATAAATGATTATTTATAGCCTAAGTATGAACAGTTGAGGAAACGGGTGTATATTTTTGCATGCACGATTCCCGTTAAGCTTGTCAAGCGCTTGCGATCTGCCCCCATTCTGCTGCTGTCCCACTGAAAATAATCTCGTGGTTATAGGCTACTGTTACGTCTGTGTAGCCTACAGTGTAAAATAAAAAACCTTGCATCACAATCAATACGTGTATTGTGATAGTCAAAACATTTGGCAACTAAACATAATTCTATTAAGTTTAGTGACAACATGTTACAATGTTTACATGGTACAAATTACAATGACGGCTAGGCCTACTGTTTTTATTATTGCTTGACACAAATTTCACGATTTCAATTTAGTTCTTTTCATTTGATTCCGATCTTAATTCAATATCGATTCATATGGATAAATATTAGCTAGCCTATTAGGCCTACATGATCATTTTTCTCAAGAAAAAAAAAATATCTGACCTAATGCTGTAAACACAGAGAGCTGTCAGCTGCAGGCCAGGACTGGCCATCGGGAGCACCAGGAGAATTCCATAGACGGGAGAATTCCCGGTGGCCTGGCGACTGCCGCGTTCCAGGCAACCTGTAACCCGTGTTTTTCCAACCTTATAGCCTACCCGTGAAAGTGCACTGGAACGGCAGTCAAACCCGTAACTTCCCACCCGTGAACTCGTACTACGATGTACTCCCAGTTACGAGGTGGAAAAACACGGGTTACAGGTTGCCTGGAACGCGGCATTCCGGCCTTCTGCCAGCCAGCGATTTATTTATTTATTTATTTATTTTACTGCCTTTACTAGTGATCATTTTTTAATTCGTCATTCAATAAAATTATTATTATAAAATAAAATCATGAATCTGTTAATCTTGACTGGCCGGCTATAATTCGACTTAGCTTCAGCCAGGTTAAAAATGCGACCCGATGATGGACAGAAAACGGCCAGGCGGAGAAGAGATGGAAAGGACAAGAAAAAGAAAGCACTCCAAGAATAAGCAGCAAAATGTTGCAAAATTACTGACCTGTTCAGGGCTTCAAGTGCAGGTCAGTTTCATCTGTAAATACTGTAGTTTTTTCTTCGTTATATATAACTTAGTATTAAACTGCTAGCAAATGTAAGTATGGAAGTAAAATAATCTCAAATGTTTTTGAAACAAAAAGCCTGTTGAATTGCACTACTTGAAAAATAATAGGCATTGCATTAACCATGCTTGCATTTTAATGCATTGTATTTTAAGGGCTTGCATTTTTATGGGCAGAAATTCAACATGGTTGAATATTTAAGCTGTGAATATTTCAATTAAAAACATTTCAAACACATTTTCATTATTAAAAATTCAATAATCCATATTCACCTTTCATATTTCACTTCCAAAATATTCAAACTGTTTAAAAATACAACCTATAATATTCAACAGGCAATTTTCGGTCCATTTTATTTCGCTTTGCAAATTCGCTTTCACAAATTCAGTGGTTCAAATTCGACAGTAAATTCAACGGAACTGCAGGAAAACCAATAGATTATCGAGCATACTATCCATCTGCTGTTAGTCAACCTCACCAGCAGGTGGTGCAAAAGCGCGTGTTGTTGACGAAGACCAGCAACAGTTAGAGCAAGCCATTCATTCATAAAACTCATTTAACAGCAATGTAAGTGTATTTGTGATTATTATGACGGCGGTTGTATGTTAAATTCAGTGTCTTCACGGTTACTTTCCCTGTGTAGCCTACAATCATCTTTCTCTACCGTGAACAAGATTATAATGTTATTCCCCGATGCGGATACGCAGATCCAATGTTACATTTTTGAGGTTGACGTATATTTCTCTTGGTTGTTTAGTTGCCTTAACTTTATATTGTGGATGCTGCATGCAAGGACATATAAAACGCTTAACGTAGCTTAATGGACTAATTACAGTGATATAAAAGACCAAACTCGCAGGCAAGCAGATTGACTCAGAATAACGCACAAAGTTTAATGCTGAGCGTTTCCCAGTGATATGCTGCGTTCCAGTCCACTTTTAGACACGCACTTGCGAACTTCCCTAAGCACTTCCCCTTGGGGGAATCCCTGCCGCCATTTTGAAGTGCGTTCCACTTCGTGAAGTGGACGAGGGAAGTTTATATGGACAGACCCTCGTTCCCTCGATTTTGACCGAGGGAGCGAGTCTGCTTTAAATGTACACTTCAGGCACCTATATGTCCCACAATGCAACACGATTGTGACGTCACCGCATATCTCGTCTAATAACCACCACACAAACAACTCTATGATATATTAATTATAATTTTTTTTTTATTTAAAACAACCCAAACACACCTATAAACATTTGGATGCTGCATTAAACAAATTCTTAAAGGGAAAAAAATGTAAATAATAAATCAACTCCACAGCTGATTCCAAGTGATCAGGACTTAGGACGTTCCTGTTCAGCCCATTGCAGTTTCCGCCAGTAGTGGGCACTCGCAATGACGTACATCCGAGTGAACGAGACGAAGGGAAGTTAGCAAGTGAAGGGCATGACAATTTTGGACTGGAACGCAGCCATAGACTGGCATTGACGTTGGACATTCGCACATTTAGGGACCGTCTCTAAAGTGTATACGTCTTTGGTATACACGTTTCAAACTTCAATATCATTTGAATAGAACGACTTACTGTCATAAAACCAACTGTAAAGTGTTCATGTGGTGCCAGCCATAATGCGCACCCTTTGGATTTTTTTATATTTATTCAAATAAATTAAAGTTTGCTATTGAAGTTAGAAACGTGTATGCCAATGTTGTATGCAACTTTTGAGACGGTCCCTAAATGGTCCACACACGTGTGTGTGTGTGTGTGTGTGTGTGTGTGTGTGTGTGTGTGTGTGTGTGTGTGTGTGTGTGTGTGTGTGTGTGTGTGGAGAGAGAGAGAGAAGAGAAAAGAAAGTGTTAATGATCAAGTGTTGATTTTATGCCAGTATATCACGAAACGCTCTGCATGACACTTTGCGCGTTACGTTCATATTCTTAGTCCATAGTAGCCTACATCCCCATAAAGGTGCGAGTTTGGTCTTTCATATCACTGTATTAGTCCATAGCGTTTTGCCCCGACAGAAGGGGAATCCTTGAGTGTGAGGTATTGAGGGAAACCGATTATAATCCTGTTCATGTAGGTAGAGAAAGCTGATAACATGTAGGCTACAAAATGTAACAATGAAGTTATTGAATGAAACATAAACACAGCTTTTGTGTCTTTATCATCTTTTCCGCATATACTAATCATTTTCATTTTATGAATGAATGGCTTGCTCTAACTGTTGCTGGTCTTCGTCAACAACACGCGCTTTTGCACCACCTGCTGGTGAGGTTGACTAACAGCAGATGGATAGTATGCTCGATAATCTATTGTTTTTCCTGCAGTTCCGTTGAATTTACTGTCGAATTTGAACCACTGAATTTGTGGAAGCGAATTTGTGGAAGCGAAATAAAATGGACCGAAAATTGCCTGTTGAATATTATAGGTTGTATTTTTAAACAGTTTGAATATTTTGGAAGTGAAATATGAAAGGTGAATATGGATTATGGAATTTTTAATAATGAAAATGTGTTTGAAATGTTTTTAATTGAAATATTCACAGCTTAAATATTCAACCATGTTGAATTTCAGCCCATAAAAATGCAAGCCCTAAAAATACAATGCATTAAAATTAGAGGTCGACCGATTCATCGGTTTTGCCGATTAATCGGCACCGATAGTTGATTGGTGGAACTATCGTTATCGGCAAAAATACATACCGATAGTTTTTCCTGGTTGCGTCCGCTGCTGGAGCAGCTGAGAATTCATTACACAGTAAGGGAGAGATGAGAAGGGTCTGCTGGCATCATGCAGTACAAGAGCGGCCTCTAGAGGTGTAATAAAAACTATCGCTGATGCCTCGTGTTGTTTATTTCGACACGTGATTCTGCGTGCTGCACTGAGAGCACACGCTGCGTGGAGAGCTCTGACATCAGACGCGCGTTTAAAGCACCGACAGCTAAAAGGTTGCCTATATATACAGTACATTTTGTCATATCATTATAAAGTGATTCATTTGTTGACTAAATGCTGCATTAGTAGAGAAAGAATAGCACAACAGTATGTTTGTTTGCCTTCAAGGCTGAGAGAACGCTAACATTAGTAGTACCTCAAGCGGTTAAAACACTGACAAAAATAATTGTTAATAATTGTTACCTCTATTTGCATTAGTTTATATCCAGCTGGTCACTTTTATGCATTGAATATGCAGAGAAGTTGCATATTTAAAGCTAGAGACGTAAGATATCAAACTGAAACTGATATGTTCATACAGCCGAAAGAAACATATAAACAAATCAGAAAAGCATTCGATTTCAGTTATTTTTTTCATCATCTCTTTAATACATATTTTGTTATTTTGATTAGATAATCATCAAGTGTTTATAAAATACAAGCAAAAGTGTGAGACTATACATTTAATATTTATGTCATTTCAATGCTCTTGTAGATATTTAAGCATGACTGTTTGGGTTTATATGAAATTATAACACTTACAATAAAATTCCATATGTAGCCTAACATTAAATAAGGTTAATAACGTCTGTATAAGGATTGTTCATTATTTGTTAATTAACATGTACTAATACATATTTAAATTAAGTTTTTAGTAGTACCTCAAGTGGTTAAAACACTGACAAAAATGTATTTGTTAACCATAGTTAATGCACTATCAAACTAACATGAATGATCAAGGTGCAATTGTATTGCTCAAATATTATACTGATCAAATTTTGTTACTTTTTTATTCATTAAGTTGGCTTGAAAAAGAACAGTTAAACAGTTACATTTTGAATGTAACTGGTTTTATTTGTTATTTAGAGTATTACTTTTTGTTTCCGTTTGAATGAATGTCTTTTATTGACTTCAATATTTATTCATATTATATATTTATTTAATTTAGCATGTTTTCATGGTTCAATACAGTTTTATTAGGTTTATAATAAAGTTCAGCACTGTTTTACTTGGAGTGCTATGTTTGTTTTTATCCAGTATCAATTTTAAAAACTATCGGTTGATTAATCGGTTATCGGCAAGTATGGCCCAACCTAGCTATCGTTATCTGTAAAATCCACTATCGGTCGACCTCTAATTAAAATGCAAGCATGGTTAATGCAATGCCTATTATTTTTCAAGTAGTGCAATTCAACAGGCTTTTTGTTTCAAAAACATTTGAGATTATTTTACTTCCATATGTAAGCGGTAGCGCCCTACTATCGTCACTCAAAATACTGTATGCTGAAGGAGATTAATATTATTTAGTGTAAAGTTACATTAGTAATTTAGCAGGCAAATATTAACATTTATATGGTAGGTACATGGGAGCAGGGAGACAGGAGTGATAGTGCAGACAAACAATAATGCAATAATATTTTATTAGACAATTTAGAAAATTATGTCTGACACATTTAAACAACTAAATACTTGAAATCATTTATGTTGTGGGGCCTGAATCTATAATCTATGGAAGTTTAACGTTTTGAATGGAATTATGGAAATAAATAAACTTTTCCATGATATTCTAATTTTTTGGAAAGGGTCTGTATGTGTGTGTGTGTATGTATGTATAAAGTGTGCGTATTTTTCTTGTACCTGTCTTTTCTTCACCTGTCACTTCTTCTGGCCTCATGTTACAAACAGAACTGTCTCCACCTTGGTGCAAAACAACCACCTTATTGTAATTTGTTTGCCAGAATATATTTATTTTAGTAAAAAATCAAAGTACTATATTTATGACAAAATGTTGTTGTTTTTATCTTAAAATTACTTAAATATCCAACATTTAGCAACACTATTTCATACAATGTTTTAAAAAAAAATCTTATTTCTGAATGTGTGATCATTACACCACAGCTATAGGTTGACTGTCTCCACCTTCATTTGATAAAAAAAAGGAAAAAAAGTTTTAAACCACATCCTCAGTTGAACAGATCATACAATTCTACCCCTGTAGTATAATGGCTTATATCAAGAGTGTGACTTAGGCCGTTTTATTTTGCCTAAGTCAAAAGACAATGAGACTTAAGCAATTTTACAAGCTTCTCATGATGGCAGCTGCATCAAGCTGTTTTTACAAGCGCCAAAGCGGTATTTATTGTTTGAATTTCGTAATAAAATTGACAGAATCTGAGAGCTGAGGGTTTGTTTCATATCTAAAGTAAGCTGCTGCTCAGTCTTGTTTGTCAGTGTCATCTTTGCTTCGCGATGTTTCTCTGCGTGAGAAAATGGATGTGTGGCGTGAGAGCGTGTGAAGAGTGTGAGTGTGAGTTTTATACCAGAGAGAAAGAAACCTAGCAACTACCCAGAACACCTTAGCAACCAATTACAAAACCTTATTATTAATTTTGCTTGGTTTTGAATTAATTCAGAAAAAAATTACTTTTAAAAGAAATTAGAAATAAAATAAAGGTAGTTAAATAGAGGTAGGGAAATTATTCAAAAGCAAAAACATATGTCTTTAGATGCTTTAAAAAATGTAAATGCTTTGAGCTTGTCTAATTTGGTGAAAGGTTTCAGACATTTGGAATAAAGCTTTATCTGATCTATTATGGTTTTGATCTTATTTTAGAGTCCTGTCTCTGAAAGTGCCCATAAGTGACGCTGTAATTTGACCGGGTTATGTACAGTATGTTTGGCTGTTACACCCTTAAGAAACATTGCAAAGGATTGCTGTGAACATTCTGGAAACATGTCATAATCACACACAGGAAGGATGAAATCGATACATTCACGGAAATAAATTAACATCCCGATGGAATTCCTTGAAGAGGCAAGGGCCGTTCCTGCAGAACAGATCTGGAAACCTGTTGTCCTTCCTGTACAGAAGCATGTGAACAGTTCAATGCTGCCAATGTACCTACAAACACCAGTGAGCTGTATAAATGCATATTTCTCATAAACAGAGAACACTGTTTGACTTTTTGTAGCATTTTTAAGATCAATTCTTCTTAAGATTTGTCTTAGGAACAATCTTAAGAAAACAAATAAGAACATTCTTAAGAAATGTTACCAAAGATTTGCCTTATATATTTATTATTATCATTATTATTATTAATTAAGTATCTAGGGCCCAAGTGACCCAAAAGTCACTTTTTCAAAACTCTTCACACAGTTCTCCTATCAAACTTTGAGCTCATTTCACATTCAAAAAGCAAACTGAAAAAAGTTCATTCATGTCTCGAATCAAGTCATTCTTCTAGAACAATCTAGCCAAGGTTTATCACCATACCACACTTTATCCATCATAAGCAAATGAGCTAAAAGACACTAACAATAGGTAGCATTGCACATTTTGGTTAGTAACATTTCTTAAAAAAATAAAATAAAATAAAAATTACACATCCAATTTATCAGACTTTAAGATGACCAGTTTAATATACCAAAAGTACAATTGCAGGGTATTTTTATTAAGCACATAAATATGTAAATGTATTTGTACTTAGCACAAAATAAATGTATTTCAAATATATTTGAGTATATTTATTTACACTAGGGACCTCTCTACTGTTTTGAATTCATGTTACATTCTCCATGTTTACATTAAACTATATTCTTAAGATGAAGATGATAAAGAAATTGTTAGCTCTTCAGCTACAATGCAAATCTTTATATGGGATTTTTTTTTTTGATTTGGAAATAACATAAAGTACAATTTGGCCTGCAAGTATAGTGTATAGTATAGTACAGTAGTATAGTATAGTGAATATAGAATAATTCATGTACTTTGAAATATGAATGCATTTTGTGCCAATGCAAAAAAAAAAAAAAAAAAAAAGATCCAGTTTCACACACGCAGAATGCTTTTGTTCTATGTGTGACGAGTTCTGGAAAAGTGACCCAATTAGTGAGAAATGTGTACAAAATGCCAAGGAACATTGTAGTTTATTTCTGCATTTCAATGAAGGCGGAAAAAAACATCCGGACGTCATTATGTGCCTTTAAAAGGCAGCATCGCCACAGGTATAAGAGGTATAACCTGCAGACTTACTTAAAGCCACCGAAGCAACAGCGAAATTACAATCAACGTGTTCAGTAATATCTCTGCTTAAAGATTGGTAAGAACATTTTATTTCACTAAAGATGATTGTGTTAATTATGTTTATGTATTAAATTATCGTTTAATTGTGGGAAATATCACAACAGGAAAACATTTATATTGGATGCCTGGTTTGTCTTTGTCAGACATAGCAGTGTGTGTCAAATTAAATGAAATTAAATAATTATTAAGTTTTGTAATTGTAACACATATTCAGTTACAAGAAAATTGCAGTTAAATTATTTTGTTTACAAGTAATCTTTATGGTTTATATTGTAAAGCCCTATGTGACAACCGTCTAGCTCAATATAAATAAACTTTTATATTACTTTACTTTAATTGGGAAATGTTCTTTCTATGGGGGAACTAAATTCCAGTCAGGGGCATCCATTTAAATTCTGGTGTTAATATCAAAGGAAAATAATGTAGCTAAATGCAAATAAATATTAATATTAAGAGTGTCATAATAGAAAAATATTGTTGGAAATAATAATCCATTTGAATTTGTGATATCTAAGAGATAAACAGAAGTATGATGTCAAATGTGTGTTGGAGTAAATTATAGAGTAGTAAAATGTCTTAAGAACTTACTTAAGAAGAACTTTGTAATAACTTTGTAAACTTTATGTTAACATTAGCTTACTTGTATATTAGGTTTATTTGAACAGATGTTGCCATCTCTCATCTCGTCTTTCCGGATTGTTTTGTTTTTCTCAAAAATATTCCAGAAGCATTATAAAATTATAGCTGGTTATACTAATAAAGTTTACATATTATTAACTCTTCAGTGACTCACGTTGCAGACTCACTGGACGCTTTCCAAGATGGAGAGAAAAGCTTTTATTATTTTCTTTATTTTGATTGGTAGGTGAATCAACTTTACAATATCTGAGATCAAAATTATCATAAAAAAAAATCTTTGATTCACTTGTATGTCAAATTTACATAATTTTTCCAGCAACTCAGTCCACAATAACAGACTCGGCATCATCCCCGTCATCAACCTCTCTTGCTGGATCATCCTCCACAACACCAGAAGCTACAGAACCAGCAACAATGTCTCCTTTCACAGCCAATGCACTGCTTGAGATCCGCTGTTCAGAGACATTTATACCTGAACTCAGCGACTCATCCTCTCAGGCTTTCAAGGACAGGGCTAAGCATGTTGAGGACAATGTGAGTTTAAACCCACTTAACTGATTGACTGTAACAACAGCTTACATCAGGAAGTCTCAAACTTAGCTGAACCCCTTAAACTTTACTTGATAGGCTACATCCTAAGATTTTAATAAAATAAAGGCACATTCCTATTTTCACCGTTCTCTGATGTTGGTTAATGGTCACATGACACGCAGGTAATCGGATAAAATATTTTTAAAACATTTTTTTCAATTAGTGTTTTATTTGATTGTAAAAAAATGCCTTGGCGTAGTTTTTGTAACAAGACTTGAGAGTGAACTCAACCTCTCTTGTGTCCAAATTACAGTCCACATGACATGCATACTGGAGTTATAGGAACCCAATCAAACAGAATAATAATAATTATTTTAATAATGATAATAATTACACTTCAAAATAAACATCTTAAATAGTTATAGTAAAATAAAAATATGAATAAAACAAACTAATATTTCACTAATATCTTCACTTTCAAACATCCAAACCCATTTTAAATCCTCAAGCTTTTATTTTTGCGGTGCATTTTACTGGTGAAATGCTGTAAACTTCTGCACTCAAAAATGTGAGAAATTGCATATTGCCTTCCAAAAATACGTATTAAACTCACAGAATACAAAGAGAGTTTGTCAGAAGCATTTCCTGACTCAAGAACCTGAAAACAGCGACAGCCTTTGATTTGATATATCGTGATTTCAGTTTGATTTTGATTACAGTTTTTTCCAATTGCGAACACACAATTTTGCAAACTAGGCTGGTTCTATCAAAATGCTTAACACAATTCACAAAACCACACACCCAAACTGCAAAATACCTAATACATCCTGAAGAATGAAGCACTGCAACCAAAACATATAGCATTATCAAAATCAGACTTTTGCCCGAAATGTTTTTTGTCTAACCAACTACACACTGTTGGACATAATGAAAAGCACTCTCATCTTTAGTATGCTCTGCCATAATACTAAAATAGTTCAAATTGTAGAAAATACTTCAGATTGTTCACATGCACAGAAATATTTGCAGATACACACACATGCTGTTGAAACCTTTTTATTTTTCACCAAACAAGTCAGTGCAACATATGCATAGCAGATATATTTATATTGGACTGAACAAAAATATGCTCACAAAAAACAGTAAACTGAAAAAGACTGAAGTGTTAACGATTAACCATTGAGGTGTTTGGTCAGGTGACACATGTGTCGGCCAATCAGCTCATGGAGTGTCATTTTGAACGGCAGTGTTTTCAGTCGTTTTCAGTGAATTCAGTCGCAAACATGTGACTTTATGTCAGATTGTTGTGTCTTATGCAGAGAACCGTGTTCAGTGCGTTTAAAAAGTGCCATTTTGAATTGAAAAATGTGTTTAGACTTTTGGAGACTTGAGAAGAGGTTTTGCTCTCTGTGTGTCAGCTTAAATAACTGTGCTGTCATAGTGTGTTAGCAATTGGAAAAAACTGTAACTGTACAGCTCTTTATATTTATCTTGCATTTGAAGCTTTTCATCAACTCACGAGCCAAATTACAACCATACCAAATTACAGGTGTTTATTGTAACTGTCGGTTATTCGTTACAGCTTGAGACAATCTACAAATTGAAGTATCCTTCCTTCATAAGAGCTCACGTCTTAGGCTTCAGGTAAATATATAATATTTATAATATTTAAAGAATGCGCGTGTGTGTGTGTGTGTGTGTGTGTGTGTGTGTGTGTGTGTGTGTGTGTGTGTGTGTGTGTGTGTGTGTTTGTGTTTGTGTTTGTGTGTGTTCATGCATTAAACTGAGACAAAGCAAGAGTAAATATACTGTGGCCAAATTGTCAAATTATAAAGGAACACAGTATAATACTGTTTCTGAATTTCATTCCAGAGCTGGGTCAGTTGTTACAGACTTAGAGCTCATTTTTGAAGGGGATGTGCCGCCAGCTGAAGATATAGCATTTGCATTATTGGAAAGCAATAACCTGAACATAAGTTCTGCTTCTGTCACCGTTAATGATTCAGGTAGGTCTGGTAACACCTGAAAAAAGAAAAAAAAAATCTTGTTTTAAATGTGTTCAATCTTACAGAAAAAGGAATGTACAAAAGAAACCTATAGTATATCTGAAATGAAAATTAATTAAACATGATACAATGACATTTCTTTGTCAGACATCAGTGTTGAGGTTCAATTTAACTTGATCATTTTTTCTAATATCAGCATTTACAATCTCTCTAGTTGAACTAATAACTCTTCCTGGATCATCCAACACTAGTGCATTCAGTTCAACAGCATCTACAGCAACATTGCCTGCTTCAGCCTTTCATAGTACAACTCAATTATCCACGACACCAACAGGTTCTTTCACAACCACTAGTGCAACACTTACCACAACAGCATCACCACCAACAGCTTCTACCTTGATTTCAACCAGTTCCTTTTCACAAGCTTCGGCAAGTTCAATGCTTAATACGAGCAAAACATCCACAACAATATCAGCAGAATCCTCAACAGCCACATCGACTCTTGCTGCGTCGTCCACTAGCTCATTTACTTCAGCCACTCCTTCTTCATCTGCTTTTCATGCAACTCAATCATCCACAACACCAACCACAACATCCACAACTAGTGCAGCATTTACCACAACAGCATCACCACCAACAGCTTCTACCTTGATTTCAGCCGGCTCCTTTTCACCAGCTTCTGCAAGTTCAACGCTTAGTACAGTCGAAACATCCACAACAATATCAGCAGAATCCTCAACAGCCACATCGACTCTTGCTGCATCATCCACTAGCTCATTTACTTCAGCCACTCCTTCTTCATCTGCTTTTCATGCAACTCAATCATCCACAACACCAACACCTACCACAACGTCCACAACTAGTGCAACACTTACCACAACAGCATCACAACAAACAGCTTCTACCTTGATTTCAACCAGTTCCTTTTCACATGCTTCGGCAAGTTCAATGCTTAATACGAGCAAAACATCCACAACAATATCAGCAGAATCCTCAACAGCCACATCGACTCTTGCTGCGTCGTCCACTAGCTCATTTACTTCAGCCACTCCTTCTTCATCTGCTTTTCATGCAACTCAATCATCCACAACACCAACCACAACATCCACAACTAGTGCAACACTTACCACAACAGCATCACCAGCAACAGCTTCTACCTTGATTTCAGCCGGCTCCTTTTCACCAGCTTCTGCAAGTTCAACGCTTAGTACAGTCGAAACATCCACAACACTTACAACAATATCCTCAACAGACACATCAACTCTTGCTACATCATCCATCACTAACACTGGACCCACTACACCCACAACTGGACCCACTACACCCACCACAACTAAAGTGCCTACAACCACTGCAAAAATAGTACCTGAGATACTAACAGATCTGGAGTTTCACTCTTTTGACACATTTACTGATGCTCTCAACAATTCAGAGTCTCTGGAGTTCAAGAATAGGTCTAAGCTTGTGAAGGATCAGGTGAGTTGAAGCAACTGGAGCCTCTCTGATGATAAATGTCTTGATTTTTAATAATCACTAGGACACACTTCTCAATACTTAAATCACTTTGTCAAAACTCTTCACACATTGAGCACAACAGCAGTTTATGTGGGCTAAACTGTGGATCATTTATTATTGATTTGGCTCTAAAATGCATTCAATAACAACATAGAATACATTAATTCTTTACTCACTCAGACACAAACACAACCAAAACTCTATGAAACTTAGGAATAATTTTGTACTGTATACAAACATGGACCATGCAACATAAACTGCAGTGAATTCTGAACAGTAGAGAGAGTCATTCTTGTTTTGTAGAGACATTTTACAAAAGAAAACATTATGCTAGCTGTTGTGTTTTTAGGTTTTTGTTTTATGACAGACAATGTGCGTTTGTTGGGTGAAATCCATAGTGTTCTGGAAGAATGAGTTGATTTGAGACACTGACATGATTTTAGTGCATTTTGAATGTGAAATGAACTGCTGTGCCAAGATGAAAGTTGGTAAGGAGAACTGTGTGAAGAGATTTGAAAAAGTGACCCAAGTTTTGAGAAATGTGTCCTAGCAATTGTAAAACACTCTAACAGAGGAGTACGGTGACCGGGAGGGGACATGTTCGGTTCACTTATTTTTGTTGTGGCCACAACATATAAACTCGTGGGAACGTGATATTAAGTCGTGGGAACGTCATAATATCTCGTGGGAACGTCATATTAAGTCGTGGCCACGAGATCATTTTGTTGAGGTAACGACATCATTATGTCGTGGCCACGCGATGCAAAGTCGTGGCCTCGAGATCATATGTTGAGGGAACGATATATTTTTCTCGTGGCCACGAGATCATTTTGTTGAGGTAACGACATCATTATGTAGTGGCCACGCGTTGAGGGAGCCACAGCGGCCAATACTGTAACCATAGACTGGGCTACAGCAGAGATGGAGATGACAGAAGAAATAACATTTTACTTTAAATTAGGAATGTCATATAAAGATATAGTGCGGTCTTTGGCATTAAGACATGCGTACGTTATAAGTGAAAGACACATGAAGCGCATTCTTAGACTTTGTCGCACGCATATTTAGGGACCGTCTCAAAATTACATGCGACATTGGCATAAACATTTCTAACTTCAATAGCATTTGAAGACAATGACTTAAAGTCATAAAACCAACTGTACACTGTTCACCCAGGTCTCATGTATGATGCACACCTTTTAGATTTTTGATATTTATGACAATAAACTGCTAAATCATATGCAATTATTGTAGGCCTATTTCACTACTGCCACATACCTGACACCTAGATGAACAATGTAGGCTACAGTTGGTTTTATGACTGTAAGTCATTGTCTTCAAATGCTATTGAGCTTTAAATGTGGTCATATTCTGTATATGATCCCACACAGTAGTGAAATACATAGCATTATTTGCATATGATTTAGCAGTTTACTGTCATACATATCAAAAATATTAAAGGTGTGCATCATACATGAGACCTATATGAACAATGTACAGTTGGTTTTATGACTGTAAGTCACTGTCTTCAAATGCTATTGAGCTTTAAATATTGTCATATTCTGTATATGATCCCATACAGTAGTGAAATACATAGCAATATTTTCACATACTATTTAGCAGTTTATGTCATAAATATCAAAAATATTAAAGGTGTGCATCATACATGAGACCTATATGAACAATATACAGTTGGTTTTATGAGTCATTGTCTTCAAATGATATTGAGCTTTAAATATTGTCATATTTTGTGTATGATCCCATACAGTAGAGATGTGAAATAGGCCTACAATATTTGCATATGATTCAGCAGTTTATTGTCATAAATATCAAAAATCTAAAAGGTGTGCATCATACATGAGACCTGGGTGAACAATGTACAATTGGTTTTATGACTGTGAGTCATTGTCTTCAAATGCTATCGAAGTTAGAAACGTTTATGCCAATGTCGCATGTAATTTTGAGACGGTCCCTAAATATGCGTGCGACAAAAAAAGTCTAAGAATGCGCTTATCTTTATAACGTACCCATGTCTTAATGCCAAAGACCGCACTATATCTTTATATGACATTCCTAATTTAAAGTAAAATGTTATTTCTTCTGTCATCTCCATCTCTGCTGTAGCCCAGTCTATGGTACGGTTACAGTATTGGCCGCTGTGGCTCTTTCAACGCGTGGCCACTACATAATGATGTCGTAACCTCAACAAAATGATCTCGTGGCCACGAGAAAAATATATCGTTCCCTCAACATATGATCTTGAGGCCACGACTTTGCATCGCGTGGCCACGACATAATGATGTCGTTACCTCAAGAAAATGATCTTGTGGCCACGACTTAATATGACGTTCCCACGAGATATTATGACGTTCCCACGACTTAATATCACGTTCCCACGAGTTTATATGTTGTGGCCACGACAAAAATAAGTGAACCGAACATGTCCCCTCCCGGTCACCGTAGAGGAGAAAATGACTAACACTTTAACTTTGGCACTTTAACACTTTATACTCCTAATTATTTATTATTTGTTCCAGCTTGGAGCTGTCTACAAACCTAAGTATGTTAACTTTCTTGGAGTGATTGTCCAAGGATTCAGGTAAGATGTGTATGTGTGTGTGTGTGTGTGTGTGTGTGTGTGTGTGTGTGTGTGTTTGTGCGTGCGTCTGTTGAGCATGAACATTGCACTTTTAATAATATGTGCTTGGAAAATGGATTCCCCTATTACATCCTTTTAATATATTTCAGACCAGGGTCAATCATCACGAGAACACAACTAGTTTTCAGCTTCAACCAATCTTTACCATCCAGAAAAGAGATTGCAGACACCCTTTTGACAGCAGCAGAATCAGGAAATGTCAATACATTAAACATCATTTCTCAGACAATTTCTGTCAATGGTTCCAGTAAGCATTATTACTCGATAGACATTCTTCTGTAATGTTAATCAGAAGGGTCAAGATACAAAACCCTCACTTTTTTTCTCATTTTGAGACTTGAATGAAGCAAAAAAGGTATTTTTGATCTCATCTGCTAATCTTTCTATTACAGCTTTTGCTACAACATCTGCTCCATCTACAGCGGCGACTGCTCCGTCTAAAGCGGCTGCATCTTCAAGTGCATCAAAGATTGAATCGCACCTGCTACAAGCAACAGGCCTCATTATTATGGGAAAAATATTAAGACTTTTCCTGTAGATCTTTTAATCATATATCAACCACATGTGAGAGTTCAGCAAGGCATGCTGTAACAAATTAAACAGCATATATATTATCTTATAATATTTGCAATTACAGCACACTCTCGATTTAGGGTGTATGTTCATTTCAAGATAAGTTTGATTTTGCACTATTCCTCAAGAATATAATTCTTTAAATGCATTTATTCATTTAAAAGTAGTTTTTTTTTAAAAAAGGAATGAATTTCTATTTTCATGCTGTCTTCTGGGAGGGAAAAGAGGGCATTTTCTGCATGTAATTCCTAATGTTTTCATTATTATTTTCCAATTTAAACATTGTAAAAGTTTGCTCAGCTGTTTTAACGATTAACAGTTTTTTTTGTCATTTAATTATGATCAAATAAACATGAGTTTATATGGGCCAAAATATGTTGCTTTCATGAAAAGACACACTTCATTCACAAATCCCTTAAATGGTAGACATTGCGTCTTACTTTGCAATGTACATATATCAAATGTGAAAGCAACTCAGCTGACATAGTTTTAATTCATTCTTTCAGAGATATGCAAGCTGAGAACTGGTATTTTTATGAATTGTTGACAAGGGTTGACAGTGAAAACTATCTGTGATGTAAGAGGTGTGCTACTCACTCAACACATGCTCCAAGCTGTCAATGATCATTCTTCAGGGATTTCTGGCAGCGAATCAAGCCACAGAAGGAACTGTCAATCAAGCTGTTTGAGTGTGAGGATGTGAAAATAGAAAAATAGACACTCTGCTACTCAAATGTTAAAATCACCCATGACTATTCTGAATGGCATGACCCTTAACATTGACACTGCTGCAAATAAAAGGCTCACAGTTTTTTTTTTTTTTTGACTGACAGACAGCTAACATTGCAGAGGCTCTGTATTAATGTTAAAATTAAATATAGCTATTAGAAATAATAATAATAATAATAAATAAATAAATAGAGTTATTAGAATCCCATCTCTTGGCCTAAAGCACCTGCTGATCATTGCTGCATTTAGTCCAGAGTAGAACTCAGCCAACACTCTCTTTATGTGAAATATTTAGACATTACAGTCATTCTAGTAGTATTAGGAAGATTATTGAATTGTTTTAACTGCGATACAATGAGGCAACTCCCCAAAAGCACACCCTGACCTTTTTCTTGCACATTGAACCCAACAGAAAACACCTCAGCAGTGGTTTTGCTTCGGGACCCAGATTTAGGACTTGCCTTCTAAAAACAAACTGTACTTTGTACAATGTATTTCTCACATTAAAGGAATTGACATTGATTTTTTATTGATACTGTTGTAGTACGTGGTAATGAAGGGTTAAAAAACTTCACAGGACTAATAAACTTATAATAAGTGTATTAGAACATAGTGGTGCTGTTCTGTTGCTTAAAATGTTAAGAGCCTATAGCGGATTGATTCTTTAGCTTGCTTCGCGCATGTGCTTGTGTGCGCCGTGATAGAGAAGTTTTCACACTCCTGCATCTTTATAAATAAAGATAAGTTTTGCAACCTGAACCACTACCTTACCACTTGTTATACAATAACCACTATCTCTGTCACATATTAAAATCTCAACTTGACATGTTTTGTCCATGATTAGCAGCTTCTTGTTTAAAGAGATTTATCGTATAGCCTATAATCAATTTAGAGAATTTTTCATTTTTAGGGAGGTTAACATAGTAGCTTACCTATAGTACCTGTTAAATACACTATATTTAAATTAATTTTGCAATTATACACTATATTTAAATTAATTTTTGCAATTACAGACAAAACTACTGTACCCGAGCAATTTGATAAATATATTAGAACCTCATTGTGTAAGAAACATAGGGGGAACGGAATCCGACGGCAAATAGTTCAGCTGTTGAAATCCGTTCCCCCACTCCAATGATGATAGATGTTGATGTATCGGCCGAGTTCAAATATGCTTATTCTATTCTGTGTGTGGATGGAGTTTAAACAGCATCAATTTGATAAATATTAGAACCTCAGTGTGTCAGAAATATGGCAAAAAAAACAGCTGTCGGAATCCGTTCCCCCACTCCTATTATGAGAGGTGTTGATGTAATGGCTTAAAAACTGCTGATTCTATTTTGTGTGTGGATGCAGCTTAACTTGCATCAGTTTAAAGAATATATTTTTTGCCTTTTATTATGATAGGAAAGTATAGTATCAAGAAAGTTCGACGACCCGGGACTTGAACTTGGGTCGCCCAAAGCTAAAAAAAAAAAAATTAATTAAACTCTGGAAGCGCATTTGTAAGTTCAGATCAGCGAAAGAAATATGAGAAATAGTTAGCAAAACATGCGGTGTATTAAAAACGAAGTCAAAAAAATTGCCTGCGATTTATTCTTTTTCAGTTTCAAAGATATTTTATTCAGTTTCAATTTATATTTTCATTAGTTTCTTTAAAAGTTATGTTCATTATTATTGGAACAAAATTTATTCCATATTCTCCCACTGCTCCAAACACTGGACTAATGGCGCCCTCTAGTGGAGGACAATAGATACGACCTAAAACACACACGCACAAACACACACGTTCATGCATTAATAGGCCTAGTTGTAAATAATTAATCTTGATGATATCTATGCTGTAAGATAAATTGATTAAAAGACGCTTACATTCTTTAAATTCCCCAAAAATTGTAAACAAAAATAAATTGCCGTATAGCCTACACTGTTAAATGTCGCTGTAGATTTAGCAGCACAGTACTGTAATACCTATAGTACAATACTGCATTTCTATATTACAGTAAAGTACCGTAATTTGCATTGTATTGTGGGTAATTTTGTTTGAGCAGGAACATTTTACAGTAAATTTTAGTGTTGCTGTAACCTAGCTGTAAATTGGCTGTAATATGCCAGGCAATAATACAGGGTTGCAAACAGAGAGCGCGCGCGCCGCCCGACTGACGTCAGAGCACAACTGCAGGCAGACGCAGATCACTCCTTGGATGAATGGATCTCACTATGTGGATATCTGGAAATTTGGTAAGTTGTAAAAATGTTGGCTAGTAGAAGCCGAATTTGCCGGTTGGTAACAGACCCACTACGGAGAGTCCGGTTAGAGACTTTCACCAGAGATGATCAGATATTCGGGAATAACCCATTTATTGTCACCACAACTCAGTACACTGGATCATTCTGATTTGCATGTGTGTGTGTGGTTTTCTATAAATAAACATATAAGAAAAAGTTATAAGTAACAATAACAAATAATAGTAGTCATCACAATATAAACATAGTAACTGTAATCTTCACAATGAATATTAAGTTAAAATGATTAATAAAGTATAATAAGAAAACAAATGTGCCATTATATGGATAAATGCACTGCTAGAAATGAATAATTCACAATAATTCTGAGCGGTTGAAATTCGACACCCTTGCACGCTGAGGACAGAAATGGAGCCGCTCTGACTATCACATTAGTGCGCATGCGCTAAAAGAGTGCTTTAACTCTAAAAGTGAGTGATATATATATCAAATAGACCATATAACGAATAAAAGGCATGTAGATTATGTCTTATGAATATAACAATAAAATATGTGAGGAAACTAGTATGTAAATATACACACGAACATCTTTACGAGCTCTGTCGTATCGTCTCTCGCATACATTAACTTTTACACATGCGGGGCTATTCAAACGTTCATAAAATGAGTAAAGAACAATGTATAAACAGACTGCCACTTACTTTAGAGGCACGCACACAACTTTAGCAAGGATTAATCGTTACAGTACAGCTTGCATCCGTCCGCTTTCTCGAATCAGTCAGACTCCGTTCAGTGGGCGGGAGCACTGACCTGCACATCTTTTCCGCGGCGCTGATTGGCCCGTTGGATGGATGCTATGACGGATGCGTCATTTTGGCATATAGCAAAGGAAACTAAGAAACTTAAATATAAGCCTAATAGTGGCCTTTTTAACAGCCGCCCCCAGATGTCCGTTAGGAAATATGTACAATAACAAAAGGCCTCATAGCTTTAATCTGGTATGGCCGGCAATTTGATGAGGCGTGCGACTGGGCGTGTGTATGACCTCTCTCCCACCTTAATTTGAGCTGTTCTTACTCTGCTGTCTACTCCAGGGAATACCCTTGACACCTGGCCCACCAGCCAGAGGGCTCTTGGCAATTGGGGGTCAACGATCAGGACGATGGTGCCAACCTGGAGGTCAGATTTCTCATCTTGCCACTTCTGGTGGGTCGTAAGGCTGGGTAGGTAGAACCGGATGAAGCGCTTCCAGAATTGGTCGGCAAGGACTTGACTATGTCGCCATCTGCGTCGACCGATCAGTTCAGATTCCGGGTATATCACAGGAGGAAGAGATGAATCTGGCCGCCCCATCAGAAGGGAGTTTGGTGTGATGGGGTCTAGATCAGAAATATTAGATGAAGTGTAGCCCATTGGCTTGGAATTTAAGATCCCTTCGATCTCCACCAACATAGTGTACAGCACTTCGAAGGCGACAGACTGGGCGCCAAGTGTTGTCATCAAGGCCTGTTTTAGGGAACGAATCTCTCTTTCCCAGCTGCCACCAAAGTGTGGAGAATTAGGTGGATTAAAGTGAAATTGTATTTGCTGGCTTGCAAGCTGCTCTTGCAGTTCTGGGACAATAGCTGCATATGCTTCTTTTAGATCTCTCTCCCCTCCTTTAAAGTTGGTCCCTTGATCTGATAATAGCTCGAATGGCTTGCCTCGTCTTGCGATGAATTGTCTGAGAGCCATGAGGAATGAATCAGAGTCGAGACTGTGAAGGACGTCAATGTAGACTGCCCGGGTAGTGAGACATTTGAACAGGATGCCCCATTTCTTCTCGTTTCTGCGACCTACTTTAACAGTATATGGACCGAAGCAATCCATTCCTGTTGAGTAGAAGGCGGGCTTGAATAAACGTAATCTGGCTGGAGGGAGGTCTGCCATATTTGGTACCTCAGGGTTTTTTCTCCACTTCTGGCAGTCCACACAAGCACTCTGACACCGTTTGATGGCCTCTCTGCCTCGTAAAATCCAATATTTACGCCGAAGCTCGGCAAAGACTCTTTCAGGGCCTGGATGGTGGAGTTTACTGTCGTAACTTTGTATGAGCAGTTTAGAGACTGGGTGTTTTGGGTCTAGGACAATAGGGTGCACTGTGTCAGGATCTAGATAAGGGCTCCAACGTAGGCGACCTCCTACTCTGATCAGCTGAGTCTCATGGTCAAGTTCAGGGGCAAGTGTCTTTAACCGACTGCTTCTAGAAAGTAATTTTCCCACCTTTAACTGCTCCAGTTCAGAGGGAAAGCACTCCTCCTGAGCTTGTTGTAGGACACTGATTTCAGCCGTTCTGTAGTCATCAGCTGTTGGACTGTTGCCTGCCGCCCCATGACAGGCCCTGGATTCAATTAGCTCTTCAAAAGTTTTATACAGGCTGATGTCAGGGAATGACAAGCTGGCTGTGAAGCAGGTAAGGAAGCAGGGAACTGTTTTACGAAGCTCGTCTTCATCTGTAGCCACAGGATGTGGGATTTCTGGCCACAGATTTGGAGGATCTTTGAGAAAGGATGGCCCTTGGTACCAATAGCTGTCTGGTCCCAGCTTATTTAGGCTTTTCCCTCGTGTTATATCGTCTGCTGGGTTTTGAGCTGATGGTACATAACGCCATGTGTGCCGGTCAGTGATGTCCTGGATCTCGGCGACTCTGGTTCCGACAAACACTTTAAATCGACAAGAGTCTGACTGCAGCCAAGTGAGGACTGTGGTGGAGTCAGTCCAAAGAATGAATTGGTTTATGGGAAGGTTCAGTTCTGTTCTGACCACTTTAGCGAGTTGTGCCCCAGTCAGCGCAGCACAGAGTTCCAGACAAGGGATCGATTGCTGTTTTTTGGGTGCCACTCGTGATCTGGCTGTGAGGAAGGCCACCTCTACCTGCCCATGTTGATCCTCTGTGCGGAGGTAGGCGACTGATCCATAAGCACGCTCAGAGGCATCACAGAAAATATGTATTTCTCTCTGACTCATGTCTGTGTCTCTGATTGGGCTGGTGTAACATCTTGGAAGGACAATGTGTTGCAGGGCAGGCAGCTCCTCCACCCACTCTCTCCAGGTCTGTAGAAGATCTACAGGTAAATGTGTGTCATCCCAGTCCCTTTTCTAATCCCAAAGGTGCTGCACTATGAGCTTGGCTCTGGTAGTGAAGGGAATAAGATAGCCTAGGGGGTCGTACTGACTTGCCACAACTTTGTAAATGGTACGCATGGTAGTCTCAGTGGTTGCTATAGGACGATACTTATAAGAAAGCGTGTCCGTTTGTTGATTCCAGAGAAGCCCCAGGGTAGATTCTTGGGTGTTGCTCTGCCCTTGTGAAATCCAAAGTTCAGTGCCATCTGACCTGGCCTCAGGAGGTAAATGGCTTATGATTGAGAGCTGGTTGCTGGACCACTGCCTCAGGTCAAAACCCCCCTCTGCTAATAAGCTCCTGAGTTTGTCAACAAGACTCTTCGCCTCTTCCACTGAGGAGAAGCTTTGGAGACAATTATCAACGTAGAAAGATTTCAGGACCGAATGGCGGACGTCTTCCCCAGGTTGGCTATGGTCAAGGACATGTTTTTGTAATGCAAAGATTGCACAGCAAGGGCTGCATGTCGTGCCGAAAGGGAGAACCTGCCATTCATAAACATTGGGTGGATCCTGTGTCTTTAGATCCCTCCAGAGGAATCGCAGGAGTGGCCTGTCTTCTGGAAGCAGTCTGATCTGGTGGAACATCCCCCTGATGTCACTGCTGAAAGCAATGGAATGTTCCCTGAACCTGAGCAACACTGCAAGAAGAGATGGGCCTAACACAGGTCCAGGGAGCAAGAGCTTGTTAAGGTTTTGACCCTGATATTGAAACGAGCAATTAAATACAACCCTGTTCTTCCCGTTGTGTTGGACCAGGTGATGGGGAATGTACCAGGTATTAGTTGAGCATGTTTCAGCACTTGATTCCACCCTGACTGCATAACCTGACCGCTCTAGTTTCTGAATCTCTGCAGTGTAGGCAGCTGCTTGCTTTGGGTCTTTGGCCAGCCTTCTCTCTGTGGCTCGCAGATGAGGGAGAACAGCATTTTTGGGGGCCTGGAGGTCTGGCATGTTCTTAACATGCAGAAGTGGTGTTGCATAGCGCTTAACACCATCCACCTCTACTCTCACAGTCTTGCTCTCCAGAATTCTTACTGCTTCCTGGTCTTGTCTGGATCTTGTGCTTATCTTTTCACTCTGCCAGGGAAGCACATCTATCTGCCAAATTCTCTCCACTTGTTTGAGAAGATCAGTTTCTGGAGGTGCCATTGAGGTGAAAAGACACTGTTGTTCATTGACCTCATGTTGCAGGTGTTGTACAGGGCCCTGCAAAGTCCAGCCGAGACGAGTCTTGATGGCTGCTGGTCCCCCTGGGGGGCCTAGGCGGATTGACTCCACTGCCGTAATGAGGTGGGGTAGTCGGATCCGATGAGCAGGACAGGGCGAACTGCCTCTAAATGGCTCAAAGGAAGCGCTCTGAGGTGGTGGTATTTCTCCCTCAAGGTCTTAACCGGGTGTGTATGTTCAGCAAGACTCAACTGTTGGGCTGTGAATGCACCCTTTATGTGATACAGTTTGCTGGGCTGAGACAGGGGGGAGATGTGAAAGGACACTGCTGCACCAGAGAGCATTTGTAATTCCTGCCTGATTGTGCGAAGTGGAAGATCTTCTGGCTGACCTTTTAAGCCCAACTGTTCGGCAGCATTGTGCAGAAGGATGGTCCTCTCCGATCCATCGTCCAGGATGGCATAGGCTTTTATCTTGTTTGCCCCGTTTCGGATAATGACCTTGACGATCTTCAAAAGAACCTTTCGGCTGGCAGGAGGCTTACGAATGAGAAGTATCTCGTTCATAGTGTTGAGGAGGCAGGCATTAGAAGAAGGACCTTCCTTTGGGGTAATCTTTGGGATGTCTGCACTCTTGGGATTAATGGCATGAAGGACCAGCAGGTGGCGTCCATTACACTATTTGCAGCGCATCTTCAGATTGCACTCTGAAACTTGATGATTCCTCCCGCAGCGCCAGCATCTGTTGCAGTCTCTTATCCAGTTGCGTTTCTGGTCAACGGTAAGCTGCTTAAAGTTGTTGCAATTGTTGAGGGAGTGTTTATGGTGGTCACAGTAAGGGCAGTAAGGGGTTGAAGCAGGTTTGTTGGCTGTAGGTGTCGTCTTTGTCTGTGGAGGTGCTTTCTCTGTGCCAAACAGAATGGTGGCACTTTTAGTGAATGGTTTAGAGTCTCTGATCACTTCTCGTGTTCGTACTGGATATCCACGACGACTAACTCCAACAAACCTTGATGTGTCCCCCTGCATTTGAATTTCATACTCCAGCCACTCTGACAGATCAAGAAGGGTGGGTATTGGCACCTGGTGAGGATGTGCAAAGCGTCGGAAACTTGACCTGAGGTCGTGCGGCAGTTTCCTTAGGAGCCGAGAGACATGGGAGCCACACTGCAACTCAAAGGTGCTCGTCCTTACTAATTGCTCTAGCATGCCAACGAGGGAACAAACCCTGAGGGCGAAGAGTCGGAAAGCTTTAATGTCCCCACTGGCTATGTTTGGACCATCCATGAGCTCTGCTATACGTTGCAATGCGAGCTGATGAGGCTGACCGTATTGCTGATCCAGTGCTGCCATGGTCTTTGTGAAGGGTTGTTGTGAATGACTGTACGAATCAGCGATAAGTAGTGCCTCCTCAAGTTTGAGGTGATCAGTGAGTATTTGGAATTTGAATCTCTCTGTGGCTGTAGCTGGGAGAATGTTCTCCAGGGCTATCTTGAGCCGCGATAATTCTCTAGGATTCGGATGTACAAAGTCTGGAATCGTGGGGGACGGACCTCGGTACATCTGCTCTAGCTCAGGTGGAACTGGGCTGGATGCTCTGCGTGGCAGGTGAGAGCGTTGGGCGGATTCAAAAGGTTGAGGGGCTGCATTCTCTGGCTTGTATGATACAACGACTCGGTCTGTAATGCGTCTCAGTTCTGGAATAGGCTCTTTCCTCCCTTGTTGCATCCCACCTGTCATGTTCAGAGTGTAACGTGTGGTGGGGGGAGTGCGGCTTTGCTCTGGGGATAGCTATTGAAATAAGGAAATCCTCAGAACTGTGGTTGGGCTGATCCGATTCAATAGACCTGAATAGTGGAGCTGACACTGGTGTAAAGCTCTTATCACTCTGTTGTGTTCTCAGCAAACTGCGTGGCGCAGGTACAGGTCGTGTAGGGGTGGCAGGAGGAGAAGACTGTGCTGCTGGCTGTTGCTTCTCCAGTTGGATCTGCAGCTGCTGCATTTGACGTTTCAACTGTGAAAGTTCTTGTGAATACTGGTCTGTAGCCTGTTGAAACGTGTCTCTTTCTTGCTGCATTGTCTGCAGTGTCTGTAGCAGATTGTCATGGGCAAGACGTAGATCCCTGTTCTCACGCTGGAGGATGCTGGTCCCCCATGGCTCATTATCAGACCACTGTTGAGGACGTTCAGGCTCTTTATACAGTAGCGATGTTGGAGTGATACCAGCTGCACCCTCTGGTTCTGGGCTGGAAGGCACTATACGATGAAACTGAGAGTGTGGTGACATGGGTTCTGGAAACAGTCTTGAGAGAGTGAAGCCACTGAGGTCATACTCTTCATATCGTGCGGGGAGGGCTGTCTTCCTCCTGACATGCACGACTGGCTCATCTTCTTCATGCTGTGACATCTTTGCGTAGTAAATCTGGGGATCCGGCTCGAAGGACCATGTAAAAATGTTGGCTAGTAGAAGCCGAATTTGCCGGTTGATAACAGACCCACTACGGAGAGTCCGGTTAGAGACTTTCACCAGAGATGATCAGATATTCGGGAATAACCCATTTATTGTCACCACAACTCTGGATCATTCTGATTTGCATGTGTGTGTGTGGTTTTCTATAAATAAACATATAAGAAAAAGTTATAAGTAACAATAACAAATAATAGTAGTCATCACAATATAAACATAGTAACAGTAATCTTCACAATGAATATTAAGTTAAAATGATTAATAAAGTATAATAAGAAAACAAATGTGCCATTATATGGATAAATGCACTGCTAGAAATGAATAATTCACAATAATTCTGAGCGGTTGAAATTCGACACCCTTGCGCGCTGAGGACAGAAATGGAGCCGCTCTGACTATCACATTAGTGCGCATGCGCTAAAAGAGTGCTTTAACTCTAAAAGTGAGTGATATATATATCAAATAGACCATATAACGAATAAAAGGCACGTAGATTATGTCTTATGAATATAACAATAAAATATGTGAGGAAACTAGTATGTAAATATACACACGAACATCTTTACGAGCTCTGTCGTATCGTCACTCGCATACATTAACTTTTACACATGCGGGGCTATTCAAACGTTCATAAAATGAGTAAAGAACAATGTATAAACAGACTGCAACTTACTTTAGAGGCACGCACACAACTTTAGCAAGGATTAATCGTTACAGTACAGCTTGCATCCGTCCGCTTTCTCGAATCAGTCAGACTCCGTTCAGTGGGCGGGAGCACTGACCTGCACATCTTTTCCGCGGCGCTGATTGGCCCGTTGGATGGATGCTATGACGGATGCGTCATTTTGGCATATAGCAAAGGAAACTAAGAAACTTAAATATAAGCCTAATAGTGGCCTTTTTAACATAAGTTAATTTAGAATTTTATAATAAGGTTTTAGGATTTTACACTATAGGCTAGTGTACAAATGACAGTGGAAGTTTAGCCAGCGACGGTTGCAAAAACACCGTTAGTTAGATCTGCTCTTTCACCCCGTTGCTTGTCCCGACATTTTCAAATCTAACCTTAACTCGAGATTTGAACATTGAATTAACATTACCTTACGATTTATTTCGACCAAAACAGACTTGTTGGAACGGTGGAAGAACAAATCGAGGTGGTTAATTAACGTTAAATGTGTTATATGATGGTCTGCGAGATAAAATTACTGCATTTGACATGTTACGTTGAAAGATCTTATGATAACAAAAATGTCTAACTTAACTGTTATCTGTAGGGATCCTTTCCATAACATCTGAGCGTCAGTGGTAAAAACAAGCACTTATAATAGTCATAACGTTATTTTGCTAAAACTGCTAGCCTATATTCGCAGTCCGTTTCTCGGATGGCGAACTTGATGATTTTATGATTTTACGAACTTTTATGATAAATAGGCTACTGGACCAAATTTAATAAGTCGTTTAGACACAAAAACACGTGAAAACAAGGGTTAAAAATACTGCACTTTCCTTTGCAACGCAAAATGGGGGATTTGGGCTAAGAGAGATTGGCTATTGGTACCAGCTTAGCCTTTTACTTCATTTCTATTTAGGCGGGAGACCCAGTTCTGTAGCATTGTGATTTGTAATGACAAATAATGATTATTATAATAATGAAAAATATGAATAAAGGTGTAAATTGTAAAAAAAGAAGAAAAAAAAAACAACTATCAGAGTTGATCTATTAGGCAACAAAGACAAGTAAAATGCATGCCAAAAAAAGCAAGTTAGAAGGGGAGAATGGGGTAATGTGAGACATCGGGTAATGTGAGACACCCCCTGTATCTAGGCTATGGAACACAATTTTGGTCATTTGACCATTATGTTTTCAAGCCCCTCTCATTTCCCCTTGGCCATGAAGGAGAGGACCTCATGGTGCTGTAGTAAGCATGTTTTTTTCACAAAAATATTTTTTTTGCATGAAAACCCATCTCTTCCGGGAGCACTTAACCTCATATAAAAAAAAACAAAAAAAAAACTCCCCTTTCCCTCTAAACCTCGCTTATCGGGCTTATGCTACTCTGAATAATGCCTGAACTTTGTATCTGGAGCACTTCTTGCGCTGCTTTTTGTTTTTGCCTCTCCATGATGACTCGCTTAATCTAGTCCTACTTTGTAAGTCGCTTTGGATAAAAGCGTCTGCTAAATGACTAAATGTAAAATGTAAAGTAAATTTTCTTGTTGTCAACTTAATCAACTGTTGTGCCAAAGCAAATTGATTCAGGTAGAAAAACTTATATCATACATGTTGATGAACTACCAACATATAAAATCATGTGATGATGCTAGCTGAAGATAAGCCTGAATTGCTAAGAGAGATCGTTTTTTTCTAAAATGTGGCAGTGGGGTAAAGTGAGACAAATGCTGTGGGGTAAAGTGAGACATGAGGCACAAGTTAAGTTTAGTCTTAAACATATTTTAACGTAATATTACATGACATGTTTTATTTTTAATGTCATAAACGTAGAAAAGCCATCAAAAAGAGAAGGGGAAGTAAAAATCAGTAGCTTGGGGTGCAGTAGCTGAGGCAAAGAGGTGGAGCACCTTCTCCCTCTCACCTTGTCCGAATGGAGCGTTTGTCCCCTCCTCGACAAAACCCCCAAGGTCTGTTCTAGGACCGAGGTCGCTCCGACAGGAGCTCCGCACTCTCCCTGGGAGCCTGCTAGGGAGTAAAGTCAGCATGGGAATCTCGTCCATCTGCAACCTCACGGACACTGTCCGTTTTTGTTTTCGTTCGGAGGACCTTCCTCCACCGCTTTTTCTCCAGGGGTGTCTGAAACCCCTGGAGTCGCTTCGCTGTTTATCCAGACTGACCATTCGACAAGCATACATTTTACCTCGGGATCAACCGAGAAGCCCCCGGACGATGAACCGCGATGCTCAGGCTCCCTACACACGGGTCTTGCTCCACTCGGGCCTGGGCTCGAGACGACACGGCCACTCATAGGGTGGGTGAGGAACCATCCGCCGGGGGCAGGGGTGGGAGGCATCTGGATCGAGGCCGTAAACGGGAAGGGTGCTTTCAAAGCGGGGGGAGGCGCAGGGCGGAGTTCGGCTCTTAAGGCGTGCCAGGGGGGCCCCAACTAACACCCCCCATCCTCCCACCCGCCCGCGGCCACTGCCACCGCCACCTTTGCGGACATCCATTTCAGACGGGCCGTCTGAGTCTCCCGAGGTCTCGTGTCGACGCGCAAACCTGCGAGCAAGCTGCCCCTCGACCGGCACGTCCGAAGCTCCAATCGACCGGGCACCCCAACTTGATGGCCCGAAGGAGAGGGTGCGCTCCTCTGGGCCCCAGGCAACCCTGAGGCACCTGTTTTCCATTACCTTGTCCGATAAGAGTGTCGTCTCCCTCCTCTACAACACCCTGAGCGTCCGTGTTTGGACCGTCGTTGCTTCAGCAGGAGCACCAGCAGGTGTACGGATCTGACTTTGACCGGAGATGACCCATCCTCCCTTGGGCTGGCCCGGGAGGTCTGCGAGCATGGAGCTCTTCTTCAAATACAAGATATTTTTGGACATTTTTATGAGGAGGAATATCCTCCAGTGTGTCTTTCACCCCTAGCTCACCCAGGATGGTGCACGCTCACCGGTATGCACGCCCTGGCACCGAGGGACTGGGTGTCCAAACCAGACCCTATTTACTGATAGTCTCGCCCGCACAAAGTGCACTTTCTCTTGGCTGGGTTCAGGCGGTTTCCCCACCCGGTCTGACCACCACGGTTCTCTGGTCCGTGTTCCTTGTCTAAGTGGAGCATTGCCTCCACAAAGACCCAAATGTCCGTTTTAGGACCAACTTTGCAGGGAAGGTCTGACTGCATTGAGCTTCCAAATGTATCACAATATTTTGGATATAGTTATTTTTTTTAGGAGGAATTTCCTCCAGTGTGCCATTTACCCTTAGCACGCCAAGGGCGTTGCAACTTCACTTGGATGCGCAACGGTGGGTCATCAAAAAAATGTGCTCAATTGACCAATCATGATTCTGTTACTAGTCCGACATTAGTTTTGGAATGTATGGTTGTCAAGCTAGCTGTCAAGATTCTTACTGTTACAACATGTGTTGTTATGGAAGTTTCAGAGTGGAAAAAGTAAGTGGATCAGTTTACCCCCAGCTGGTTCACTTTACCCCCTTGATTTCTCTGGTCTGTCTCAGTTTACCCCTAAGCTGGGGTAAAGTGAGACACAAGACCACTTTTTAAAAACCATTCATATTTTCACTGCCCTTCATCCTGAATACATTCTAATAATTTCCATTGCTAGGAAACATCCTGAATTAATGGGAAATGTGTAAATTTGACTGATATATCATTTTAGCTCACTTAGAGGGGAACAAATGTAAAAAATGTCTCACTTTACCCCACTCTCCCCAATATTTAGAGAGGTCAAGTGAAGCTTAAAGTGAAGCTTATTTTTATTAAACTAGATGTATTGTAAGCAGATGTATGAAATATATGTCCTCAACAAGAAACATAACAGTTAACTGAATAATATGTATTTTGATTTCTTACAGCTCTACAGTGTGGGACAATTTTATTTGCAGCCTGGGAAGGGGTTTCCTGTAAGTATTAGCCATGTTAATACAATGTTTTAAAGTTTTAAAATCTAAAGGTTACTTTTTTTTTTTAATTGACTGTTTTTTTTTTATTTGTTTTTTTTTATTTCTACAGAAATTTCTTATTTCTTTCTTTTACAATTTCTCTCTTACACTGTCTGCTTATCTTTATTGGTGCTGTGGATAACAGGTATTGTCATACATGTTTTTGTGTCATGTCTTTTTCAGGTTTGGTCACCGCCAGGTTCCAGTACCACCTCAAAGTCCCAGCCAAATTTAAAAGTATGTCCAGCTACAGCTGCAAGTCATGCAGTTTCTCAACCTCTCACACCGACTTTTTGGAACTTCAGCTTATTCACCGTATCCCCCAGAGTTAGATAAGTGAAGTCCATACATACCCTTTTCATCTCCGTGCGTGCCGTAACACCGCTAGCCAAGCTTAGCACAAAGACGGGAGGTAAACGGCTCCAGCTAGCATACTGTTCCCAATAAGTGACAAAATAACACTAACATTTTCCTATTTACATGTATGATTTGTATAGTCACAGCATGTACAAATAACAAGGTCACATGAGACAAAGCCATCTTCTAACCGTATACATACTGGGAACTATATTCTCAGAAGGCGAAGCACTACTACATGGGCGGAGTGATTAGCGCAACACTCTGAGCGAACTCTGCTCCTCACCATGAGCTTCTCTCAGGTGCTGCGAGAAAATCACTCTTCAGAAGTAGCAGTGCTTCGCCTGCTGCTATCCCACTGAAAATAATCTCGTGGTCATTCAATATCGATTCATTTGGATAAATATTAGGTATAGTAGATAGGCCTACATTATCATTTTTCTCAAGAAAAAAAAATTTCACCTAATGCTGTAAACACAGAGAGCTGTCAGCTGGTATAGGCCTATTATTATTAAAGGTTAAAAATAACAACTCAAATTAAATATAATGTTATAGGGCTGGGCGATAAAACGATAACGATATGTATCGCGATAGACACGTAATCAATATCAATAAAAAATGCGTTCGATAAAACGTTCGATAATTTTTTTTTTTCCGTCGGAAGAAACCAGCAAAGCAAGTTTGATTGCATGAACAAAGGCACTCACTCTCTAGTAACTAGATAAAACAGGAAAAGTCAGCTCGCCTGACTTCAAGTCTGACCGTAGTCTGACCAATGTCGTCTGCAGATTATGCAAGACCGTCGTCAGTTTCTCTGTCATTCTCGTGCTGCTGATGCGCTGTTCTAGCGTGTGCGTTTCTCAGCGCGTAGTTACATGTGAAGCTCACATGCACTAAAAGCCTGTCTTTCGAGTCTTATTGTGCTAATACTGTTATATACACACAAGGTTTACATAAACTAGTCGGATATGTCTAAAGTGAAAGCAAACTTGAGAAAATTTAGAGAAAATCTGCTTGTCAAATGCGTGTATATTAGACGCGTCGCGCGCAGCTCTTAAAGAGACAGTAGTAATAGTAAACACGCTGCCGCTTGTCCTTAAAGGGATAGTTCACCCAAAAATAAAAATTATCTCATTATTTACGCACTCTAATGTTGTTCCAAACCTGTATTCATTTCCTTCTAATATTTTCCAATATTAATATTTTGAAGAATGTGGGTATCCAAACAGTAGCTGGTCCCCATTGACTTCCATAGGAGAAAAATATACTATGGAAGTCACTGGGGTACATCAACTGTTGGTCATTCTTCCAAATAACTTTTATTTTCAACAGAAGAAATAAACTTATTCGAGTTTAAAACAACGTGAGAGAGTAAATTATGAAAATTAGAATTTTTAGGAGAACTATCCCTTTAATGTTAATAAAACAACAAAATGTAAAGAGAAAATCACTCACTGCTCTTGACTGATAACTTTACTAATAGCTTTAATAAGTATCAATGTATAATTTATACATTGAAGTCTGTTTTGTTTTATTTTCATATTTGTTCATTTAATTACTTTCTGCAATGCTACTGTTAAACACACCTACTGTAGCTGAAAACATAAAGCACTGTTTTTTTAATTTGTATATTAAGTTGTGTATGTGTAATGTGTATCTTTGATCTTAATATTTAATAACAAAGAAAATAATGAGAACATTTTTTATCTTCGCCCCTGTCTGCCATTCTTTTTTATTTTATATTTTGTTACCTAAGGCTTTGTTTTTAAAATATGGACATTAGTTTGGCTGCAATGCTCAGTCACAAAATAGTAAAACCAACATAAAAAAGAATTGTGATAAAATCGTGAATCGTGATTTTCCTGAAAGAAATCGTAATATTATATTTTTGCCATATCACCCACCCCTTTATAAAGCATTTCTTACGTATTCTTTAATTTTGCACCTTAATGTTAAGAGATAATTGTTAAGTGTTCATTGTGATTTTAGACTTTTGAGTTTTCCATGGTCGTGTTGACATTTCTGCCTTCATAACTGATGGGATTATAATCAGAGGTAGGTTAAGTTTAAAATAAAAAATCTTTAAATGTAATATATTTGTCTCCTGGACTGGTCCTTATTTTAAATATGTTATAAAAAAAATTCAATAATTATCGATATCGACCGATATGAAACACTTATATCGTGATACAGTTTTCAGCCATATCGCCCAGCCCTATAATGTTAGTATTATAATAACACCGTTATAATATTTTAATGATATAAGGAAAAATATAATAAATAGCCTATGTAATATTATAGTGCAGAGATTTAGCAAAATACTCCTCTCTATAGCAAATTTTTCTAGCCAATTAACGTCCTATGGCCATTAAATGGCTTTCCTGAGGTAGCCTAAATAACGTTATGTGACATTGTTCTCCAATTGTTTTATTGACCTCTTTCCGCTGTTAAAAAAAACACTGTGTAGGGACGCAGATGGCTTAGTCTGTTTCTGACGCGTGCTTTGTCTTGAGGAATAAAATATTCATTGTCCATACTATCTCAATATTCGGATAGGCCTATGCCAAATCCATTTATTGTCCATTTTGGCATTGCAAATAACAAATAAAACAAACAAAAATTATACTCAACACTTTACTTTGACTCATTGCTAACAAACTGTTGTGGCATGAGCACAGTCTTGTACAAACATGACGCTCAAACACGGCACGGTCAAAAAGTTTGTTTGACCTTCAATCTGCGCACCTGTAACTCATCATCACCTTTAAATATACTCAAATACTAATACGCCCTCTAGTGTCACAGACAAAAAATACAATTTAACATAATGGCTCCAACATACCGGCCCCTAATTGTTAATGACGTAGGGGGCATAAACAATTCAAAATCATACATTTACATAAGGAGCCATCAAACAATCCATTTACATCAATACATTTTAAATAATAATTACTCTTACCATTTTTTTTTTTTAATATATGAGTACACCATGCATTTGAACCTTTTTTCACATTTCTAATAAAAGACAAAGTTTTGTTACTGGTCTTACTATTGTGCTTGTTTTGGTAAACCCTTTTTATCTGGGAAAGTCTCTAGTCTTCCAAGAGTCCAAGAATTGCGTGGGGCTGTAGAATCTGCAATGAGTACAATATCACCAGGCATAAGATTACGTCTCTCTTTGGTCCATTTTTGCCTTTCCTGTAACAAAGGCAAGTACTCTTTTATCCATCTTTTCCAAAAAAAAAGATCTGAAAGGTATTGTACTTGTTTCCACTGTCTTCTTACATACTGATCTGATTTCTCAAAAAGACCAGGTGGATAGATTGGTTTTCTCTTCATTGTAAGCAGATGATTGGGGGTAAGTGCTTCAAGATCATTTGGATCTTCGGACACTTTGGTAGAATTGCCTCGTCTTCACACAGAACAGTGTGTAATCTCTCATCATCCAGCGTTTGTTGATTCAAAACGGACAACACCATTCTTAAAACTCTGGAAGCGCAATTGTAAGTTCAGATCAGCGAATGAAATATGAGAAATAGTTAGCAAAACATGCAGTGTATTAAAAACGAAGTCAAAAAAATTGCCTGCGATTTTTTTTTTTCAGTTTCAAAGATATTTTATTCAGTTTCAATTTATATTTTCATTAGTTTCTTTAAAAGTTACATTCATTATTATTGGAACAAAATTTATTCCATATTCTCCCACTGCTCCAAACACTGGACTAATGGCGCCCTCTAGTGGAGGACAATAGATACGACCTAAAACCTTTTTATCCATCTTTTCCAAAAAAAAGGTAAGGTATTGTACTTGTTTCCACCGTCTTCTTACATACTGATCAGATTTCTCAAAAAGACCAGGAGGATAGATTGGTTTTCTCTTCATTGTAAGTTCGGAAGGTGTTTGGAGGTCCCAAGATGGCGCCGATCAGTGCAGTGGCTTGCCGTCGTTCCTCTCTGTTTTTTAGTTTTTTTGTGTTTTATGTTTTCTTCTACGTTTTAATTCATTCATGTCAGTCTCTGAGGATTTATGACTCCACTACCCTGCTGCAGATTCGATCTCAAGTTGTATACTTGGCGATCAGTAATGTGAACAAGTGCGCTTTTCCTTATCACACACTGCCGCCGTATCTACGGCGTTCTCCGACTGGATGTGTGTGCTGCAGGCGTAAGCGGCGCCGGCGACGACGAGGGAGACGTGCGGGCGCTCATGTGAGGCAGAGATTTCGGCGGGGGTCTTCTGTTGAGGTGCAGTTTGCAGATGATGCTGGCAATACGGATCGGGCTGTAGATCTTCGGGGCTGGCGATGTTCTTTCTTGCTGCCCGTGTATCCAGATGGAGGTTTGTCAGTGCTGCGGTTTCGCCATGATATGAAGATTTCATCACACCGAAGAGGTGTATGCCTGAGCAACTTGAGCTGTCCTAAGACGGTAAAGTTGGGCGCTATCACAGCAGCCCCCACGGTCTTGCACACGCTACAGATGGCGCTTTTAAATGCGCGCTCGGTCCTAATTAAGACCTACTAATGATTTTATACTGCACAATGCCTTGGATTTCCTTTTTATCACTGAGACTTGGATAAATGGGGATGAGTGGAGTCCCTGTGTGGATATTTGCCCACCTGACTATATCTTAAAGGGGGGGTGAAATGCTCATTTTCACTCAATCTCCTGTTAATCTTGAGTACCT
Source organism: Scardinius erythrophthalmus (assembly GCF_964197995.2). Classification (NCBI taxonomy): domain Eukaryota; kingdom Metazoa; phylum Chordata; class Actinopteri; order Cypriniformes; family Leuciscidae; genus Scardinius; species Scardinius erythrophthalmus. The sequence goes on along the minus strand of NC_138230.1, from coordinate 7,871,517 downwards.
ATAGAGTAATATTGCATCCTTCATATCTCCAAAAAGTCTTTTGTTTTATTATATTTTTAATTGAAAGATTGGCTGTACAGAGTCTTTCCGGAAAAAAACGAGCGGCTGGGGGCGGACCGTGTGGGCGAAGCTAAAGCTGTGCTAACGCGCCGAGCTAACAACACACAGAGACAATAGAAGTAGTTTTACTCACCGAACCTTTATCATTGTGACTGCTCAATCCTTAAGCATTAGACGATCTGCAAATCCGATCTGGGCTTTGTTTATAAAACAATCATCGTCGAAATGCAGGGAACAACAGTCTTGCACAACTCCGTTTATGCTCTGGAAAACAAACTCCATCCACGGGTTCCTTAACGCCGGGTTCTCTGGGAATCTGTGCAGGGTTGTCTTGCCCTGGCAACCAAAAACACACTTCTTTGGTGACACTGACTTCCCAAAAGTCGGGCAGGGCGCTTTGATGGCGAACTGCTTTCACTCTCTTGCTCTGTTTTACGAGTGCGCGCGCGCCCGTGATCTTACCGGAGAAGTGCCCTTAGGACCCATATAAGGAAATTCCGCCCTCTCTTACGTCAGACAGAGCCATACTCGAAAAAAACTTTCCGAAACTTGTGACAAACCGGAAGGACAATTTTTGGAACAAAAATACTCCTTCAAACGTACAACTTAACTTTTGAAACTTTGACCATGTTTAACATGGGAATCCAACTCTTTAACAGTGTAAAAAACTCAGTATGCATGAAACAGTAATTCACCCCCCCTTTAAATAATACCCCGAGGCAAATAGGTCGTGGCGGGGGTTTAGCTACTGTTAGTAAGCAGCAGTATAAATGCCACCGCTTATCGACCACATACTCGAGTTTTGAGGTTCAGCTCTTAAGGCTTGAGTTTCACAAGCCTGTTTTGGCAATTGTTGTTTATCGACCTCCAAAGTACTCTCCAGCGTTCATTCAAGAATTTTCGGAGTTTTTATCCCCCATGTTATTATTGTCTGATCATATTTTACTTGTTGGGGATTTTAATATTCACATATGCTGCCCTGGGAAGCCTTTGGTAAAGTTTTTTTCAGACCTAATGGACTCGTTTAATTTTAAACAACATGTACTTGGGCCCACTCATGAGAAAGGACATACACTGGACCTTGTGTTCTCCTTAGGTGTAGCTGTTTGTGATGTTGTTGTAATGGATGCCTGCCTTTCAGATCATATGCCTGTCACATTTAATTTAAATATGCAATTTGTACGGGCGGAGCATCAGCCTTCTGGTTTACGTTCACGTATAATTACTCAGTCTACACCACAGGCGTTTGGTGATTCTTTTAACTCAATTTTTGAAGTATCCTGGCTGGAGTCTGCATCTACTGAGGCCGACCCTGAAGAATTACTCTCTGCCTTTAATTCGGTGTGTTCTGGAATTTTAGATTCTGTTGCCCCATATAAGCTTAGGTCTAGTAAAGTCAATTTACAGCCCTGGTTGAATGATCATACACGTACGCTTAGACAGCAGTGTAGGCGAGCAGAACGGGCCTGGAAAAAGGACAAACTTACGATCTCGCAGCAGATTTTAGTAGATTCACGCAAGGGATATCAGAAGGCTGTGAAGGAGGCTAAATCAGCCTTCTTTTCAAAAATTATATTGCAGCACTCAAACTCACCAAAAACTTTGTTTCAATCTATTAATAGGTATTTGAACTCTCACACTGCGTCATTACCATCATCTACAGAATGTTGTGAAAAGTTTTTGAATATTTTTTCAGAAAAAGTTAATACAATCAGAGCTAGCTTTAGTGCTTTGAAGGGCTTGACAGGAGGTACTCTTAAAAGTATTAATAATTTTGATCAATTTGATATGGTTACTACTGAGGAATGGATATTAAACTGATCGTTGACAAATTGAAACGACCCGCTGCAAGTTGGGATGTTTTGCCTTCTGACTTGTTGTCCGAGACGTTTGATTATACTGGGTCTTGTATTACTGCTATTGTCAATTGCAGTCTTTATACAGGCATTTTTCCTCATAGTTTTAAGCAGGCGGTTATTCAGCCCCTTCTTAAAAAGCCTAACCTTGATCCTTCGGATTTCAATAATTATCGGCCCATTTCTAAGCTGCCTTGTATTTCCAAAGTATTGGAAAAGGTAGTTTTAGCACAGTTAAGTTCGTATCTGGCCAATCATGAGTTGCTAGACGCTTTTCAGTCTGGTTTCAGAGTAGGACACAGTACTGAATCTGCTTTACTGCGAGTTTTAAATGACATGCTACTCATTGCAGACTCAGGGACTAGAGGAGCTTTAATTATGTTAGATCTGAGTGCAGCTTTTGATTTAATCGATCACACTATTCTTATTGATCGGTTGGAACATGTAGTGGGGCTGAGAGGGACGGTTTTAAAATGGTTCTCCTCATATCTAAAGGGACGCTCATGTTCTGTTAGGGTTGGGGATTTTTCCTCCAAGTCAATTATTTTGGAGTGTGGAGTTCCACAAGGTTCAATTTTGGGCCCTATTCTTTTTTCTTTGTTTCTTTTGCCCTTGGGCATCATTTTTAAGAAACATGGTATCTCATACCATTTATATGCAGATGACATTCAGGTATATTTACCGATCAGTGCTGGTGTCCCTAGCACTAATCAATCCTTATGTTTACAGGAGGTTATTGCCTGGTTAGAGCAAACGGCCTGAAGTTAAATGCCAGCAAATCGGAAGTTTTGGTTTTCGGGACAAACAATGACGACAGGGACTTAGGGGGCCTTCTTGGCTCTTGGGAAACATATGTTAAACCCAAAATAAGAAATTTAGGGGTAATTTTTGATTGTGCTCTTATGTTCGATCATCAGGTCAAAAATGTGGTAAAAAATTGCTTCTACCAATTAAGGACTATTGCGAAAATGAAGTCTTTTCTGTCTGTTCCTGACTTAGAAAAAGTTATTCATGCATTCATTACGTCTCGTTTGGATTATTGTAATGCTCTTTATGTTGGTATCAGTCAATCTCTTACTTCGAAGTTGCAGATGGTACAAAATGCTGCCGCAAGGCTCCTTACTGGTGTCAGGAAAAGGGAGCACATTACTCCAGTTCTTGAAAGACTGCATTGGCTCCCTGTGAAACAGCGTATACAGTACAAGGTTTTGTTGTACGTTTATAAAGCTGTGCATGATTTGGCCCCGAAATATATTAAGGACTTGGTGCGTATGAACTCTTGCAGAGCACAAAGGTACTCCAATTGTCTTCAATTGTTTGTACCGAGAACTCGCTTAAAAACAAAAGGGGATCGAGCTTTTTCAGTTATTGGTCCTAGACTGTGGAATGCACTTCCTCCTGATGTAAGGTCTGCATCCTCAATTGTGGTTTTTAAATCTCGTCTTAAAACGTATCTTTATTCTGTGGCTTTTAATTCTTGACTTTGTCATTGTATGTCATGTATTTTATGTATTTTATTATTTTATTTTATCTTATTTTATTTTACAATCTCTTGGATGTTCAGTCCTTTGGCCTACAACGTAGCATAAAGGGCTATATAAATAAATAAGACTTGAGACTTGAGACTAAGTAGATGATTGGGGTAAGTGCTTCAAGATCATTTGGATCTTCTGACACTTTGGTAGAATTGCCTCGGCTTCACACAGAACAGTGTGTAATCTCTCATCATCCAGCGTTTGTTGATTCAAAACGGAGGACAACACCATTCTTACCATTCTGATGATGCGCACCCATGCGCCACCATGATGTGAAGCTGTACACTGAAAAAAATTTGGAGTAGGATTTACTTGAAAAAAGCTAGGCAACTTTTTTCACTCAGAAAATGCTAGTAAATTTACAAAGATTTGCCAAGTAAAAACCTAAACATATTTAGCAGTAGCTTTAATTAGAAATCTTTAAGTTAAATTTACTTGGAATATGGAATTAAGTAAACTTTACTTAACCTTGTTAAGTAAAAGTACCAAAGAAAATAAGTAATTTTAACTTGGCTAGTAAAAGGTTGATTAATATTGATTTAGTTGAAAATTCCTTTGCATTACATTTCACTCAAACAATAATATTGAATTATACAAGTCATTTATAGTATGTGGTTTACTTAAGATTATCTAAGTAATTTTTACTGCATCATGTCAGATGACAACCATCATGTGAATGCAAAGACCTCAATACTTGGTAGACAATACACAATGACGGTAACATTTGATGGATCATTTTTGTGTTTGAATGTGTCATTTTGAGCAGAAAATTTACTCGAAATGTCACAAAATGGCACGTTACTAATCCTGATAACAAAAGCAATGATAAAACAGTGTAAATACAGCTGGAAAACAGTGAAAAATGAACCTCATTAATTATTCAAGGTCCAGTGCATGATGGGAACCCCAGTATCAGAAAAGTTGAGTAATTTTTACTTAATTTTATTGAGTTGATATTTACGCTTTCATTTCTACTCGCTTGAATTAAGTACTGATATGGAATTCACTTAGTTTTTTTAACTCTTGCCTGAACTAACTTTTTCATGTAAATTACATTGGTTTTTTTTTCAGTATTTACTTCACCAAAAAATCTTTTTTTACAGTGTAGGTGGATTTAAACTCCATTTAATTACTTTGTGTGATAAACCTTTGTGATTTTATTTTGAATTAACTCTGCCAGTGCTCTTTTCAATTCCTTTTCTGAGCTAGTAAAATTTGTTCCATTGTCGGACCTCATATGACTTACTTGTCCTGTTCTGCATACGAATTGTCGCAGAGCATTTATGCAAGAATCAGTGTCCAATGAGTATGCCACCTCCAAATGAACTGCCCTACTGGCCATGCATGTAAAAATTACTTTTTTTTAACAACTTTATTGTTTTTAACTGGTTTATACCGTTTAGGAATAAAGCAGTAAAGTTAAGATCAAAGTCCATTTGTGTCCACAGTACATTGTTTGCAAAGGCTTGAACTTTCATGTTCATATGAATATATTCATGTCATTTCACAGTTATGCCACATTGTTCATCAGTGTTTCAAAGCACTGAGGGGCCACACACATGATGAAGTCATTGATAAATAATGCGTAGTTACTGATGACTGTATTTGAATGCCAACAGAATTCTAATGTTATTTGCTGTGAATTTTGGGGTCTGTCCATTTACCTGCAGGCTATGAAGAAGCCATGAACATGCTTGGAAACTCAGATCATAATTCAGAATAAAAGTTCTCACATTAATTGATATACTATTCTAGCCTGTATGCATGCATTAGGTAATGTGGATTTTTGTTCCTTTAATAATGCAAAGAGTAGTGCATGCATGAATTAATGCTTTTTTTATGCATGAATTCATGATGATTTATGTACCATAACCGTAGCTTTATCCACAATGGGTGGTAAAGACAAATTTTTTTTTTGAACAAAGAAAACATCATGATCATGCGTAATAAATCATAATTCATGATGATGTACTCGTCTTAGTTAATGTTTTAATTAAGGTGTTGTTCATCCATGAAGTCATGAATGAAAAACGTTGAACTCGTGTTAGTTCCTGATGATTCATGAGATATTAATGCATTAATGCATGAATTTATACATGAATTCATGATAATTCATGTATCCTTACCGTAAAGTGTTACCGCTCATTTCACGTTCAAAATGCAAACTGAAAACACTTCATTCACATTCTCGAATCAAGTCATTCTTCTAAAACAATCTAGCAAAGGTTTTTCACCATACCACACTTTATCAGTCATAAGCAAATAAGCTAAAAAACACTAACAATAGGTAGCATTGCACATTTTGGTTAGTAACATTTCTTTAAAAAAAAAAAAAAAAAAAAAAATTACACATCCAATTTAGCAGACTTTAAGAAGACCAGTTTAATATACCAAAAGTACAATTGCAGGGCATTTTTATTAAGCACATAAATATGTAAATGTATTTGTAGTATACTTAGCACAAAATAAATGTATTTCAAATACATTTGAGTATATATATGTATATTTTTTCCACTAGGGACCTCTCTACTGTTTTGAATTCATGTTACATTCTCCATGTTCACATTAAACTACAAATTTATTCTTAAAACTACATATAAATCAAATTACACTTCCAAAAGTCATACATTTGTGAAAAAAAAAAAAAAAAAAATGAATATACAAATTTATTTTAAGTATAATAAATAAAACAGCTGGAGTGGATCAGCGTATCAGCCGAGATAATAAGCCATGCTGATGAGCCGCGCCCATTCACACAACACGCCAGGGCAAGTCAGAGTTCTGGAAAAGTGACCCAATTAATGAGAAATGTGTACAAGATGCCAACATTCTGTATTTCAATAAAGTCGGAAAAATTATGTGCTTGACATCGCCACAGGTATAAGAGGCATAACCCGCAGACTTACTTAAAGCCACCGAAGCAACAGCGAAACAATCAACGTGTTCAGTAATATCTCTGCTTAAAGATTGGTAAGAACATTTTATTTCACTAAAGATGATTGTGTTAATTATGTTTATATATTAAATTATCGGTAACACTTTAAAATACTGTTCCTTCATTAATGAATAACTACACAGGAACAAAATGAGTAATGCATTAGTTACACTCTAGTAACTACTAGGCTATTAACTAACAAGAAACTCTGATTAACGAATTAGTAAGTAATAGCGCTCAGTCGGATGTGGTAGTTCACTATTAGCTAATCAATAACTACTATTTTTCATACCTCACTGAAGACTATAAGAACTACTATATACAGGTTAATAAATATTTATAATGCACAATGTTTAATATAAGGTAGCCCATTAGTAATGAATCAAGTGTTACTACATCTTTCAAAAGGAACTACTAATAATTTGGATCAGTATTCTAAAGTGAAAAACATGATAAATACCTAATATTGACTGAAGTCATTGTAAGTTTTAAGGCTATTGTAAGGTTTTTGATAGTAATGACTCAAGTGTTACTACATCTTTCTAAAGGAACTACTAATTATTTGGATCAGTATTCTAAAGTGAAGATCATGGGAACACACTAGTAATGACTAAAGTGTTACCAAATCCATTGGAAGGAATTGCTATTCAAAATCTTACAAAAATCTCAAGAGGTTACAATGACTTCAGTCAATATTAGGTTGTTATCATGTTTTTCACTTTAGAATACTGATCCTAATAATTAGTAGTTCCTTTAGAATGATGTAGTAATACTTGAGTCATTACAAGTGGGTTACCATTACCTATTGTTATAAATTATGCATTATTCATGTTAATTATGATCCTGTAGATAGTTCTCTGGGAGGTATGAAAAAAAATAGTTACTGATTAGATAATAGTGAACTACTACATTCATCTGAGCGCTATTACTTACTAATTTGTTAATCAGAGTTTCTTGTTAGTTAATAGTAGTTACTAGAATGTTAATAATTCGTTACTCGTTTGTTCCTAATTATTCATTAATGAAGGAACAGTACTCTAAAGTGTTACCAAATTATCGTTTAATTGTGGGAAATATCACAACAGGAAAACATTTATATTGGATGCCTGGTTTTGTCTTTGTCATACATAGCAGTATGTGTCAAATTAAATGAAATTAAATAATTATTAAGTTTTGTAATTGTAAAACATCTTCAGTTACAAAAGAATTGCAGTTACATTATTTTGTTTACAAGCAATCTTTATGGTTTATATTGTAAAGCCCTATGTGACAACTGTCTAGCTCAATATAAATAAACTTTTATATTACTTTACTTTATATATCTTAATTGGGAAATGTTCTTTCTATGGGGGAACCAAATTCCAGTCAGGGGCATCCATTTAAATTCTGGTGTTAATATCAAAGGAAAATAATGTAGCTAAACGCAAATAAATATTAATAATAAGAGTGTCATAATAGAAAAATATTGTAGCTAGAGGAAATAATAATCAGTTAGAATTTGATTAGAATTTTGTGATATCTAAGAGATAAACAGAAGTAAGATGTCAAATGTGTGTTGGAGTAAATTATAGAGTAGTAAAAGGTAAAAAAAAAAAAAAAAAGTAAACTTTGTTTATGTTCACATTAGCTTACTTGTTTATTTGAACAGATGTTGCCATCTCTCATCTTGTCTTTCCGGATTGTTTTGTTTTTCTCAAAAATATTCCAGAAGCATTATAAAATTATAGCTGGTTATACTAATAAAGTTTACATATTATTAACTCTTCAGTGACTCACGTTGCAGACTCACTGGACACTTTCCAAGATGGAGAGAAAAGCTTTTATTATTTTCTATATTTTGATTGGTAGGTGAATCAATTTTTACAATAATTGAGATCAAAATTATCATTAAAAAAATCTTTGATTCACTTGTATGTCAAATTTACATAATTTTTCCAGCAACTCAGTCCACAATAACAGACTCGGCATCATCCCCGTCATCAACCTCTCTTGCTGAATCATCCTCCACAACACCAGAAGCTACAGAACCAGCAACAATGTCTCCTTTCACAGCCAATGCACTGCTTGAGATCCGCTGTTCAGAGACATTTATACCTGAACTCAGCGACTCATCCTCTCAGGCTTTCAAGGACAGGGCTAAGGATGTTAAGGACAATGTGAGTTTAAACCCACTTAACTGATTCACTGTAACAACAGCTTACATCAGGAAGTCTCAAACTTAGCTGAACCCCTTAAACTTTACTTGATAGGCTACATCCTAAGATTTTAATAAAATAAAGGCACATTCCTATATTCACAGTTCTCTGATGTTGGTTAATGGTCACATGACACGCAGGTAATCAGATAAAATATATATATATATAAAAAAATTTCAATTTAGTGTTCTATTTGATTGTAAAAAATGCCTCGGCGTAGTTTTTGTAACAAGACTTTAAAGTGAACTCAAACCTCTCGTTTCTAGATTATTACATTCATACTGGAGTTTTAGGAGCCCAATCAAACGGAATAATAATAATTATTATAGTTTTTCTCGATTGCTTGAACACATTTCTTGAAACTATATCCCTATTCGGACAGGATTAACTTCACAAGGGTAGATGGAGTAGGCCTAATGTAATTGTACCACAGGACGTCTGTAATATTAAAGGCCATTTCGCACGGGATAAGAGATCTCAGCAAAACTAGCAGAAGTGGAAGAGTAACTCGATTTGCGCATCGCCGTCGGGTTGCCAACCGTTCCGTATAATACAGAATCGTCCCGTATTTGACACACATAAAAGTCTTGTTCCGTATTGAACTGATACGGAACGCTCTGTATTTTTGAGAATCAATTCAGTGCAAATCCATGACAGACACATAGCTTCTAATATATGTCAGACTATGAACGAAGACATTTGTAGGCTATGATAAAAAAAATAAAATAAAAAAAAACCACGGTGTGGTAGATACTAATTTCTCCCCCTGTTTGTCTATGATCAGCGTAGCGTTTTTAACATCTTGGAACATCATCAGAGAATGCCCTTTTAATTGGTCGTTTCAGTCATTGTGAGTCACGTATCGTAGCAAAAATGACGACAAGTGACAACAGCGGGAAAAATGTAAAAATGACTAGGCTACCTCCGAGCAGCCGGCGTAAAAGAAAAGAGCACAAAAATATAGAATTATGTTGTATTGTAATACCTATGCTATAATGTATGAAATATATTTATCTAAATGTATCAATTAGTTTCCACAATATTCACCAGAAGTAGGCTAATCATTTCAGGGGTTATTTTTCAAAATTTTCTTCCGTCACCGGACACCGAAAAAAAAAAAAAAACTACATACAACGGTAACAGTGAACAAATTCATAATCCGTGCACGCTTTCGCAATCGTTGTTTTGTAAATCGTTCTTTCGCAATAGTTGTTTGTAATATTCAGTTCCTGTGAAAAATTGTGAAATACTGTTCCAATAGGTGAAGTTACACAACAATAGGCTGATTGATTACATAACAATATTTGGATGTAATATTCAGTTCCAGTGAAAATCTGTTCTAGTTAATGGGAGTAGCCTCAGGTGATGTGTAATATTACCGGTAAACTCCACCCGCTGAAACAGTTTCTTACAGTAACTGAATATTACACAACATCACCTGTTCAGTTTTGAAAACTGTAGCCTACTCACAGATTTGTGGCCTATAACGTTACCTTATTTTAGAAATCTGTTTTTCTGTATATTATTGATTTGTTGTGTATTGTTAAGATGAATACAACTGTCCTAACTGAATTTTTCTATGATTTGAACAGTTATGTCCAGTCGAACGATGTAGCCAATTACAGTTTTTACAATCGCTATGACAGTTTTTTCAATATATTTAACAAGTTTCCTAAACTCTTAACGCACCAACACACCTAAAACACACAATTGGCAAACCGGTTAATTTCATGCTCAAAATCACACATTGTAAACTAAACTCCAAAACTAATTTTCAAAATACAATAATACACTAACACAATACACTATATGTCTAACAAAACACTGCAAACATGTTTCAAAATCAAATAATTATTCAAAACATTAACACATGTTCTCTTCCAACAGGAACATTTAGTCAATCATAACACAATGACAAAAAAAACACTAACATCAGATGGAATTACAGAAACTGCATTATTTTATGTGTATTATATGTAGGTCTGCCCTTATTCAGTATATTGTATTGATCATAGATTGTGTTTTGCACTGTAGTTTCTTTTGAAGCCTCTCTACATTTTTGTTTTGTTGGGTTTAGTAAATGCATGCATTTTGTTTCTTTTGCTGCAGAAATTCAATACAAAAAATGAATGACCATCTCAGAGTAGCTTTATAGAATGTACAGTTTATGAAAAAAAAAAGACAGAGACAGAATTGCTGCAGTAAAGACTTATTTGCAAAAGGACATTACTGCAAGATATACAAACAGAAAAAGCACCGTGATAATAATAAAAAAAAAACAAAGTAATCTTCTAATCTGCCCGGTCTTCTGCATTTGGCCACATGTTCTCATCCACATCACACCTGATATCTTCTCTGGCAAGGCATCGTGGGAAGAATCTTTTTGCATGCCTTATCCACCCCTGGCAGTGTTCAGCTGTGATGTCTTGGCATGCAGCATCCATTGCATCCAAGAGGGACATTTGGTCATGTGGACGATGGTCAAAAACCTTCCATCTCCAGGCTGAGAAAAACTCCTCAATGGGGTTGAGGAAAGGGGAGTAAGGGGCAAGGAAATGGGACATCATCCTTGGATGGGCGTCAAACCAGACTGTGACTGCACGGGAATGGTGGAATGCCACATTGTTCCATGTGATCACATACAGTATATTGGCAAGTGGTCTCCCACCTGTCCCCTTTCTACCTCTGGCACCAGTCTTTCGTGTAGGTCTTCTAAAAACAGGAGAAGGCGGTCGGTGTAGGTGTTATGGAGATGCAAGGAGATGAACCCAAATGCAGACAGTGTACAATGAACACTAGGTTTATTGGTCCAAAACAGGAAAACAAAACCCACAAGGGGGCAAAACATGGACAGGACAAGGAATCTTAGGTTGGCGAGACTAAACTATGACTAGACTAAGACTTGACAGATAACTAGACAAATAACTAACAACAGCAACAAGATCAGGACTTTACAAGACAGAGTTCTTCACAAGGTACTCACGGTAAGGTTTACACACAGGTAATGTATCACAGGATACACACACTGAGAATCACACAATGAACCGGCACAAGACAGCAAACACAAGGGGATTAAATAGATAGACTAATGATAAAACGACAGGTGACAAAGGTACAGCAATAATGACAAAACGAGGATAACAAGGGGGGCGGGGCAAGAGAACGAGACAACACAAGCACATGGCCCAAACAAAGGGCCATGTGCTTGCACACAAAACATGGGTCTGTCATGATCCTGCCTCAAGAATTAAAGAACGAAATGGACTAGATGGCAGAATCATGACAGTAGGGGCCAATCTCACATTTTTGCAGGAGTGCACCATTGTTGGAGATTGCGTTGCACATGGTGATGTTGGCTCCTCTCTGGCCCGGAATGGTAACTGTGGCCCTTTTGCCAATTATGTTTCTCCCACGGCGACGCCTTTTCGCCAAGTTGAAGCCAGCCTCGTCAACATAGATAATTTCATGTGGGACTTGATTGGCCTCCAACTCCATGACTCTCTAAACGTAATTAGACACAGTGTATGTAAATGCTGTGCTGTACTGTATATCTACTGTATGTCCTAATGTACTCCAGGTTTATGGAGTAGTTTACTGCAAAACACAATGTGTGTATAGTACAGTAATGACTGTATTGCATAACCTTACCTGGATGTATTGGTGATGGAGTTCTTTGATGCGCTCGCTGTTCCTTTCAAAAGGAACTTTGTATAGTTGTTTTATCCGGACTCTGTGTTTAGCTAGAGTCCGAGAAATAGATATTATGCTGATTGCTGCAATGTTCCCAAAGACAAGGTTGTCCTCTACAACTCTGGACTGAATGTCCTTCAGTTTTACAGTATTTCATTGTCAGCAATCATCATGTTGACAATAGCAAGTTCCTGTTCTTCATTCAGGAGCTTTCCTCTGCCCCCTGAGGGAGGTAGACGTTGAATCCTTAGAGGGACAAAATACAGTTACATATTAGAGACCGGAGACATACAGTCACTCTAATACTGTAAATGGTAATATTACAGTATTTACACTTTGCTGTTGGAGAAGCAATATCCTACCTGTTGGTTTCTCTGAAAATACGGACAATGGATGCCACTGTGTCCCGGCTGAGATTTGGCTGTACTTGTTTACCAGCCTGTCTGTATGATAGCCCGTGGTTTATGACATGGTCAATGATAGTAGCTCTTATTTGATCAGTTAGCCTAGCTCTGGTCCTTCTTTGAGCGCCACCACGCATTCTAACTCCTCTCCCTCTACCTTGTCCCACTCCTCTCCCTTGCCTTGACCTTGCCCCACTCCTCTCCCTTGTCCTTGACCTTGCCCCTACTCCTCGCCCTTGTCCTTGTCCTTGCCCCACTCCTCTCCCTTGCCCCACTCCTCTCCCTTGCCCTGGTCCTTGCCCCACTCCTCTCCCTTGTCCTTGACCTTGCCCCACTCCTCTCCCTTGTCCTTGTCCTTGCCCCACTCCTCTCCCTTGTCCTTGTCCCACTCCTCTCCCTTGTCCTTGCCCCACTCCTCTCCCTTGTCCTTGACCTTGCCCCACTCCTCTCCCTTGTCCGTGTCCTTGCCCCACTACTCTCCCTTGTCCTTGCCCCACTCCTCTCCCTTGTCCTTGACCTTGCCCCACTCCTCTCCCTTGTCCGTGTCCTTGCCCCACTCCTCTCCCTTGTCCTTGCCCCACTCCTCTCCCTTGTCCTTGACCTTGCCCCACTCCTCTCCCTTGTCCTTGACCTTGCCCCACTCCTCTCCCTTGTCCTTGTCCCACTCCTCTCCCTTGTCCTTGCCCCACTCCTCTCCCTTGTCCTTGACCTTGCCCCACTCCTCTCCCTTGTCCTTGACCTTGCCCCACTCCTCTCCCTTGTCCTTGCCCCACTCCTCTCCCTTGTCCTTGTCCCACTCCTCTCCCTTGTCCTTGACGTTGCCCCACTCCTCTCCCTTGTCCTTGTCCTTGCCCCACTCCTCTCCCTTGTCCTTGTCCCACTCCTCTCCCTTGTCCTTGATGTTGCCCCACTCCTCTCCCTTGTCCTTGTCCCACTCCTCTCCCTTGTCCTTGACGTTGCCCCACTCCTCTCCCTTGTCCTTGTCCTTGCCCCACTCCTCTCCCTTGTCCTTGACCTTGCCCCACTCCTCTCCCTTGTCCTTGCCCCACTCCTCTCCCTTGTCCTTGTCCTTGCCCCACTCCTCTCCCTTGTCCTTGTCCCACTGCTCTCCCTTGTCTTGGTACTCGTCTTCCTCTCCCTTGTGCAGGCATTTCTTTCTTTCTTTCTTTCTTTCTTTCTTTCTTTCTTTCTTTCTTTCTTTCTTTCTTTCTTTCTTTGTGTTGCTCTATATTGTTCCTTTTCCACACAAGATCAGCCCAAAGAGTCCTCTTTTAGAACATATGATCACGTGATTGAAAGAACCTCAACACCTGAGTGTGCTTCCTAGATGGTAATCAGCTGTGATTTATATATTTGCATAACTTCAATAAGCTGTTTCTCATTAGCAATGGAATAAAATACAGGGAATATATTTGTGTTTCAATTCACAATATGAACAGCTGTTCACTTTGACTTTAGCCTGTAAGGTTAGGTTTAGAACATGGTGTTATCTGTTCTGACATACAGTGTTAAAGCATTGGTTAATTTTGCAGTAAAAATCCATTGTTTTGGTCTTGTTTGAGCTTGTGTGTAAAAGAAGTTCAAGCATTTTAAATTTGTGTTAATTGTATGCATTTTGTGTTAAAGCAATAAGAAATGTGTTAAAAGTATAGCTTACACAGGCGGATGTAGTGCTAACTGTGTTAAGAGTTTTGGAAAATTGTTAAAAGTATTGAAAAATCTGTCATAGCAATCGTAAAAAACTGTAATTATTGGATTGTGTTGGTGATAGGAACTTACCTAACGCTAAAAGATGTTTCGTGCCTGTAAGTGCTTTCCATCTTCTCTCTGATCTGAATGGTGTGTGGAAAACACTTGAGTTTTGCCACAGACTTGTCCCAGCGTCTAAAACGCAACTGGATGCTTTTTCAAGCATCTACATACTTGAAAAACCCGAAATGACGAAATATTTATGTACATATTTAGGCCTACAGCGGGTCTATTAGTGCGGGATTAGTATTACCTGAGGTCATTTTTCCGGACCTTTTTACTTGAGGTAAAAGTCGCCGTAATCTTTACTGACATTGTCCATAATGATCACTGAGATGAACATTCGGACGGAACTAAAATCACAGTGAAGCTCTGGTGATAATGACTTTACCCCACCTCTCCATGTTACAGTAAACTAGTCCCATCTGAATAGGGCTTATGCCTTGTATTCTCAAAACAGTAAACAAAAATCCATAACGTCTCACCCAATTCCCCAAACATCCTATTTTCAGGTCAAAATGAAGCTCTACATTCAAAACCATTCACCCTTACTGAAAAAACTAACTTTGCCCTCAGACATCACACACAAACCCTCACAAACACACACACTACAACATAGTCTTACACACTGGGGCAATTAGCCTGGCAAGCCAGACCCACATCAAGATGTTAGGTCTGGCAACTCACCATAGACATGGCTCAATCCGAGGGGCGGGATAAATGGCTGTCTTTCAAATTCCCTCTGCACGCAATAGGACAGCGCTTCAACCAACCAGAGCGTTTTCCCACCAGCGGAGCTAACGTTAGTTGATAGATTCAACTTTTGAATCTGGCCGGCAAAACTACAAACACATCTTCCTTTTTTAAGAATGACTTAAGTGCCATTCTTTGCTATGTTCTCAAAGAAAAACTTAACTCCAAGTCCTCCAGAGTCGCGGCCAAGCAGCACTCTCCAGCAGCAGCCGCCATTCTTTGTTTCAAGTAGCAGGGAACCGTCGCAACTCTGTCGTCATTATGTTAAGCCCGCCCTGCCTACTCTATACACGACGTGATTGGCCTGACCCAATTTAGGTTTTTCCAGCACGAAAGTCAATGGAGAGTTGCTAGACTACCCTGGCTGCAAAATACATTTTGCTGCCGCTAGGGTGCGTCTAGATTTCTAGGCTATGGGGCAATATATTCAAAACAACATTTCCAAAACTGTTAAGTTATGTTGCTTGTGGTTATGTTTTGACTCTTAGTGTTTCCACTTGGGTAATTGTATGCCAATTTAGCCGAAGCTGTGCTGACTTGAGTGAACAATATTGAATGCTAGTGCTTTCTAAATGACAACATGGTGTAGGCAATGAGAAATGAAGGAATTTGTGTGTAGAGTTTTGCAGTGACAGTTCAACAAATCTGACTCATGTGTCAAAACAGGGGAATAATGTTTAAAGTTTAGGGAAATGGGTGTGCTTTTTGATAAATTGTAAGCCTGGTTATAGTGTTTAAGCAATCAAGAAAAACTGTAATAATAATAACTGCAATGCAAAATAAGCATATCTTAAATAGTTATATTAAAAATATATATATTAAAAAAACTAACTAATACCTTAGTTATAGACTGGTGAAATGCTGTAAACTTTTGCCCTCAAAAATGTAAGAAATTGCATATTTCCTTCCAAAAATACGTGTTAAACTCACAGAATATCCAGAGAGTCTGTCAGAAGCAGAATTTCTTGTGATTCAAGACCCTGAAAACAGCGACAGCCTTTGATTTGATATATCGTGATTTCAGTTTGATTTTGATTAACTGTACAGCTCTTTATATTTATTTTTCATTTGAAGCTTTTCATCAACTCACAAGCCAAATCATACCAAATTACAGGTGTTTATTGTAACTGTCGGTTATTCGTTACAGCTTGAGACAATCTACAAATTGAAGTATCCTTCCTTCATAAGAGCTCACGTCTTAGGCTTCAGGTAAGTATATAATATTTATAATATTTAAAGAATGCATGTGCATGTTTGTGTTTGTGTGTGTTCATGCATGAAACTGGGACAAAGCAAGAGATTGAAGTAAATATACTGTGGCCAAATTGTGAAATTATAAAGGAACACAGTATAATACTGTTTCTGAATTTCATTCCAGAGCTGGGTCAATTGTTACAGACTCAGTGCTCGAATTTAATTCGACTGATGTGCCACCAGCTGATGAGATAGCATTTGCATTATTGGAAATCAATAACCTGAACATAAGTTCTGCTTCTGTCACTGTTAATGATTCAGGTAGGTCTGGTAACACCTGAAAAAAAAAAAAAAGAAGAAGAAATCTTGTTTTAAATGTGTCAGTCTTACAGAAAAAGGAATGTACAAAATAAACCTAGTATATCTGAAATGAAAATTAATTAAACATGATGCAATGAGATTTCTTTGTCAGACATCAGTGTTGAGGTTCAATTTAACTTGATCATTTTTTCTAATATCAGCATTTACAATCTCTCTAGTTGAAATAATAACTCTTCCTGGATCATCCAACACTAGTGCATTCAGTTCAACAGCATCTACAGCAACATTGCCTGCTTCAGCCTTTCATAGTACAACTCAATTATCCACGACACCAACAGGTTCTTTCACAACCACTAGTGCAACACTTACCACAACAGCCTCACAACCAACAGCTTCTACCTTGATTTCAGCCGGTTCCTTTTCACCAGCTTCTGCAAGTACAGTGCTTAATACGAGCAAAACATCCACAACTATATCAGCAGAATCCTCAACAGCCACATCGACTCTTGCTGCGTCATCCACTAGCTCATTTACTTCAGCCACTCCTTCTTCATCTGCTTTTCATGCAACTCAATCATCCACAACACCAACCACAACATCCACAACTAGTGCAACACTTACCACAACAGCATCACCACCAACAGCTTCTACCTTAATTTCAGCCGGCTCCTTTTCACCAGCTTCTGCAAGTTCAACGCTTAGTACAGTCGAAACATCCACAACAATATCAGCAGAATCCTCAACAGCCACATCGACTCTTGCTGCATCATCCATCACTAACACCACAACAACCACAACTGGACCCACTACACCCACCACAACTAAAGTGCCTACAACCACTGCAAAAATAGTACCTGAGATACTAACAGATCTGGAGTTTCACTCTTTTGACACATTTACAAATGCTCTCAACAATTCAGAGTCTCAGGAGTTCAAGAATAGGTCTAAGCTTGTGAAGGATCAGGTGAGTTGAAGCAACTGGAGCCTCTCTGATGATAAATGTCTTGATTTTTAATAATCACTTGGACACATTTCTCAATACTTAAATCACTTTGTCAAAACTCTTCACACATTGAGCACAACAGCAGTTTATGTGGGCTAAACTGTGGATCATTTATCATTGATTTGGCTCTAAAATGCATTCAATAACAACATATTTCAGAATACATTCATTATTTTCTCACTCAGACACAAACACCACCAAAACTCTATGAAACTTACAAATATTTTTGTACTGTAATACAAACATGGACCATGCAACATAAACTGCAGTGAATTCTGAACAGTAGAGAGAGTCATTCTTAAATTATCATTTAATTGTGGGAAATGTCACAACAGGAAAACATTTCTATGGGATGCCTGGTTTTGTCTTTGTCATACATAGCAGTATGTGTCAAATTAAATTTGCTGCTGTTGTATTTTTAGGTTTTTGTTTTATGACAGACAAAGTGTGTTTGTTGGGTGAAATCCATAGTGTTCTGGAAGAATGAGTTGATTTAAGACACTGACATGATTTTAGTGCATTTTGAATGTGAAATGAACTGCTGTGCCAAGATGAAAGTTGGTAAGGAGAACTGTGAGAAGAGTTTTAAAAAAGTGAGCTAAGTATTGAGAAATGTGTCCAAGCATTTGTAAAACACTCTAACAGAGGAGAAGATGACTAACACTTTGGATATTCCTTATTGTTTGTTATTTGTTCCAGCTTGGAGCTGTCTACAAACCCAAGTATGTTAACTTTCTTGGAGTGATTGTCCAAGGATTCAGGTAAGTAAGTGTGTGTGTGTGTGTGTGTGTGTGTGTGTGTGTGTGTGTGTGTGTGTGTGTGTGTGTGTGTGTGTGTGTGTGTGTGAGTGCGTGTGTGTGTGTGCGTGCGTGCATGCGAGTGTGTGTGTGTGTTGAGCATGCATGAACATTGAACTTTTAATAATATGTGCTTGCAAAATGGATTCCCCTACATTCTTTTACTATATTTCAGACCAGGGTCAATCATCACGAGAACACAACTAGTTTTCAGCTTCAACCAATCTTTACCATCCAGAAAAGAGATTGCAGACACCCTTTTGACAGCAGCAGAATCAGGAAATGTCAATCCATTGAACATCATTTCTCAGACAATTTCTGTCAATGGTTCCAGTAAGCATTATTACTCGATAGACATTCTTCTGTAATGTTAATCAGAAGGGTCAAGATACAAAACCCTCACTTTTTTTCTCATTTTGACTTGAATGAAGCAAAAAAGGTATTTTTGATCTGATCTGCTAATCTTTCTATTACAGCTTTTGCTACAACGACTGCTCCGTCTACAACGGCTTCATCTTCAAGTGCATCAAAGATTGAATCGCATCTGCTACAAGCAACAGGCCTCATTATTATTGGAAAGATATTAAGACTTTTCCTGTAGATCTTTTAATCAACCAAATGTGAGAGTTCAGCAAGGCATGCTGTAACAAATTGAAAAGCATATATATTATCTTAATATTTGCAATAAAGCAGACTCTCGATTTAGGGTATAGGT
The DNA here is from genome assembly GCF_964197995.2 of Scardinius erythrophthalmus. Classification (NCBI taxonomy): domain Eukaryota; kingdom Metazoa; phylum Chordata; class Actinopteri; order Cypriniformes; family Leuciscidae; genus Scardinius; species Scardinius erythrophthalmus. The sequence continues at coordinate 7,852,310 of NC_138230.1, read as the reverse complement.
TATTTTAAAGATAAGTTTGATTATGCACTATTCCTCAATAATATAAATCTTAAAAGGCATGTATTCATTTAAAAGTTTTTTTTTTTTTCTATTTTCATGCTGTCTTCTGGGAGGGTACTAGGGTAGTAATGAGTAATGTACAGTAATTCCTAATGTTTTTATTATTATTTTCAAATGTAAACATTGTAAAAGTTCGCTCAGCTGTTTTCAGGATAAAAACAGTTTTGTTTTTGTCATTTAATTATGATCAAATAAACAATCAAGGCTGCTTTCATGAAAAGACACACTTCACAAACCCCTTGAATGCTAGACATTGTGTCTTACTTTGCAATGTACAAATTTCAAATGTGAAAGGAACTCAGTTAACATAGTTTTAATTCATTCTTTCAGAGATATGTATGATTTATGTGAAATATGTAGACAATATTAGAGTCATTCTAGTAGTAGGACGATTATTGAATAGTTTTAACTGCAATACAATGTGGCAACTCCCCAAAAGCACACCCTGACCTTTTTCTAGCGCATTGAACCCAACAGAAAACACCTCAGCGGTGGTTTTGCTTCGGGACCCAGATTTAGGACTTGCCTTCTAAAAACAAACTGAACTTTGTACAATGTATTTCTCACATTAAAGGGATAGACATTGACTTTTTATTGATACTGTTGTAGTACTAGGATGATAATAAATGGTTAAAAAACTTCACAGGACTAATAAACTTATAATAAGTGTAGTAGAACATGATGGTGTTGTTCTGTTGCTTAAAATGTTAAGAGCCTATAGCGGATTGATTCTTTAGCTTGCTTCTGCGCATGCGCTTGTGTGCGCCGTGATAGAGAAGTTTTCACACTCCTGCATCTTTATAAATAAAGATAAGTTTTGCAACCTGAACCACTACCTTAACAATCATTATACAATAACCACTATCTCTGTCACATATTAAAATCTTAACTTGACATGTTGTGTCCATGATTAGCAGCTTCATGTTTAAAGAGATTTACCGTATAGCCTATAATCAATTTAGAGAATGTATCATTTTCAGGGAGGTTAACATAGTAGCTTACCTATAGTACCTGTTAAATACAGTATATTTTAAATATACAATTTAAATATACTAACAGACTAACCACTATGCTATTGAGGATAGTAATTTGCTGCAATGTGATAAATATTAGAACCTCATTGTGTAAGAAATATAGGGGGAACAGAATCCGATGGCAGAGAGTTCAGCTGTCGAAATCCGTTCCCCCACTCCCATTATGATAGATGTTGATGTAATGGCTTAAAAATGCTGACTCTATTTTGTGTGTGGATGCAGCTTAACTTGCATCAGTTTAAAGATTTTTTTTTTTTGCCTTTTATTATGATAGGAAAGTATAGTATCAATAAAGTTCGACGACCTGTGGGTTGTTCCATAAAAGATGCTAAGAAAAGCGGGGATTAAACTCCAAAACCCAACTTGAATAAACGTAACAAATAATTTGGGGCTAAAGCGGTTTCATAAAAGGTAATTCAAAGTTCACGCAATCCCACTAATTTGATCCAGGTTTATCTAGTCTAGCGTGTGCACGCGTTTCTTAAAGGGGTCATGACATGAGAAACCAAATTTGCCTTGATCTTTTGGTATATAAGAGGTCTTTGTACCATTAAAACATCCTGCAAGTTTAATTGCTTAAGACGTCCTCCCCATTATAAACTAATCATTTATTTAATCAAGCTCTAAATACAGCTCGTTCTGGATCCATGGTATGAAGTGACGCCACGGTACGAAGTGACGTCGCAGTCGTTTGCATATGACCGCCTCCAGCGTAGACAACTACGCTTCAAGCGCAAGATAACTACCTCATTTCATCATCGCATGTGTCACGCACTTCACATGTGTTCAGTCGACGTGCAGCGAGTGGGTCTGTTTACAAGAAGACTGCGATGTCATGCAGATGTGCTGTTCCTGGCTGTGGACAAACAACATGTTTGAATAATATACGCTGCTGAAAGATCCAGACGTCAGGGGAAGATGGATGCAGTTTATTTTTTGCGGACGTCCCAGTCACGGCAGAGTTAATTTAAGCGTGTGTTCTCCACATTTCAAGGATGAGTGACAGTTGAGAACAATCGCAGTTTGATGCTGGCTTTGCAAGAAAACTTTTGTACAAGATAAGGACGTGTGGACTATTCTGGGCTACACAACGACGACGCAAACTGTAAGTAATGTAGGCTATTTAAAACTTAAAACTTTTTTAAAATGTTAATTGCAGTTTAATTCATTATGAATAATCACTGTGTTTTTACTTAGTTTAGCCTACTTATTGTTTTCATGATCTCATGTTCATCCCCGTAGGCTAAGATGTAGGCTGTCAAACTGACAAAATAGTTTCACACTTTCTATGTGGACGGGCTGATGCATTCTTAGTTGTGTTGATGGTTCATTTCCTCTGATTCCGACTCAAACATCATTGCAATCGCCATCGCCTCGCAGGCATCACCCGTTACTATGGTAACGGTAAACACAGCTCCGCAAAATCCGCACGTTTTGACAAGGGGGCGTTAACAATTGATGCATAGGCACTGACGTTATCCAATCATAACAGTGGGGGTTAACACTGAACTCTTAAAGGGGAAACACCCCCAAAACAGACTGTTTGAATCAGAGCATGAGAAACAGGGTGGGAAAAGGTCATAAATCACTCAATTTTAAACGTTTTTTGTACAAAAAACTATAGTAATACTATAATTGCACCTAAGGGAACATAATAAAAGAAAAGAAAAAAACATGTCATGACCCCTTTAAGAAGCCCTAGAGGTCGATCGTTGATCAAATCGACCCACCATCAAACAGCGTATATTTTGTGCTGTTTTATGCGTTTGAGACATGGTGTTTGCAAAACTTACATTTCACAGGAATATTCTCCATCTGTAAATCTTAGAAAGTCGTGCATATATTTCCATTTTGCTGCTAAACTTAACATTGAACGAGCGCTGCTGCGCGCATGCGCGCCAAATAGGAGCGCAATAATTCTGACCAATATATAGGCTACATTTTGCTTGGAAAATTAAAGGTCCCGTTATATGCCCCTTTTCACAAGATGTAAAATAAGTCTCTGATGTCCCCAGAGTGTGTATGTGAAGTTTGAGCTCAAAATACCCAACAGATAATTTTTTACAGCATGTTTAAATTGACATTTTTTGGGGCTCAGAAAAACGAGCTGTTTCAGTGTGTGCCCTTTAAATGCAAATGAGCTGCTGCTGGACGACCCAGGGGGCGGAGCTTCATGAGCTCCCGCTCAGTCTGTCAGGACAAATTCATCTCACGGAATGATGATAATATCAGAAACTCTCAGTAACGGCGTTCATTTCGAGTCGCACAATAATGCCTACAGAGTCACAGTGCTGTATAGAGATGAAACAGGTATGATTTAGTAGTTTAATTACGGTTATTATAACGTATTTGTCATCTGCTTGTATGTATCCATTATTTATTAACAGCCTACAAGTCTGCTGTTTCGGACCAGGTCCGAATGATGATCAAACATGTACTGATGAGTTTAATAAAGTTTATTGTACATCACACAAAAGATGAAGCGTCAGTTTTACTTCAGAAAATCACAGTAAGAGCTGAGAAAACACAGTAGGCTAAGTTATAAGAAGTGCGCAAGTAGCCAGTAGAGTTGAGGGAGCATTTCTGTGGGCGGAGGTTAGTCTAAACACGGTTCTGGTGATGTCACTAAAGAAGGAAGTAGAGGGGTGTAGTCCAATCGAGCCGTTTTATGTAGTCAACTTCTGTTAAATAAAATATCTTGCTTGGCATTGAACTTTGAGCTTTATAATTTTACAGATATTATTTATACTCTAACAACAACATTACACACTAACTAAAGTTTGAAACATGGGATCACGTAGAACGGGACCTTTAATAGGCTATGCGATATTTTATAACACCAGAAATATCTTCTAATTATAATAATTTATCTTTAGGATGTTGGATAAGTTGCAGTGAACGTATAGCTCATTACACTCATATATTTTATACTTAAAATAATAATAAAAATTGAACAGAAGTAATTCAGGGAAGAATTTTTTAAGAAACCACATATAATAAAGATACAAAATATAGTTTTGGCTTTAGGAAATAAGCTACTTCACAAAGATGACTTATGCTTATTTAGAATGCTGAGAATTACAGCTTTTAAAGCAACAATTGTTTTTTTGGAGAAAGCAAGAATGTTTGGTTAGATTTAGTTTATACAGTACATTATGGAGAGGATAACATGAAATTAAGAGCAAAAGTATACATTTTGAAAAGATATGTGCAACTCTAAAATTAAAGAATATTCCATAAAATAAAGGAATACATATTAGCCTACATTAACTAAATAACTATTTGTATTGTAGAACTTTCCAGCAGGTGTAACAATTGTTTTGTATATATATATTACAAGTGATGGATGTTATTATTATGTTCTGGAGTTTTTGAAAATATAAGTGTGTACATTTACCTTATTCCAAATACAGGCATATTTATGTTATATTTCATATATGTTATGATCGTACTGGTTACAGGTTTATTTTATTATCATAACTGCTCTCCAGACTGTGTGTCTGTGTATGCTTAAAGGGTTAGTTCACCCAAAAATGAAAATTCTGTCAGTAATTACTCACCCTCATGTTGTTCCAACCATGTAAGTCTTTCGTTCATCTTCGGAACACAAATTAAGATATTTTTGATGAAATCTGACAGAATTTTGACTCTTCCATAGGCTTCCAGTGTGACCGAAACTCACCGGCCCAGAATAGTTATTAAAACATCGTTAAAATAGTCCAAGTAACTACAGTGGCACTACATTAAGTTTATCATGCGACGAGAATACTTTTTGTGCGCAAAAACAAACAAAAATAACGACTTTATTCCACTTTTCATTTCCTTCTCTCTGGGCCTCGTAGTGTTTTTGCGCTGCGCGTCTGTGTTGCACGTCATCACGCAACACACACATGACCGGCGTCGGCCAATAGTGAGCCTACGTGGTGACGTGTAACACAGACGCGCTACGCATTGTGCGCAAAAAGACTACGCGAACCAACTAGAGGCCCAGAGAGAAGGAAATGAAAAGTGGAATAAAGTCGTTATTTTTATTTGTTTTTGCGCACAGAAAGTATTCTCGTCGCTTGATATACTTAAGATTGAGCCACTGGAGTCACTTGGACTATATTAACGATCTCTTTAATAACTTTTCTGGGCCAGCAAGTTTCGGTCACATAGAAGCCTATGGAGGAGTGAAACATGGCTCAGATTTCATCAAAAATATCTTAATTTGTGTTCCGAAGATGAACGAAGGTCTTACGCGGTTGGAACAACATGAGGGTGAGTAATTACTGACAGAATTTTCATTTTTGGGTGAACTAACCCTTTAATTAGTCACAGTGCGCAGGCGTCTCGCCTCTAGGTTTCAGTTTCATTAGTTGATGGTCAGGACTGGTACGCCTTGCCGGTGAGTGACTATAAAGAAGAATTAATATCACATGATTGTGTAATTTCATTAGTTAATTCTGGTGTTTTGTGTTTGTGTTTTCATTGCAGGTTTACAACCTAAACTAACTAGCTAACTAACATGATATGTAACGTCACTAATATCCAGCTGACAGTCTACCGTTGCGGTAGCATTCAGGCTACCTAGTTTGTGGATGATTATTGTGTTTGTGTGCGCAACAAAAGCTCATAAAGTGACTCGAGTTGTATCCGCCGTACTTGTCCTGAAACCCTTCCAGTGGGGAGTGTATTGAGCTATAGCAGGTATGTAGAAAACTGGACATGTATAATTGTGTTAAATGCTACAATATTTGTTGTTACACATTAGATGTGCCTTATTTAGAATTTTAAACCTACAAATGTATTTTTATGATAGAAACTGTAAAGGGACTATTGTAATGGGGTAAATCAAGTGTAAGGCTAATATAGCCAATTACTAAGCTCAGATTTATCTTACCGGTTAAAATGTAGTCTGTGCTTTTGTAATTATTTATTTTAAATTTTGTGATTTTAACTTCTGCTTTAATAAGGTTTTTTTTTTTTTTTTTAGATTGTAATGTTATAATGTTCTTCTAATAACCATAAAAATGTACTATAGCTGCCAAAATAAAATTTTTGGACTGATAATGGTTAATAAAGTCAAATAATGGTATGAGAGAGTGTCAGTCATTGTGTTCCTATTGGTCAGTTTTAGAGGATCTGTGTAACAGCTGAGGCTTAGCCTGACAGTTAGCCTGCCCTGGACCAGGCTAGTTTCCCAGCATAAGTTGCCAGAGTAACTGAGTTCGAACTATTTTAAAGGAGACATATCATGCTTTTAAATTGTTCCTTTTTACATATAAATCATACATTTGTAGTCTATATAAAGCGGAACTGCAATGCTTGGGTCTGAATTCCTCATTATTATAGCTCCACAGGCCCCCTTTTCTACCCCTTTTCTGATGTGCGTCTGAGAGCAACTCGTTTTGGTGCGGTCTCTTTAAATACAACTGAGACACTTCATACCCCGCCCCCTCTCCAGTTTGCAGAGGTTCAACTCCACCCCGTTCGGCCATTTTTGTAGTTTGATAGCAGAGATACGATTATCTAGCGGCACAGAAACTTTTTATTCACACGTTATTAACAACGTTATTAAATGTCAACAACGGAAGACTTGTCCAGCCAGCCTTTGGTCTTCCGACCTTTTACCACCGTGTCGATTTATTTTAATTATGTGCGAGGGAGAGAGAGCAAGACAGCGTCTAGTTTGGAGACGGTAATGTCTTGTTTACACTGTGACTTTCGCCTGGCTCTGAAGAGAGAGAGTGAGCGCGCGCGCGACCGGGTCTCACTCTCTCTCTGCTCGTTCTTTCAGTTAAACATACCCCCTGTCACAAGCGCGGCAGTTCATCTACATTAGACGGTGTAATGAAGCGTGTGGGTTACTACATCCAACAACCGTACTACATTTTAACTTACCCTCTCGTAACTTCTGCATCCTTTAGCTTGGGCTACAAAATTGCAGCGAGATATAGAAATGGCGGATTGCTCGAAGTGTTGGGCCGGAAGTCAATGTCCTTATTTGGCAGTTCCGCTGCAAATACTGTGACGTAATAGTTCAAAAAAAAAAAAAAAACTTCAACTTCATAGATAAAACTTCATAGATAACAGAAAAATCGGGACAGGTTGAAAAATATGACCAAAACAGAATATATAGATATCAACGAAGCACCTGAAGAGAATAAATTCATATTTTCTGTACTTCTAAACACTCCAAATATACAACAAAATGCATTTAAGGGCTAAAAAAGTGCATTTGGCATGATATGTCCCCTTTAAGTTTGCTTTATGAAACAGAATCAACAATAAGTCTGACTAACCAAAGTAACCAAAAAAAAAAAATATTGTCAGGGCACTGACCACTAGGCTATTTATTGAGGATTGCAATTTCTTGCAATTTGATAAATATTAGAACCTTGCTGTGTAATAAACATACGGGGAACAGAATCCGACGGCAAATAGTTCTGCTGTCGAAATCCGTTCCCCCACCCCAATGATGAGAGATGTTGATGTATCGGCTTAAAATAAGCTTATTCTATTCTGTGTGTGTCAGAAATACCGAATCAATAGGCTACTTCTTAATTGCTATGTTTTTAGCATTATTTTCGTGGGAAAAAAGGTTAAGAATATTTTGTATTCAACACAACATTACGTTAATGTTCTTATATTTTCCATAAGCTTGTTCTTAAGACATAACTTAATATTTAAAATGTTGTTAAAATATAAAATAATCGTTAATTCTATAATTTTGTATAATAATATAATAATATAATAATTTTGTATTGTATAAGTTTTATGATTAAAATTTTCGTGCAATCTGACCCCGTTCTCCCACTGCTCCAAACACTGGATTAAGTTTGCCCTCTAGTGGAATACAATAGATACAACCTACAGTGCCATTTCAAAACACACACACAGTCACACACACACACACACACAGAGAGAGAGAGAGAGAGAGAGAGAGAGAGAGAGAGAGAGAGAGAGAGAGAGAGAGAGAGAGAGAGAGAGAGAGAGAGAGAAGACAGCGGAGAGAGAGATTGATATAGATTAGATATAGAACTTTTTGAGTAAAGGCAAGAACTGGTTATTGAAAATGTTACATTTTATATAGGCCAACATATATGCATTGAATTATCTCTCTAAAAATAGATGATTTTATTGTTAAAAAATGCATTGATTTTATGTCAAATTATAGTAAACTAAAAATATAATTCTTGTTACCTTTGTGAATTCATAGTTGAAGACATGTTCATTAAAATGACTATTTTAATTACTATAAGGAATGACAAGAAACAATTGTAGTTCTTAAAGTATTTTAATCTTTGTCCAAATAATAGAAGTTTAATCTTATTTTACTTGTTTTGTCATTTCAATATAACAACAGTGCCGTCTCATAAAGTGACCCAGTCAGTCAGAGATATTAGTTTTTTTCGATTGCTAAACGACAGTGGGCACAACTGGAGTCACATGTGCAAAACTCTAACTACAGTCTGCACAGCAGCAGTTCATGTGGACCAAACTCTAGTTCGTTTTGCATTGCTTGAACACAGTTTTCAAAACTCTACACACCCATGACTTTAACCACAACCTGCACAACACTGTGGATTTACAGCACTTTGTTCAAATGCTAACACACTGCTACATTTACATTTAATCATTTAGCAGACGCTTTTATCCAAAGCGACTTACAAATGAGGAGAGCAATAGAAGCCATTAAACTAAACAATATGCAAGTGTGACCATTCCCAGTTTAGTCTAACACAGTACACTTACATGATAATAAATATCTGTCTGACTTTTCCATATGTTGACATGACATGGCTAGATTCAGATGGTAGATATCATATTTTAAGTTGGGTGTTCTCCTTAGAGATAATCACCATATTAATAATGAAACATATTTAAAAATGCATTAATAATATCATATAGTAAAATGTGATTTAATGTTACAGTAAATCTAAATTAAATTATTATGGGATCTCATTCAATGCTTTCAGAATCTTTACTTTAAAATGATTTTGTTTATGTATTTTTAAAATATATTTTTTAATATATTATTAACATATCCTAATGACAGTATATTTATTGAACAAAAAAAAATGAATTCTCTTATGTATCAAAATAAACAGAAAACAGTGCAAACAGTGATTGTTTTGAACAAGTATTAACTCAGATATTATTAAAAACAAAGTATTTCAGCTAAAGTATTTGTGTAAATACTGTGTGTCTTTTGCCCCGTGCTGGTTTTACACCGTGTGTCTGTGGGGTAAAGGGTCCACATTGCAACCTCATACATTTATACGATTTTTAAATAAAATAAACACACAATTTTCACACAAAATCTGTTGCTCCATAAATGTTCAATACAAACATATATACATTTTTCTGCAATAGTGAAAAGCAATTTTTTTCTTAAGGTGTGCCTTTAGCCTCGTTGCACTCTACGATTAAAATGTTCGTGAATCTGACCCTGTTCTCCCACTGCTCCAAACACTGGACTAATGGCGCCCTCTAGTGGAGCACAATAGATACGACCTAAAACACACACACACACACACACACACACACACACACACGTTCATGCATTATTAGACCTAGTTGTAAATAATTAATCTTGATGATATCTATGCTGTAATATAAAGTGATTAAAAGACGCTTACATTCTTTAAATTCCAAAAAATATATAAATATAAATAAATTGCGTATAGCCTTTCTTTACAAAAGACGTCAGCACATTGCCTACTTGAAATTTTGTTGTTGCTGTACGTAATAATAATTTCTATTTACTAAATAGCATAAAAATATATGATTATTTATATAGTAGCAGTTTGAGGAAACGGTCTGATACCGCTCCATAGAGATTTGATTATGGGGCGTGTCTCAACCGAACTAGGAAAAAAAAAAAAAACTCTGCACTCAATTGGATAGACCTACAACCAATCAGAGCAACGAAATAAATGACGCATGTCCTTCATTCATATTTTCAACCAACAAAATGTCGCGGGCGCAGCTTTCTGTTCCTCTTTTAAAATGAATGCGCTGTCGATATCTTCTATAACAGACGCGATGGCGGAATCTACACATGATGTTTCATAAACAAAGTTCGGGAGGAGCACGTACAAATAATCAATCCAATATCAACTTGTCATCAAACAATACCATGTCTAACGTTACCGAGGAAGCATATTCACTCTGTCAACTTACCTAACACTTCTTGACAGTTTTTCAGCATCCCTCCACCACCCCGAATCCTCAAGCCTGTTTTATACTTCTGCGTCGAACTGCCGCCGTAGCTACGTCGTAGGCTGTGTGTAGCGCGCGTACCCTACGGCGTACCCTGACGTGCACCTCTCCAAAAATGTAACAACGCGTCAATTCTACGCGGACACAAGCGCGGTGATTGGTCTGCCAGAACCCCTCCCTCGGGGTTTCACATGCTCCCTAGGTGTGCGTCAACGCGGACAACGACACAGAAGTATAAATTAAAACCAACACGTTGCCTACGGCGTATAGGCTCCGGCGTAGGTCTGACGCAGAAGTATAAAGCCTGTTTTATACTTCTGCGTCGAACTGCCGCCGTAGCTACGTCGTAGGCTGTGTGTAGCGCGCGTACCCTACGGCGTACCCTGACGTGCACCTCTCCAAAAATGTAACAACGCGTCAATTCTACGCGGACACAAGCGCGGTGATTGGTCTGCCAGAACCCCTCCCTCGGGGTTTCACATGCTCCCTAGGTGCGCGTCAACGCGGACAATGACACAGAAGTATAAATTAAAACCAACACATTGCCTACGGCGTATAGGCTCCGGCGTAGGTCCGACGCAGAAGTATAATGAGGCCTTAATGAGGCCTTCACTCTTGTCTTGTTCTCTCACAACCAGGAACACGGGGGGAGTATGGCTACCGAGCCCACAGCCCTCTCCTCGGACAGAACGTCATATACGCATTTATTCTATCTTACTTATTTGTGTGAACTCGTGACATCTCATATAGCCTACGCATTTATTCTATCTGACTTATTTGTAAATGTGAACTCGTGGAATCTCAATTCTCCAGCTGCAGTCATCTTTGTTGTAAACTAATTCAAATCAAGCGCTCTTTGGTGACGTGGGTGATTACGTAACCGCAGATCATCTGTCCATCATCGATTAAAGCCCGCCCTGGCAATTTGATTGGCTCGGCCTTCTAGGAGCCGAGCATAATTACTCCTCAATGGATCGAGTCCAGACCGAACTTCCCGACCAAAAAATATTGTGGGCGGGGTTCGGGCTGGCACCCAGGCTACATATGGCTTTCCTGATGAAAATGTAACATTATGTGACATTGTTCTCCAACTGTTTTATTGACTGTTTTATTTTAGAAACACTGCTTGATAATTGAATATTTGAATTTTATGTAAGCATAGCATAGGCCTATACATTTCGTTAAGTTGTACTGTATCTTTCAACCAACCTATTGTTCATTCATGTTTATTAACTAGTAAAGAGTAAGAGATGATCGGTTCACGTGCCGCTTGAACTGAGGCACTACAGCGAATCTGTCACGTCACATTTATAAGCGCCAAAATGGTATTTATTGTTTGAATTTCGTAATAAAATTGACAGAATCTGAGAGCAGAATCTGAGAGGATTCATATCATTCATATCAGCCTAACCTGCTCTGTCTTGTCTGTCGCGGTCTCCATGTCTTCTTGCGATTTTTCTCTGTGAGAAAATGGATGTGTGGCGTGTGAATAGTGTGAGTGTGAGTTGGCAGCCCTGAATGTATTGTGAATTCGACATTACAAAACCGATACCCGTGTCATGATCACCACTCCTCCTCAGACCATTCTACCTACATCTCTATACATAGCCTACCACACTGTAAAAAAAATCCCGTTGTTTTTACGGAAAAAAACTGGCAGCTGTGGTTACCAGAACAATACTGTAAAAAAGACATCAAACCGTAAACATAATTACGAGTTACATGTAAATTTAACATTTTAAACGTGTATATTTAACATTGGATTTCAGTAATATGATATAATTTTAATTTACCAACCTATTTAAGTATTAATATCTGTTTTGTACCATAGTATTACACTGACAAACCAACAATCTCAGCAGTAATGAGAGTCACATGATTAATCAAGGCTCATCACAAGTAGTTCTTCCACAAGAAAATTAATATTAATATATAGAAGCTGCACAGTGTCATTCACACAAACATTAAACACCATCATGGTAACACACATGAAATTTAAAAAATACAATAAACATTAATTTAACAACATTAAATGTAACATAAAATCCTAATGTACATAACTGATTAGAAAAAAAACTAAGAAAACTATGACAAAACCTATTATTTCAACAAAAATACATAAAATGTGAAGTGTCAAGCAGGGAATTGTGGGAATGTCAATTTACGTTTTTTCACTGTAAATTCTACAATGAGTTGTTCGTTTTTACTTACAGTAAAATTACATTAAATGTACCGTTAGATCTATCACAGTTTTTTACCGTATATAGTAAGGAAACATTCTGTTTAACCAATTAACAGTTTTTCACTGTAGCAGTTTTACAGTCTTTTACTGTTAAAATCACGATCATTTTTTGCCTGGGCTCATTATCCATGACTACATTCACCTGTTTCTCCTTATCCCTGTATTCCCATAATCCTGTTTTTAATCATTTGTAAAGTCTTGTAGTAGCCTAAGTGTCTGATGGCTCTCTGGTTTACTGTGTATCTACCTGGTTTCTTGGATTTCCTAGATTGTCTGTGTTTTCTGCCCTGTTGTTTATTGTTTGATTTATCTGCCCTGTATTTTGACCATTTGCCTGTTTTATAGATTACGATTCTGATTGCCCCAATAAAAGCTGCATTTGGATCCTCCTCAGCCTTTGCATCTCTGAGCAGTTTGTGACAACATGATTATGGAAAAATAGAGAAATATTGGTCAAACCGGTTATAGGTCGATCTCTGCTAAATAGTGTTTTATTATCGTTTATTTTTTTTAAAAATCCTTAAATTAGGCCTATGTGTTTTGTTGAGGAGACTTACACTTTTCTCCAAGATGAAAAAACGTGTGAAAACCCCCCCACAGATTCATGTTGAGAAATTGACCTGATACCAGAAGATCAGACATGAGGGTGCAGGACTACAAGAGAGTAAGAAACCTAGCAACTACCCAGAACACCACTGTGAAAGAACATCACTGCTGCGACAGTTGAGGAAATTTCCAGAGAAACTGAGCTCCTGCGGGAGCGTGAGAGAACATCACTGCTGCGACAGTTAGGGAAATTTCCAGAGAAACTGAGCTCCCGCGGGAGTGTGAGAGAACATCACTGCTGCGACAGTTGAGGAAATTTCCAGAGAAACTGAGCTCCTGCGGGAGTGTGAGAGAACATCACTGCTGCGGCAGTGGGGGAAATTTCCAGAGAAACTGAGCTCCCGCGGGAGTGTGAGAGAACATCACTGCTGCGACAGTTAGGGAAATTTCCAGAGAAACTGAGCTCCCGCGGGAGTGTGAGAGAACATCACTGCTGCGACAGTGGGGGAAATTTCCAGAGAAACTGAGCTCCTGCGGGAGTGTGAGAGAACATCACTGCTGCGGCAGTGGGGGAAATTTCCAGAGAAACTGAGCTCCTGCGGGAGTGTGAGAGAACATCACTGCTGCGACAGTTAGGGAAATTTCCAGAGAAACTGAGCTCCCGCGGGAGTGTGAGAGAACATCACTGCTGCGACAGTTGAGGAAATTTCCAGAGAAACTGAGCTCCTGCGGGAGTGTGAAAGAACATCACTGCTGCGACAGTTGAGGAAATTTCCAGAGAAACTGAGCTCCTGCGGGAGCGTGAGAGAACATCACTGCTGCGACAGTGGGGGAAATTTCCAGAGAAACTGAGCTCCTGCGGGAGCGTGAGAGAACATCACTGCTGCGGCAGTGGGGGAAATTTCCAGAGAAACTGAGCTCCTGCGGGAGCGTGAGAGAACATCACTGCTGCGGCAGTGGGGGAAATTTCCAGAGAAACTGAGCTCCTGCGGGAGCGTGAGAGAACATCACTGCTGCGACAGTGGGGGAAATTTCCAGAGAAACTGAGCTCCTGCGAGAGCGTGAGAGAACATCACTGCTGCGACAGTTAGGGAAATTTCCAGAGAAACTGAACTCCTGTGGGAGTGTGAGAGAACATCACTGCTGCGGCAGTGGGGGAAATTTCCAGAGAAACTGAGCTCCTGCGGGAGCGTGAGAGAACATCACTGCTGCGACAGTGGGGGAAATTTCCAGAGAAACTGAGCTCCTGCGGGAGCGTGAGAGAACATCACTGCTGCGACAGTTGAGGAAATTTACAGAGAAACTGAACTCCTGTGGGAGTGTGAGAGAACATCACTGCTGCGGCAGTGGGGGAAATTTCCAGAGAAACTGAGCTCCTGCGGGAGTGTGAGAGAACATCACTGCTGCGACAGTGGGGGAAATTTCCAGAGAAACTGAGCTCCTGCGGGAGCGTGAGAGAACATCACTGCTGCGACAGTGGGGGAAATTTCCAGAGAAACTGAGCTCCTGCGGGAGTGTGAGAGAACATCACTGCTGCGGCAGTGGGGGAAATTTCCAGAGAAACTGAGCTCCTGCGGGAGTGTGAGAGAACATCACTGCTGCGGCAGTGGGGGAAATTTCCAGAGAAACTGAGCTCCTGCGGGAGTGTGAGAGAACATCACTGCTGCGACAGTTGAGGAAATTTCCAGAGAAACTGAGCTCCTGCGAGAGCGTGAGAGAACATCACTGCTGCGGCAGTGGGGGAAATTTCCAGAGAAACTGAGCTCCTGCGAGAGCGTGAGAGAACATCACTGCTGCGACAGTGGGGGAAATTTCCAGAGAAACTGAGCTCCTGTGGGAGCGTGAGAGAACATCACTGCTGCGACAGTGGGGGAAATTTCCAGAGAAACTGAGCTCCTGCGGGAGCGTGAGAGAACATCACTGCTGCGACAGTGGGGGAAATTCCCAGAGAAACTGAGCTCCTGCGGGAGTGTGAGAGAACATCACTGCTGCGACAGTGGGGGAAATTTCCAGAGAAACTGAGCTCCTGCGGGAGCGTGAGAGAACATCACTGCTGCGACAGTGGGGGAAATTTCCAGAGAAACTGAGCTCCTGCGGGAGCGTGAGAGAACATCACTGCTGCGACAGTGGGGGAAATTTCCAGAGAAACTGAGCTCCTGCGGGAGCGTGAGAGAACATCACTGCTGCGACAGTTGAGGAAATTTCCAGAGAAACTGAGCTCCTGCGGGAGTGTGAGAGAACATCACTGCTGCGGCAGTGGGGGAAATTTCCAGAGAAACTGAACTCCTGCGGGAGCGTGAGAACATCACTGCTGCGACAGTTGAGGAAATTTCCAGAGAAACTGAGCTCCTGCGGGAGCGTGAGAGAACATCACTGCTGCGACAGTGGGGGAAATTTCCAGAGAAACTGAGCTCCTGCGGGAGCGTGAGAGAACATCACTGCTGCGACAGTGGGGGAAATTTCCAGAGAAACTGAGCTCCTGCGGGAGCGTGAGAGAACATCACTGCTGCGACAGTGGGGGAAATTTCCAGAGAAACTGAGCTCCTGCGGGAGTGTGAGAGAACATCACTGCTGCGGCAGTGGGGGAAATTTCCAGAGAAACTGAACTCCTGCGGGAGCGTGAGAACATCACTGCTGCGACAGTTGAGGAAATTTCCAGAGAAACTGAGCTCCTGCGGGAGCGTGAGAGAACATCACTGCTGCGACAGTTGAGGAAATTTCCAGAGAAACTGAGCTCCTGCAGGAGCGTGAGAGAACATCACTGCTGCGACAGTGGGGAAATTTCCAGAGAAACTGAGCTCCTGCGGGAGCGTGAGAGAACATCACTGCTGCGGCAGTGGGGGAAATTTCCAGAGAAACTGAGCTCCTGCGGGAGCGTGAGAGAACATCACTGCTGCGACAGTTGAGGAAATTTCCAGAGAAACTGAGCTCCTGCGGGAGCGTGAGAGAACATCACTGCTGCGACAGTGGGGAAATTTCCAGAGAAATTGAGCTCCTGCGGGAGCGTGAGAGAACATCACTGCTGCGACAGTGGGGGAAATTTCCAGAGAAACTGAGCTCCTGCGGGAGCGTGAGAGAACATCACTGCTGCGACAGTGGACTGTGGACTGTGGACTGTGTGCTGGTTATACTCAATAAATTTTCCATTGGTCGAGGAACATTGGTGAGTCAAATGAGTATAGGTCTCCACTCATGCTGTTTGGACTGACATGTTGATTACTGATTGTTGACAGCTGGTTGGAATGATGTGATAATTGGATCAATTATTTGAATGTGCTCCTCTCGAACTTTGTTAATAAAACATCATTTAGAGTCAGAAATCCTGTCTCTGAAAGTGCCCATGAGTGACATGTAATTTTACCTGAGTCATGTTTGTTTGGCTGTTACACTTTAAGAAACAAAGCAAATGATTAGTGCTGTAACCATTCTGGAAACGTCATAATCACACACAGGAAGGATGAAAATGATTAATTCATGGAAATAAATGATGGAATTCCTTGAAGAGGCAAGGGCCGTTCCTGCAGAACAGATCTAGGAACATGTTGTTCTTTCTGTACAGAAGCATGTGAACAGTTCAATGCTGCCAATGTACCTACAAACACCAGTGATATAAATGCATATTCTCATAAACAGAGAAAATTGTTTGACTTTTTGTAGCATTTTTAAGATTATTCTTTAAATTAAAATTCTTCTTAAGATTAAATCTTAAGAAAACAGATAAGAACATTCTTAAGAAA
>NC_138230.1:7665484-7832984 GCF_964197995.2 Scardinius erythrophthalmus | reverse complement strand
CAAACAAGCTAAACAAGATAACAAGGGGGCGTGGCTAATCTGAAACACCTGGGGAGACTAATAAACATGAAAAGACAGGGGAACACAGACTGACATCACAACAGAAAGAAAGGTGATTTAAGCGGGTGCGGTGCCTTGGGCTTCATTGGCACCATTTATTTTCAAGCATGTTAATGGCATATTTTATGAATAAAGACCAGTATCACTGATATAGCTACTTATGTCTCTTTGTCCAAAATTTGAAACATTAGGCTTAAAAAAATATAACAACTTTTAATTTAAGTAAACTTAAAACAATCATCACTTAAACCCATAATAAATGTAATATTTACCTGTACCTTACCTGTCTAACCAATGTGAATTATATAGAAATTGAATACGTTTATAAAACAGTCCGCACTGCATAAATTATAAATGAAAAATAGATTAATCCTTAAGCGTTTGGCAGTTAGTAATTTTCTCTGTTCCCATTGTTCTTTGGTTAACTTTACTAACAGAGAGAATTGCTGTCACTTACCAGCCGCTGCTGACAGGATCTCTTTACGAACTATTTAAGATTGTATTTAACTCATTTTACTGTTCTTGTGAAGATACTCGACAAAACTGACATTTTGACAGCCTAAATGTGTGTGTTATGGTTCGTACAAGCGCGAAAGGGAACTCGATGGCGCGCAGTCGACTGCGAATGCGATACTGGCGCGCGTCTTTCTGTGTGTGTGTGTGTTTCAGGAGGACATTCATTCACTGACAGCGTGTTCTCTTTTGTCTTCTCGCGCATTGATAGTTTAAAACATTTGCGTGAAGGAGACGAGAGCATGATCATATAACCCAAAGGATGACAGAAAGAACAAACGCTGCGATAAATATTTTAATACGTTAAAGCTGGACAAATTAATCGCATGCGTTTACTTTGACAGCACTAACATTAGGCTACTTGTTGTACATTAATGACAGAAAATGCTGCGGTTTAAAGTGGACTCGTTTTCATGGTAGGCCTACACAGAATGTGTGTTTTTTTTTTTGTAAGCTACACAGAATATTTAATTAAATATTCAAATGAAATATTTAGCCAAGTCTGAAGTTACCAAGGAGCAGCATATGTTAAAGGTCCCGTTGCATGCGATTCCATGTTTTAAACTTTAGTTAGTGTGTAATGTTGCTGTTAGAGCATAAATAATATCTGTAAAATTATAAAGCTCAAAGTTCAATGCCAAGCGAGATATTTTATTTAACAGAAGTTGACTACAAAAAACGGCTCGATTGGACTACACCCCTCTACTTCCTGCATTAGTGACATCACCAGAACCGTTTCTTGACTAACCTCCGCCCACAGGAATGCTCCCTCAACTCTACTGGCTACTTGCGCACTTCTTATAACTTAGCCTACTGTGTTTACTCAGCTCTTACGGTGATTTTCTGAAGTAAAACTGACGCTTCATCTTTTGTGTGATGTACAATAAACTTTATTAAACTCATCAGTACATGTTTGATCATCATTCAGACAGCAGACTTGTAGGCTATTAATAAATAATGGATACATAGCCTACAAGCAGATGACAAATACGTTATAATAACCGTAATTAAACTACTAAACCATACCTGTTTCATCTCTATACAGCACTCTGACTCTGTAGGCATTATTGTCCGACTCGAAATGAACGCCGTTACTGAGAGTTTCTGATATTATCATCATTCCGTGAGATGAATTTTTCCTGACAGACTGAGCACGAGCTCATGAAGCTCCGCCCCCTGTGTCGTCCAGCAGCACCTCATTTGCATTTAAAGGGGACACACTGAAACGGCTCGTTTTTCTGAGCCCCAAAAAATGTCAATTTAAACATGCTGTAAAAAACGATCTGTTGGGTATTTTGAGCTCAAACTTCACATACACACTCTGGGGACATCAGAGACTTATTTTACATCTTGTGAAAAGGGGCATAGAACGGGACCTTTAATGTTAGCTCAGTTATCAACAGGTGTAGACAGAAAAGATGATTATCCTGACCTGAGCTAATTTACTGAACCAACTCACACCTCTCCTTTCTTTCTTTTCATCCATGATGACATTTACCTGTTGTTTCTGGCGTTTCATCGCTGTCTGTGCTGCAACCGCTAAGTTACTCGCTCATTAGAACATTCAGTGAGCTATTTTACACAGGCTCGGTCCTGCTCCTCCGTGTCAATGACGGCGTGCGGTTAAACATCATAACAAACGAATTTGAGTGGGGGTGGGGAGGACAACGGGATTTTGGAAAGTGTCCCCATAGGAAATTACGCCCGTGCAGGACATCATCCAAAGCTTCATGAACTAGCGCTCCTTTCCCCCACAACGTTAACGTGACGTATAAATCTCAATCACACTAGGCTTGTTTGAGATGCGCCTTGCCTCGCCTGAAATGTAGTCGAGAGTAGGCGGCTGCAGTGAGAGGAGGAGTGAAAAAAGCGCAGGCAAGCCGGACAGATCTCTCTTCTCGTAGTGGATTTGACACCTGTGATATCAAAGATGGATATCGCGGGATTCACGCTCGTGCAGTGTTGCTAATAAACTGGATGTAATTCAAGTTCTGTTGCTTTTATGAAAATAAATATAATGAACAATACACCCAAAGTAGGCTTAGCCTATTTAATTCCATTCCAAATACATGTTTATCAATATTTTTTAATCTTTAACAGACATGTGTTTTTATTTTTTTTTTAATAAAAATTACATTGCATAACCCAAAGAGATCACACTGTCAGATAGTTTGGAAATATTAACACATAACATATACACATAGAACATGATATTAGAGCTTTAAAATCAAACATTTTAAAAGAGAACAATACATCACAGTTGTTTAAACCAATGAGCATTAAGCTGTGTCGTCAGCAAGTCGTTTCCCATCGTGCTTTTGATCAGCGCAGTCGGTGGAGAGCAACTGCGCGCGACTATGGCAAGCCATTTTAACATTTAAAAGCAAATTTTGACTATCCGGAATTAACATTGTAGATATCAACAATGTCTTTCTGACTAGTCGTAATTACATTTTGGATAGTTGGAATTGTCATTCAAGATATCTGTAACGTAATTGTGACTAGTCGAAACGACAGATAGAGATATCTGTAATTCAGTTTTGACTAGGCAAAACTGAATTACAGATATCTGCAATGACGTCATTGAAAATGACATTCAACTCGTCACACATCTTAAATGACAATTGCAGATATCTGTAATTCAGTTTTGCCTAGGCAGAATGAAAGTTAAAGATATCTCAAACGTCATTATGACTAGTGCAAATTATTGTGCATGACGTTGCTCTATTATCCATTTCCCCTCCCCACCATAATCAAAGAAAAAGTGGGTTAATTTCCTTATTTCTATGAATGGAAGAAGAAAGAAGCAGTCATGGCGTTGGCTGTAATCGAAAAAAAACACCAGAAAATGTTTTTTATATACAAAAAAAATAAAATAATTTTTACAATGCTATGTTTATGTTCATGCTTAAAAGGTTGTTGTTGCCGTAAGATTTATGCGTGAAAAAGATTCACACTAATTCACTTTAATAAAGATGCTTACATGCATGCTATTCTTGAAAGTACAATAACATTAACTTCCTTAGATGAGAAACAAAGTTCTTAGTTCAGATAAGTTCTTATTTTTAATTTTATTTTTTCAGTTTGAAACAGCATGTAAAAAGACGATTAAAAACTCTGGTTGCTCCGACATGGTGCTAATCAGTGCTAATTAAAGTTAACAGTTAACAGGTGCTATGTGATTTGATGATTTGAACAACACGCTCTGCTCCCACCTAAAGTGTGATGCATGCATACAGATATCAGCAACGTCATTTGGCCTAGTCAAAACTCTAATTCAAGATATCTGTAATTACATTTTGACTAGGCAGAATACAAGTTACAGATATCTCAAATTTCAGATATCTCTAATCAAACTTAATTTCAAGATATCTTTAACTTGATAATAGATATCTACAATTAAATTATGACTATCCCTAACTCCAGTTTGAGATATCTACAACGCCATTTTGACTAGACATAACTCTAGTTACAGATATCTACAACGTAATTTCGCCTAGTCAAAACTTAATTTAAGATATCTGAAAAGGAACATGTAGATATCTTGAATTGAGGTGAATTAAAGATATCTTGAACTGGAGTTATGACTAGTCAGAATCTAATTGAAGATATCTCAAACTAGAATTACAGATATCTACAATTCAGTTACAGATATCCGTAATTCACATAGTGGATATCTGCAACTGAATTGTAGATATCTCTAATGATAAACCCCATTCAAATGAATGGCAAAAGTGATGTCATTTGTCCTAGGAAGAATGTCTTTGTGGATATCTGAAATGACAATTATGGATAGGAAGAATGTAGTTGCGGATATCTGAAATGTTCTTTTTGACTAGGCAAAACTGAATTGAAGATATCTGCAACACATATCCAGTCTAGCTGTTAAATGTTAAAATGGCTTGCCATACGCGACTGCAGAATCCGACAGGTGTGCCTTGCGCTCGCGAGAGATTTTTGACATACGTCAGCATGACATCAGAGCAAGGCGGACCGCACTCGGACACATTTCTAACCGGCATGCATCTCGCGCTGATCACCGGTGATCGATTCTGCGCAGATTTTGCTCATCTCAAACAAGCCTACTGTGTTGCCAGGCCCCGCCCTGCTCTGCTTCTGATAGGCTTGTAACGTTAGTAGAGCTGCGTTTCTTTCATATGATTGGTAGGTGAA
Organism: Scardinius erythrophthalmus; assembly: GCF_964197995.2. Lineage (NCBI taxonomy): Eukaryota > Metazoa > Chordata > Actinopteri > Cypriniformes > Leuciscidae > Scardinius > Scardinius erythrophthalmus. The sequence goes on along the minus strand of NC_138230.1, from coordinate 7,828,238 downwards.
ATCAATTGACTCGAAAATATTGAACCGCATGCAAGATTCAAATTTATTTATTTTTCTTCCTCACGGCCGCACGCCGGAGATCCGGCATGGTGCCGGAATACTTTAAGCCCTGGCTACAACAGCAGAAGACCCCACCAGGTACCACTCATCTCCACTACAAATAGGAAAAAGGGGCTACAATTTGCACAAGCTCACCAAAATTGGACAGTTGAAGACGGGAAAAATGTTGCCTGGTCTGATGAGTCTCGATTTCTGTTGAGACATTCAGATGGTAGAGTCAGAATTTGGCGTAAACAGAATGAGAACATGGATCCATCATGCCTTGTTACCACTGTGCAGGCTGGTGGTGGTGGTGTAATGGTGTGGGGGATGTTTTCTTGGCACACTTTAGTGCCCCTTAGTGCCAATTTAGTGCCTTAGTCCATCCCTTTATGACCACCATGTACCCATCCTCTGATGGCTACTTCCAGCAGGATAATGCACCATGTCACAAAGCTTGAATCATTTCAAACTGGTTTCTTGAACATGACAATGAGTTCACTGTACTAAAATGGCCCCCACAGTCACCAGATCTCAACCCAATAGAGCATCTTTGGGATGTGGTGAAACGGGAGCTTTGTGCCCTGGATGTGCATCCCACAAATCTCCATCAACTGCAAGATGCTATCCTATCAATATGGGCCAACATTTCTAAAGAATGCTTTCAGCACCTTGTTGAATCAATGCCACGTAGAATTAAGGCAGTTCTGAAGGCGAAAGGGGGTCAAACACAGTATTAGTATGGTGTTCCTAATAATCCTTTAGGTGAGTGTGTGTGTGTATATATATATATATATATATATATATATATATATATATATATATATATATATATATATATATATATATATATATATATATATATATATATTGTAAAATGTAGCAAATTGCTGTCTTATTGAGTTTGTGTTATGTAGGTTTTGAAATTGAAGTTGAACAGTTTTGAAAATAACTTAAACATACAATTTGGCCTGCAAGTATAGTGTCGACGATTGTGTCAGAGAGAAAAATTCATGCACTTTGAAAGATGAATGCACTTTGTGCCAGTGCAAAAAACACACAGAATGCTTTTGTTCTATGTGTGATGAGTTCTGGTGGAAAAGTGACCCAGTTAATAAGAAATGTGTACAAGATGTCAAGGAACATTCTGTATTTTAGTGAAAGCGGAAAAAAACATCCGGACGTCATTATGTGCCTTTAAAAGGCAGTATCGCCACAGGTATAAGAGGCATAACCTGCAGACTTACTTAAAGCCACCGAAGCAACAGCGAAATTACAATCAACGTGTTCAGTAATATCTCTGCTTAAAGATTGGTAAGAACATTTTATTTCACTAAAGATGATTGTGTTAATTATGTTTATATATTAAATTATCGTTTAATTGTGGGAAATATCACAACAGGAAAACATTTATATTGGATGCCTGGTTTTGTCTTTGTCAGACATAGCAGTATGTGTCAAATTAAATGAAATTAAATAATTATTAAGTTTTGTAATTGTAAAACACCTTCAGTTACAAAAAAAATTGCAGTTACATTATTTTGTTTACAAGCAATCTTTATGGTTTATATTGTAAAGCCCTATGTGACAACTGTCTAGCTCAATATAAATAAACTTTTATATTACTTTATATATCTTAATTGGGAAATGTTCTTTCTATGTGGGAACCAAATTCCAGTCAGGGGCATCCATTTAAACTATGGTGTTAATATCAAAGGAAAATAATGTAGCTAAACGCAAATAAATATTAATAATAAGAGTGTCATAATAGAAAAATATTGTAGTAAATAATAATCAGTTAGAATTTGATTAGAATTTTGTGATATCTAAGAGATAAACAGAAGTAAGATGTCAAATGTGTGTTGGAGTAAATTATAGAGTAGTAAAAGGTCTTAAGAACATAAACTTTGTTTTATTAGCTTACTTGTATATTAGGTTTATTTGAACAGATGTTGCCATCTCTCATCTCGTCTTTCCGGATTGTTTTGTTTTTCTCAAAAATATGCCAGAAGCATTTTAAAATTATAGCTGGTTATACTAATAAAGTTTACACATTCATTAACTCTTCAGTGACTCACGTTGCAGACTCACTGGACGCTTTCCAAGATGGAGAGAAAAGCTTTTATTATTTTCTTTATTTTGATTGGTAGGTGAATCAACTTTACAATATCTGAGATCAAAATTATCATTAAAAAAAATCTTTGATTCACTTGTATGTCAAATTTACATAATTTTTCCAGCAACTCAGTCCACAATAACAGACTCGGCATCATCCCCGTCATCAACCTCTCTTGCTGAATCATCCTCCACAACACCAGAAGCTACAGAACCAGCAACAATGTCTCCTTTCACAGCCAATGCACTGCTTGAGATCCGCTGTTCAGAGACATTTATACCTGAACTCAGCGACTCATCCTCTCAGGCTTTCAAGGACAGGGCTAAGCATGTTGAGGACAATGTGAGTTTAAACCCACTTAACTGATTCACTATAACAACAGCTTACATCAGGAGTCTCAAACTTAATCCCTTAAACTTTACTTGATAGGCTACATCCTAAGATTTTAATAAAATAAAGGCACATTCCTATTTTCACTGTTCTCTGATGTTGTTTAATAGTCACATGACACGCAGGTAATCAGATAAAATATTTAAAAAACATTTTTTTCAATTAGTGTTTTATTTGATTGTAAAAAAATGCCTTGGCGTATTTTTTCTAACAAGACTTAAGAGTGAACTCAACCTCTCTTGTGTCCAAATTACAGTCCACATTACATACTGGAGTTATAGGAGCCCAATCAAACGGAATAATAATAATTATTTTAATAATGATAATAATTGCACTTCAAAATAAACATCTTAAATAGTTATATTAAAATAAAAATATGAATAAAACAAACTAATATTTCACTAATATCTTCACTTTCAAACATCCAAACCCATTTTAAATCCTCAAGCTTTTATTTTTGCGGTGCATTTTACTGGTGAAATGCTGTAAACTTCTGCACTCAAAAATGTGAGAAATTGCATATTGCCTTCCAAAAATACGTATTAAACTCACAGAATATACAGAGTTTGTCAGAAGCATTTCCTGACTCAAGAACCTGAAAACATGCGACAGCCTTTGATTTGATATATCGTGATTTCAGTTTGATTTTGATTACAGTTTTTTCCAATTGCTAACACACAATTTTGCAAACTAGGCTGGTTCTATCAAAATGCTTAACACAATTCACAAAACCACACACCCAAACTGCAAAATACCTAATATATCCTGCAAAATGAAGCACTGCAACCAAAACTACATATAGCATTATCAAAATCAGACTTTTGCACGAAATGTTTTTTGTCTAACCAACTACACACTGTTGGACATAATGAAAAGCACTCTCATCTTTAGTATGCTCTGCCATAATACTAAAATAGTTCAAATTGTAGAAAATTCTTCAGATTGTTCACATGCACAGACATATTTGCAGATACACACGCATGCTGTTGAAACCTTTTTTATTTTTCACCAAACAAGTCAGTGCAACATATGCACAGCAGATATATTCACATTGAACTGAACAAAAATATGCTCACAAAAAACAGTAAACTGAAAAAGATTGAAGTGTTAACGATTAACCATTGAGGTGTTTGGTCAGGTGACACGTGTCGGCCAATCAGCTCATGGAGTGTCATTTTGAATGGCAGTGTTTTGAAATGGCAAACATGTGACTTTATGTCAGATTGTTGTGTCTTATGCAGAGAACCGTGTTCAGGTCGTTTAAAAAGTGCCATTTTGAATTGCCAAATGTGTGTAAAGCAGAAAATGCGTTTAGACTTTTGGAGACTTGAGAAGAGGTTTTGCTCTCTGTGTGTCAGTTTAAATAATTGTGCTGTGCATGTCATTTTAGTGTGTTAGCAATTGGAAAAAAACTGTAACTGTACAGCTCTTTATATTTATTTTGCATTTGAAGCTTTTCATCAACTCACGAGCCAAATCATACCAAATTACAGGTGTTTATTGTAACTGTCTGTTATTCGTTACAGCTTGAGACAATCTACAAATTGAAGTATCCTTCCTTCATAAGAGCTCACGTCTTAGGCTTCAGGTAAGTATATATTTATAATATTTAAAGAATGCGTGTGTGTGTGTGTGTGTGTGTGTGTGTGTGTGTGTGTGTGTTTGTGTTTGTGTGTGAGAGTAAATATACTGTGGCCAAATTGTCAAATTATAAAGGAACACAGTATAATACTGTTTCTGAATTTCATTCCAGAGCTGGGTCAATTGTTACAGACTTAGAACTCATTTTTGAAGGGGATGTGCCGCCAGCTGATGAGATAGCATTTGCATTATTGGAAATCAATAACCTGAACATAAGTTCTGCTTCTGTCACTGTTAATGATTCAGGTAGGTCTGGTAACACCTGAAAAAAGAAAAAGAAATCTTGTTTTAAATGTGTTCAATCTTACAGAAAAAGTAATGTACAAAATAAGCCTAGTATATCTGAACTGAAAATTCATTAAACATGATACAATGACATTTCTTTGTCAGATGTCGGTGTTGGCATGAGGTTCAATCTAACTTGATATTTTTTTCTAATATCAAAATTTCCAATAGTAGTACCAATAACTGTTCCTGGACCACCCACCACTAGTGCATTCAGTTCAACAGCATCTACAGCAACAATGCCTGCTTCAGCCACTCCATCTTCAGCCTTTCATAGTACAACTGAATCATCCACGACACCAACAGGTACTTTCAACAGCAAAACATCCACAACAAAAGCCACATCGACTCTTGCTGCGTCGTCCACTAGCTCATTTACTTCATCCACTCCTTCTTCATCTGCTTTTCATGCAACTCAATCATCCACAACACCAACCACAACATGCACAACTAGTGCAACACTTACCACAACAGCATCACCACCAACAGCTTCTACCTTGATTTCAGCCGGCTCCTTTTCACCAGCTTCTGCAAGTTCAACGCTTAGTGCAGTCGAAACATCCACAACACTTACAACAATATCCTCAACAGACACATTAACTCTTGCTGCATCATCCATCACTAACACTGGACCCACTACACCCACCACAACTAAAGTGCCTACAACCACTGCAAAAATAGTACCTGAGATACTAACAGATCTGGAGTTTCACTCTTTTGACACATTTACAGATGCTCTCAACAATCCAGAGTCTCAAGAGTTCAAGAATAGGTCTAAGCTTGTGAAGGATCAGGTGAGTTGAAGCAACTGGAGCCTCTCTGATGATAAATGTCTTGATTTTTAATAATCACTTGGACACATTTCTCAATAGTTAAATCACTTTGTCAAAACTCTTCACACATTGAGCACAACAGCAGTTTATGTGGGCTAAACTGTGGATCATTTATCAATGATTTGGCTCTAAAATGCATTCAATAACAACATATTTCAGAATACATTGATTATTTTCTCACTCAGACACAAACACAACCAAAAATCTATGAAACTTACGAATAATTTTGTACTGTAATACAAACATGGACCATGCAACATAAACTGCAGTGAATTCTGAACAGTAGCGAGAGTCATTCTTAAATTATCGTTTAATTGTGGGAAATATCACAACAGGAAAACATTTCTATGGGATTGATCTAGCATTTCAACATGTAAAACACTCTAACAGAGGAGAAAATGACTGACACTTTAACTTTGGATATTCCATATTGTTTGTTATTTGTTCCAGCTTGGAACTGTCTACAAACCCAATGTAAAAATTTGGGCATTTGTTCGAGTTTAGGTAAGTGTACACTGTGTACAGTGTGTGTGTGTGTTATGTGTGTGTGTGTGTGTGTGTGTGTGTGTGTTGAGCATGAACGTTGAACTTTTAATTATATGTGCTTGCAAAATGGATTCCCCATATTACATCCTTTTAATAAATTTCATCACGAGAACACAGCTAGTTTTCAGCTTTTGTCAGAATCCAATGTCAGATTGCCTTCATTGTGCACAGCCTGCGCTATGAAGTGCTGAAATGTCAATTACACATCACTGTAACCCATTACGTCCTATAAAATTTGGCATAATGTTATTTACCGGACCATACGATGATTAACATTAGAACCACCACAGGGTAAAATTTACCGATGGCTATTTTTCAAACGTAGCCTATAACAGATTTTCAATAAAATATCCAAAGTCTCCCAGTCATTGACTGCTATTTAGCCTACAATCCCGTTGTTAAAAAGTTGTTTAGATAAAACCAGATTAAAATCAGGGCATTAGAACCGCCATAGCAGAATTTACCATGTAGGCATTTCTTTATTTTCGCATCTTTTCTTTAGCAACGTGAGCAACGAGTCTGCTTACTGTAAACAGTCACACAACGCACGTTCAAAATAAGATGTTTTAGCCTACTCATAAATGTTCAAACTTTGGATTAATTATTACAATTTGTTTTGCAATTTTTATCGTTTATTGTTTGCTGGTTGCTATTTAGCCTATTCAAGTCCGTTTCCTGAAGAAAATTCCGATCTATGATGTAGGCTAGACTAATGAATAAAACATTTTTTCTGATTATCCCAAGTTTATTGGGGTTGTTCTCTTATTCAAATTATAAATTATATAACTAAGCAAATTAATAACTGAGTAAATAAATGCGGAGGCAACCGTGCTTATAGCCCATTGCACGTAGAAGCGCGGATTCGCTCTCTCATTTAGAAAAAGTGAGAGAACGGTGTCATAGATTTGTTTTAAATAATGCAATTTTGTTAAATGCCCAACATAGTTTAAAAGAATTCGGGTCTTCTCGGGTCCATTTGGAAAAGGCATATTTATTTTAAATTACCCGAGACCCGAGGCCACTAATAGCCTACCGAACCTGACCCGTGTCCGAGACACTCGTCGGAGTTTTGGACCCGAACCCGCTCGGGTCTCGGGTCGAACCTCGGGTTTTCGGATCCAAGTGGACCCGTGAAGACCTCAGACTCCCTTTTGGCAGCAGAAGAACCAGGAAATGTCAATCCATTGAACATAATTTCTCAGACAATTTCTGTCAATGGTTCCAGTAAGCATTATTACTCAATATACATTCTTCTGTAATGTTAATCAGAAGGGTCAAGATACAAAACCCTCACTTTTTTTCTCATTTTGTCTTGAATGAAGCAAAAAAGGTATTTTTGATCTGATCTGCTAATCTTTCTATTACAGCTTTTGCTACAGCGGCTGCATCTTCAAGTGCATCAAAGATTGAATCGCATCTGCTACAAGCAACAGGCCTCATTATTATGGGAAAAATATTAAGACTTTTCCTGTAGATCCTTTAATCATATATCAACCAAACATGAGAGTTCAGCAAGGCATGCTGTAACAAATTAAACAGCATATATATTATCTTATAATATTTGCAATTATAGCACACTCTTGATTTAGGGTGTAGGTTCATTTAAAGATCAGTTTGATTTTGCACTATTCCTCAAGAATATAATTCTTAAAATGCATTTATTCATTTAAAAGTAGTTTTTTTTTTGTTTTTTTTTTAAAGGGAATGAATTTCTATTTTCATGCTGTCTTCTGGGAGGGAAAAGAGGGCATTTTCTGCATGTAATTCCATGTAATGTTTTTATTATTATTTTCAAATGTAAACATTGTAAAAGTTCGCTCAGCTGTTTTCAGGATAAAAACAGTTTTGTTTTTGTCATTTAATTATGATCAAATAAACAATCAAGGTTGCTTTCATGAAAAGACACGCTTCACAAATCCCTTGAATGCTAGACATTTTGTCTTACTTTGCAATGTACAAATTTCAAATGGGAAAGAAACTCAGTTAACATAGTTTTAATTCATTCTTTCAAAGTAAGCTGAGAACTGGTATTTTTGTGAATTGTTGATAAGGGTTGACAATGAAAACTATCTGTGATGAAAGAGGTGTGCTACTCACTCAACACATGCTCCAAGCTGTCAATGATCATTCTTCAGGGATTTCTGGCAGCGAATCAAGCCACAGAAGGAACTGTCAATCAAGCTGTTTGAGTGTGAGGATGTGAAAATAGAGAAATAGACACTGCTATTCAAATGTTAAAATCACCTATGACCCTTAACATAGCTGCAAATACAAGGCTCACAGGTTTTTTTTTTTTTCTGACTGACAGACAGCTAACATCACAGAGGCTCTCTATTAATTCTACCATTATAATAATAATAAATAGAGTTATTAGAATCCATCTCTTGGCCTAAAGCACCTGCTGATCATTGCTGCATTTAGTCCAGAGTAGAATTCAGCCAACCCTCTCTTTATGTGAAATATGTAGACACTCTAGTAGGACGATTATTGAATTGTTTTAACTGCAATACAATGAGGCAACTCCCCAAAAGCACACCCTGACCTTTTTCTTGCACATTGAACCCAACAGAAAACACCTCAGCAGTGGTTTTGCTTCGGGACCCAGATTTAGGACTTGCCTTCTAAAAACAAATTGAACTTTGTACAATGTATTTCTCACATTAAAGGAATTGACATTGATTTTTTATTGATACTGTTGTAGTACTAGGATGGTAATGAAGGGTTAAAAAACTTCACAGGACTAATAAACTTATAATAAGTGTAGTAGAACATAGTGGTGTTGTTCTGTTGCTTAAAATGTTAAGAGCCTATAGCGGATTGCAGGCGCGTAGCCAGTAATGGGCCAGGGCGGCACTGGCCCGCCCACATTACTCACTGGCCCGCCCACATTACTCACTGGCCCGCCCAGGCAAGTTTGATCAAATTACATTTTTAGTTCATTTTTATTATTCAAATGTATTCAAGAAAATATATTAATATAAACCTGATTTATTGTTGACTGGTGTGTGTGTTTAAATTGTTTTCCGAATAAAATGAAACTGTTGAAGTTGTAGAAAGCCTCTCTCCGGAACGTAATTGGTTGCTATGGTTGCTACTGAATGACAGTTTATCCTTTTGCCCACTCTCTCCAATCTGACCGCAGACTTTGAAATCCCTCCTCACAGTGACTTCAGGGGCCATGCCAATGAATGCTGGCTGTTCTAGAGGCTGTGGTTTTTTTTTTTTTTCACTCTCTTTTCCTTTTTTTCCCATTTGATCTCTCATATTCGTATTTCCAATCTGCAGTTCAGAGTGATTTTGCTGTGAATCCGCCTCGTTCACTACATCATGCTCAGTCTGCGAGATTTCCGTCTCAATTTTATTTCTGCCGCCATTTTCGTCAATTTCGTTCTCTCCCTGCGCCTCCATGAGCGAAAACATTGAATACAAATAGTGCTTCGCTACTTCTTCTTCCTCCGTATCAATCGCGGCATTAATCGACTCTGTAATCTTCCTGATAAGTGCGCGCTTAGTAGAGACATTTGCGGTAGGGATTTTGTTACAATCACATAGGCTACCTCCTTCACTTGGTGGAGCCGCAACAGCCACAGTCTCTCTGTTACACGTTCGGCTAGTGCTTCTGTAACGGAGGCCAGCTAGTAGTTGCTGTGCGAGTAAAGGCCCTTTCACACCGGATGCGTAACGAAAAAGTGAATAGTTCGTGTGCGAATAGTTCGCGTCAAAACCCATCACATGAGCCGCGTAAACACGGTCTCTATCTCTATCTTTGACGATTAGCTTTCTATCCCAAATGTAGTTTAGCCTGCTAGCCTACACAGCACAGGACTATACAACAACTAAAACTATCACACAACATACTCACAGTCGTGATAACCGAGTTGGTTGGCAATGCTACGCCACACAATCATTGTCCTTGTAGTATATGATTGGCTGAAGTCTTTTCTGTCGCCGCAAAAGGAAAAAAAATCGACATCGAAACGAAAAAAAAAGTCGTTTTTTCGCCGCAGCACATTCGCGTTCGGTGTGAAAGCACTCATTACACATACAGCTGATCAAAAAATAAAACCATCGCGCGAATTATTCGTGCGTAAAAATCGCGTCCAGTGTGAAAGGGCCTTAAACCTCACTCCTCTGATCTCAATAGGTGCTCTAGCGACAGATGCTAGAGGCTGCAGTCTTTAGCCTCCTTGTTAGAGCGCCTGACTCTAATGCCGGAGACCCGGGTTCGAGACCCGCACGGAGCGGGGTGTGAAGGACCCGATGAGAGGGGTTACACTTCCAGATCCATCTCGCGCTGACATGCACCCGCTTACTCGGCCGAGAATCTCCGCTCTCCCGCGTGCTCGCGGTGTTCTTTCCGGCTCGCACTTATTAGAAAAATCCCAGCGGTGCCTCCAAGTTTGTTGCATGTCGAAATGAATGAATTCCAAGACGTGCATAATTTGATGGGTTCGTTTAATCTTGTTCACTGCTTACATTAACTCAGCATTTATTCGCAGTTCACCAAAACTCTGCGCGCGTTCACAACAGCACAAAAACTCTCTTCCTCTGTTTCTAGTCCACGCCTAAATATTCTAAATATTAGAACGTCAGTGTGTCAGAAATATGGGGGGAACATAATCCGACGGCAAAAGCCTAATATTTGAATGCTTCATCAGACACTGTGTCTATAGTCCCAAATAATACCACAAATCCACAACACAGAGTTGATGACAATGTAGAAGTACAGTAATCGCTCCTGTTTTGTTTCTTACAGTACAAGCAAGCAAGTTGAGGAACACTGCATTTGATGTTTTACAGTAGCCTACTTTTTTTTCTTTTCTGTTTCATAGCTAATTATTTTTGCTTTGACTCAAATAAACCTGTTGTGATTGTACTGTAGTGTTTTGCATCAATATATTACAAACTTTGTTCAATGATTCCACTGTGTCTGTAGTATTCTCTCTATTACTGCAGTACTTTTACAGAAATGTGTTTACTGTACATGTAGTACCATAATGAAACCTGTATCACCTATTTTGTTCTACAATATTTAATGATTGTACGAACAATGTCACAGTGAAACTATCGGTTGCTTGTGTGTGGGTGATCTATAGTTATGTTTCAATGGTATTTCACAGTAAATTTGTTTTTTGAACAATGATTGTGCAAGTGCAAGATTTCTTTGAATGCACAATGCAATGTTTTGAACATTAGACAGCCTGTGTTACAAGTGATAACCATTTTGAGTTTTGTGTCTAGAGTTTTGAAAAATGACATCAAAGTTCTGAAAATAGTAGCAAAGTGATTGTAAAAAAATCTTTTTAAATATTTTTGAAGGCAGTACCAAGTTCTGGCATGAAACTCTAGATGGCGCAGGCTGATTGGTCCTTAACCCTCTACTGCACGGTGTTGCCATATGGCAACATACCCTTTCTTTGGACATTTCTTGAAATTTGAAAATAAATATGAGCTCTAATTGGTCTTAAATTCATGGTAGGACCTGGTGGTAACCGATGATATGCTTTGATGACATCACATGACACTACACACTCTTGCACTATCATTCTTTTCACACACTTTTGATGACTCCAGTTGCTGAAGAAGTGCTTGTGAATATGTGAAGATTTTCCTCAATTTTTCATATTTCTTCAGAATTTAAAAATTACATCAAGCATCTGGGGCAAGTTCTAATTTTTTTTCAATCATTGTCACATTGTTTTGATACTACTATTACCTTTTTAGTCAATAAAATAGGTATGTTGCCATATGGCAACATTGTGCGGTAATGGAACAATATTTTGCCCATGCTAATGCAGAGTAGCTTTGTATGAATGACAATGTATGGATGCACTGATATAGTTGGGTGGTTGTGTTCTACTCATATATTTATGTATATTTGAATGTATTTATAAAGTAAAGTAAAGTAAAAGTAAAGTATAAAAGTAAAATATATATACGCTTATTTTTTTAGAAAATTGAGCCGTCAGTGTTCTATGGCAAGGCTGAGAGGAGGGCTGAAATGTACAGGGTACAAGTGGTTGTAACATCTCTGCAAAGTGAGGATGAGCTAGGGATCAGTGATGAGGAGTATGAGAGGCAGGCAGAATTAGGCCTAGTAGACTCAGGACGAAGAGTCAGGTATGTATAGTATTCCGGTATGTTCGACATTCAGGTTACATGTCGTCCTTTGCACAGTGTTGAGCTGATGTTGGGAAAGGTGTAAAGTAGATCAAGAATTTTAGGTTTTTGTCATTCCAAAATCTGTATGGTGAACAAAAAATAACCACATACACAAGTCGCTGTGCAGTCCCCATGCACATGTGCACGCACACACACATGCACACACACACACACACACACACACACACACACACATGCACACGCAAAGGCACAAACACATGCATGTTCATCCTAAACTTGATGGCAGCAGTTACTAGTAAATGTTGTTGAAATAATTCTTTGAAAATTAGTTTTATATTTTGTAAACAAAGCTCTTGAAAACATTTCAAATAATAAAAACTATTTCATTTCTAAAAGACAGGTCTGTAATCATCTATGAATTTCATGTCATTTTTGGAGAAAACAAAACATCAGGTTGTTCCATTGTCGCACAATGTTGCCATATGGCAACGCACCCAAAAGTGCCCCCGAAAAAAAAAAAATGTTCATTTGAGTCTATTTTATATATAAAAAAAACACTATAACATTTTTTTCCATGATTGCATAATAATGCGTGCAGTAGAGGGTTAAAGGAGAACTCCGGTCATTTTTAACATTGAGCTCATTTTTTTGTACATTTGGAGTGCTGTCAGTACATGAACAACGACAAAAATCGGTGTTGCCTACACCGTGTTATCCTGTTTTTAAAATTTGCACCCTGTTGACTTGGTGCAAATTTGACTTGGTGACTTTGACCTGTTGACAATGGGGCAAGTTTGATTTTAGCCTCTTAACATCCTTGATGTGTCATTACAAGTGCACAGGTCATGTGAGTGATTCCTTCAGAGTTAACACGGGTGTATCTGACTGCAGTAGATGTGAAAGATATGAATAAAAAAATATGTTTATTCAGCCAGCGCACATACCTGTATTTTCTTCCTGTTTTCGGTCGAAGTCCATAGTAATCGATTGTCGAGTTCACGCGCATAGGTTTAGTACCTATGATCACGCTCGTGAACTCGACAATCGATTACTGTGGCCTTACTGACAGTATATTTATTGTGGATTACTGACAGTATATTGAACAAAAAAAAAAAAAAGAATTCTCTTATGTATCAAAATAAACAGAAAACAGTGCAAACTTTGTGATTGTTTTGTACAAGTATTAACTCAGATATTATTAAAAACAAAGTATTTCAGCTAAAGTATTTGTGTAAATACTGTGTGTCTTTTGCCCCATGCTGGTTTTACACCGTGTGTCTGTGGGGTAAAAGGCCAACATTGCAACCTCGTACATTTATACGATTTTTAAATTAAATAAACACACAATTTTCACACAAAATCTGTTGCTCCATAAATGTTCAATACAAACATATATAATTTTTTCTGCAATAGTGAAAAGCAAATTTTTTCTTAAGATGTCTCTTTAGCCTCGTTGCACCCTACGATTAAAATGTTCGTGAATCTGACCCCTGTTCTCCCACTGCTCCAAACACTGGACTAATGGCGCCCTCTAGTGGAGAACAATAGATACGACCTAAAACACACACGCACAAACAAACACGTTCATGCTTTACAGTTTTTTTGGATTGCTTACACACTAAAATTAAAAGTAGTACACTATTAGCAAAACCTTACACTCAAGAAGCAAAAAATCAGCCCATAATTGCACAACTATAAGCACATTGTCAACCTCACACTTGTTGCAAAACTCTACACACAGTGATTTGCAAAACACTAAACACACTTAACATACGTTACACACAAAAATCTATCATGAAGTCACTTCCTTGCAATACCAAAACACTGACTGTCAAATTACCGCACCATCCAACCAACTGGTTCAACACAGTCACCAGGCGTGCAAACACTTGTTTGCTTAATTGTAGACACACCAATCAGGTGTAAAAGCACTATAAAAAGCAGCAGGTGAGTTCATCGGTCTTCAAGCACAATGGAAAGAGTCAGAGAAAGAGTAAGACGAGGAGGAGGAGGAGGAGGAGGAGGAGGAGGAGGAGGAGGAGGAGGAGGAGGAGGAGGAGGAGATGGAGGTCATGCTGGAGGTCGAGGTAGAGGTCGAGGAAGAGGAAAGGGAAGACAAGAAGGTGCTCAAAGAGGACCTAATCTGACAAATGAGATCCGCACAACACTGGTTGACCACGTTGTCAACCACGGCCTGACGCTGAGGGAGGCTGGACTGCGAGTACAGCCAAATCTAAGCCGATACACAGTGGCAAGTGTGATAAGAACATTTCGACTGGAAAATAGGTATTGTAAAAATATCATCATATCAAAAACACCTGCACGGTTTCAGTAACTGCTTACAGTACTGTATTCTATGCACTATCAGCATTTCTGTTACCTTTTCCTGTGAAATTACTGTACTATTGTATACTATTTTTTTTTTCTACATAGGATTGAGGGTCAGGAACGACAAGGGGGAAGGCCTCCTATGTTCACAGGACAGCAAGAGAGGGAGATGGTAAACATGGTTTTGGCCAACAATGCTATAACACTCAATCAGCTCCAAGCTAACATTGTCAATAACCACGCCAGTTTCAACGATATCCATTCATCAGATATCCATTCCGAAAGGGTGAAACAACTGCGGCATGATTATGCAGAGGTATGTATTCACTTTAGCAGTGTGATCTTGCATACTGTCTCATAATCTTTTACTGTACTGTAATATGTGTACTAGATCTACACTGAACTACACAATTTTGCCTGACACTGTTCTTCAGAGAGTTTTACGAATGGATGGAGAGGAGATCCAGCATGAGTTCATTTACGTAGATGAGGCTGGGTTCCACCTGACGAGAACACGAAGGAGGGGAAGAAACATCATTGGCCACAGGGCTATAGTCAATGTCCCAGGGCAACGTGGGGGTAATATAACACTCTGTGCAGCCATTACACAGAATGGGGTCCTCCACCGCCATGCCCATATGGGCCCTTACAACACACCACTCATACTTACATTCTTGGACCAATTGCACAACATAACAGCAGCAAATCAAATCGATCATATGCAATACATTGTTGTCTGGGACAATGTGTCTTTCCACCGCTCTGCTCTGGTTCAGAACTGGTTTCAGCAACATCCACATTTCACCGTCCTATATCTTCCACCATACTCTCCATTCCTCAACCCTATAGAAGAGTTTTTCTCGGCATGGCGGTGGAAGGTATATGATCTCCGCCTCCAGGCTGAGGTACCCCTCATCCAAGCCATGGAGGAGGCCTGTGACCAGATGGAGGTAGCAGCAATGCAAGGATGGATTCGTCATTCAAGACGTTTCTTTCCAAGGTGTCTTGCTAATGACAACATTGCCTGCGATGTTGATGAAATTCTCTGGCCAGATCTAGCTAGGTGAAGAGACAATGTCTAGTTTTTTTTTGTTTTGTTTTTTGTTGTTTTTTTTTTTACAGTAAACTTACAGTACAATACGTAAAGTGACATTTTGTTACAGTATTATGAATCTCCATGTCAACATTTTGGGTGTGTTGAGAAATAAATGAGTTTCTTCAGTCTGCAACATTGGTGTAGTGTTTGGTGAATTTACATTATATTTGTACTTTGTTGATGGTAGCCTACTCTAATCATAGGGAATTAGAAGTGCTAAAAGTGTTTTAGGTTTATCACAGCAGAGTGTAACTCGTGCAAACAGAGTATAGTAATGTGAAACGTGTGTGTTTCTTATGGTAACAAAGTGTGGTTTTTAAACAGAAGTGTATAGTTTTTACAAGAGTGTTTAATTATGCAAAGGATCTGTAGTGGTTTGCTAATTGGGTGTGTGGTTGTGCTAATTGTGTGTAGTGTTTTGAAAACATGGGCCCTGTTTTGAAAATCGTGCTTAAGCAATCCAAAAAAACTGTAAAGAGATTTATGTTATAGCTTATCAATTTAGAGAATTTATCATTTTTAGGGAGGTTAACGTAGTAGCTTACCATAGTACCTGTTAAATACACTATATTTAAATAAATTTTTACAATTATACACTATATTTAAATTATTTTTTGCAATTACAGACAAAACTACTGTACCCGAGCATAGGTCTATTGTAAGCATGATGAGAGAAAACGGTGTTGCGCATGTTGTCATGATTCCGTTTCTCAACTTGCATTAATTTAAAATATTTATATTTTTTTCCTTTTGTTATGATAGGACAGTATACTATCAAGACAGTTTGACGACCCGGGACTTGAACTCGGGTCGCCCAAAGCTAAAAAAAAAACATTGTTAAGACACTGACCACTAGACTATTGAGACTAGTAATTTATTGCAATGGGATAAATATTAGAACCTCATCGTGTAAGAAATATAGGGGGAATGGAATCCGACGGCAAATAGTTCAGCTGTCGAAATCCGTTCCCCAATGATGACAGATGTTGATGTATTGGCTTAAAATATGCTTATTCTATTCTGTGTGTGGATGGAGCTTAAACAGCATCAATTTGATAAATATTAGAACCTCAGTGTGTCAGAAATATGGGGGGACCAGAATCCGACGGCAAAAAAAGGGGGTCGGAATCCGTTCCCCCACTTGTTCTTAAGACAAAACTTAAGATTTTAAATTTCCAAAAAAAGAATGTTGTTAAAATATAAAATAATCGTAAATTCTATCATTTGTATGTAGGCAAATTGTTTCATGAATCTGACCTTTGTTCTCCCACTGCTCCAAACACTGGACTAATGGCGCCCTCTAGTGGAGCACAATAGATACGACCTACAGTGCCATTTCAAAACACACACACACACACACACACACACACACACACACACACACACACACACACACACACACACACACACACACACACACACACACACACACACACACACACACACACACACACACACACACACACACACACAATTTAATAGTTATAAATAATTCATCTTAATAATATTCATGATACATTATTCATTGATTTAAAGACTTACTCTTAAATTATTTAAATTCCTAAAAAAACTGTAAACAAATATAAATTGCGTATACATTACCAAATACGTCAGCATATGACAGCATACACTTGAAATGTTGTTGTTGTTACTGTTGTTAAAAATAACTCATATTTACTACAGCATCAAAAAGATATGATTATTTATATATGTAGTAAGTTTGATCAGTTGAGGAAACGGGTATCTCTTTAGAGATGGTCTCTAATGCAGATGATGACGAGGGGCGCATGTGTTGTCATGTGACGTCATCCTGCTAGAGGACAGGCGTTGTTCTCCGCACAGGCGGGCTGAACCGGGTCCGGTCCTTCAGGTCCAGTTCAGGAACACTCGGATACAGGCCGCCATGAGACAGTGAGACCTCAGCAAACACGAATCCTCTCGAATCACCATGACGACGCAGCGTTAGAGCTCAGCATCTGCAGCATCAGCATCACCCGCAGGATGGAGTTTAAAGAGCTGGTGGACACCGCGGAGAAATGGTGCTCCGGGAACCCCTTCGACCTGATCTTCGCCGAGGATGTGGACGAGAGGCGGCTGGACTTCTACGCCGAGCCCGGGATCTCGTTCTACGTGCTCTGCCCGGACAATCTCACGGGAGGAACCGACAATTTTGTAAGTATGACATAATCGAGTATGTCCTCAGGGGGAGGGGGAGATGTGCGCGCGCCCGAGTGTGTGTGTGTGTGTGTGTGTGTTGATACCGCTGTGTTATAATCTAAACAGTCTCTTGTCTCAGTTACAAAAAGTACCATGGTTTCTGGACATGCTACTATGGTATTAGCATGTTATTAGACACGGGCCGGTTTATTGGAGTGGATAAGACTGAAATCACGCGTGTATATTGTATACTATCACTGTAAGCTGGTATTGCCGATATACTTTTTATTTTTTTCCATGTGTTTTAAGGCCTTTGTCTGAAAGCCAATGAATGATGTCATTGTTTTTGACTGCAGTACTTTCTCTATAAATGCTTGGCTGGATGTTTTGGATGCTGTAGGGTTGTAGGATGCATCTGCCAACAATTACAATACAAATGTAATATGCAGTGTGTGTAGACTGATGCATGTGTTCTGGTCAGACAGGTATTGCATCAGCTCCATTTCAGGGCCATGAGGTGTGTGTAAATGTGTTTTATCAGCACAAAGGTCTAAAGCTGCACAGTTCACTGTCATTGAGGGATAAATAGTGCCGGTATTCTCTGTTTTATTTGGTGTTGTGATGTAGTAAAAAACACATGCTGCATTTGCATTAATGCTCCCCTTGCACATGTCTGTTGGATACATGTTTTGTTTCTGTTTGAAATGAAGCACAACAGTTTACTGTAGTTTCCCTGACATCACAGCACATGATAGGACCAACCGCATCACCCTGCAGTCCCAGAGCTCATGCAGCAGCAGGACACGGCTCTAATTACTCAGACGGATCAATACCACGATCAGCAGGGTCACTGAGAGAGAGAGAGAGAGAGAGAGAGGCAGAGTGTGTGTGTGTGTGACAGAGCAAGAGAGAGAGAGAGAGGAGAGGGGGAGAGAGAGAGGGAGAGATTTTACATTAATAATAGATAAAAAATACAGTTGGGCCAAATGTCTGAGACCACATGTTCATTTAAACTTAGAAGTAAACAGGATTTTTCTCTCTTTTTTTCCCTTTAAATGGTGTAAAATCAGTAATTGTGCATATCAATATATAAAATAAGTACATTAGTGCAATACATTTTTGGGTTTAACCTTTCACTCAGATTGTTATGATGGTAATAAAATATATAATGAAATACTAAAGGATGCAAAAATAAGCATTTTTGCTAGTGGCCTCAGACTATAAAAGTCAATTGATCAATAATGTTAACCAATTTCCAAATAGCTGTTTAGACATTGTTTTAGCAAGCTTGCATTTAGTCTTATCTCTTTTCAATAAGGTTTTATTTGTTAACATGAACTAACAATAAAAATACTTCTAAAGCATTTATTAATATTAGTTGATGTTAATTTCAACATTTACTAATACATGCTCAAAAGTTGTATCTGTTAATATTATATAATGGACTTGAGCTGACATGAACTAAAAATGAACAGTTGCATTTTTAATAAATACTGTAACAAATGTGTATTGCTCATTGTTAGTTAATTCTATTAAGTTCAGTTCATTGTTAGTTATTGCTATTAATTAACCCTATTGTAAAGTGTTACCCATTGGGTTTGGCTACATTCTGGTGAGCTTTTTACATTTCTGAACAGTTACTAATGTTGATTCTTGTCAGTAGCCTTCTTCAAGTTAATACAGCTGAAGTGAATTGATGTGAATTGGTAGAGCTCCTCTGCGAGGGTTTTTCCCACTGTTCCTGCGAGCCCTTGACAGATGCATAAATAATCTCTGAAATCAGTAAAAGAAAGTTTTCTATCCATTGCTTCAGGCATTCCCTCACAACACAGCTTGAGCTGAGATCTCAGGAGAAAGACAGTGTGTAGAGTAGTTCACCACATGTTGAGTGGACATATCAATATTACTGTAATCGCCTTTAACCAGTAGTTGAGCATTAGAATTTTTGTAAACTTTAAAGCTGCAGTCCGTAGCTTGTTTGAGTTAAAAATTATCCCAAATAATTTTTTGAGCAAGTACATAATCAGCCAGTGTTCAAAACTCTATGCTTGCCTTAGCTCGATTCAAAACGGTAAGCTTGTAATAATGTCTTTAACTCCAGTGGTACTGGTGGATTTCCGCGGGAAATTCGAGCATGGCTTTGCGTCATTACGTCACATCTGCCCACATACAGAAGAGTCTCGGCTAGTCGGCTATGAGTGTGAGGATGTTGGAGTTGGAGATTTATAGCCTTTTCTCACAGCACTTGATATTATTAAACATCAATTTGATGGCGGATCCAGAAAGGTTCAAACGACAATCATCAGTGACTACTGGAGATTCACCCGAACAAACACGAAAGACTTCGGAGGAAAAAAGAGACTGCAACTGGCCCGTGTGAAAACAAGGATAAATATCGGAAGGGCATTAAATGTAGTCACACAATGCTGATGTTGTTAACATTAACAATTTGAGAAAAAAGTATAATTTGCACGGTTTGAGTGATATGATAAGCAATCGGTAGATTTAATCAGCGTGATTTACTGCAATGCTTTTTCCCCTTAGTTGGTCAGAACAAAAGTGGATGTTACTTGTTCAGATTGACATTTTCCGGTGAAAATTATTATGTTGGTCATACTTCCAAAAAGTATAATCTGTGATTGCGAATACCAGGATCCACACCGGCAGCGACTGACAACCGCACATTCTCCTCAAAACATTGGATTCATCCGCGCTGTGCCGAGCCGAGGCACAACCCACGTAAAGTTGATAATTCCGTGAATAACTGCAATTGCAGATTTCGAACAGAGATGGCGACAAAGAGGAAAAACTGCGGACTGCAGCTTTAAAGGGATACTCCACCGTTTTTTCATATTAAACTATGTTATTCCCTTAACTAAGACGAGTTGATACATACCTCTCTCGTCTCAGTGCGTGCACTAAATCGCTCTGTCTTGCGGCGAAACTTTGTTAGCACTTAGCTTAGCCCAGTTCATTCAATATGGGCCAAGCAGAGAAGCTACCAAACACCTCCACGTTTTCCCTATTTAAATACAGTTACTCGCGTAGTGTAACTCGACCTAGGACGGTGACACAAAACAAAACGTTGCGCTTTTCTAAGCGTGTAAAATGGATAACTATATTGTATGGCGGAATACCATAGCAAGTGCTTGGAAGCACTTCGACTTGGCGCAGTAATATCTTCACTCGTGAAAAATCCTCTCTCCGGCCCCCGCTCCCTCTAGTAAAGATATTACTGCGCCAAGTCGAAGTGCTTCGTTTTGTTTTGTGTCACCGTCCTAGGTCGAGTTACACTACGCGAGTAACTGTATTTAAATAGGGAAAATGTGGAGGTGTTTGGTAGCTTCTCTGCTTGGCCCATATTGAATGAACTGGGCTAAGCTAAGTGCTAACAAAGTTTCGCCGCAAGACAGAGCGATTTAGTGCACGCACTGAGACGAAACTCTACAAACAGCTGAGACGAAACAGCTACAAAACTCCATTTTGATTTGATGAGGTTTGAGATGATCATACATTTCCCTGTGAGGTCCATAAACCTGTGATTGAAATATCAGCATGCTTTTCAATGACCTCAGAGACAGATGATGTGTTGTTGTGTCATGTCCTTGTTCTCAAAGCAGCACACATGCACTAAAACTGTCCTTATATCATTTGCACGAAGTGGACAGCATTCAACATACAAAACATTGATAACAGCACAAACTTCAGCGTTTATTGTTATTGCTCTCTCTGATATTCTGAGTGCCAGTATCAGCAAACAAACAATAAACAACAGAAATGTACTTTATAACTCAATTCATTTGACTTTTACTAACTGACAACATCAGGTTTTACACAATGAACACACTGTAAACTTATTTAGTAGTAGAACTCTGTGATCTATTGTATTTTATTCAAATCCGATTCTATTTCCTCATTAAACTTTTTTCTCAAATGCCGTTTGGGAGGAGAAGATTATTTGGGCCATCTACTGAAAAACGGTCCCTCTCGCTCGGATAAATATAACGGGACAAAGAGTTTTAGTGTCCCAGATTCTCTGCAGGAAGCTCGACTTGACTTCACAGAATTCCTTTTATCCATATTCTGTATGTACCTATTTAATAAATCCAGAAATAAATATACCAGGGAGTGGTTTGTGTTTATAAAAATATTTTTACTTGTGCAAATATTTGCAGTCTGATTTTCAAAAGGAGATCAGTGTAGATATCATTTTACAAATTCTCTCCGTTGCAAATGATATTTAGAAGTGTTAAGTTTGTCAGGAACATGTGAAACATTGTTTACTGGGCTTTGCAATTCCATCGTGGAAAAATATAAAAATATGATTAATGCATTTGGCAGACGCTTTTATACAAAGTGACTTTGCATTCAAGATATATATATATATATATATATGTATATCATGAGCTACAGAAATACACTACGAAAAAAACACCATTAGTTAAATAAGTATATAAAGCTGTATTGAAATATGGTTGAATAAATATTCACACACACACACACACACACACACACACACACACACACACACACACACACACACACACACACACACACACACACACACACAACACACACACACACACACACACACACACACACACACACACACACACACACACACACACACACACACACAAACACACACACACAGTGTTGTTGTGTTAAGTGAAATATTTGGACGTCTGAAACTGCTGGTGAAATGATGTGTTGAATCTAATCCTGTGTGTGTGTGTGTGTGTGTGTGTGTGTGTGTGTGTGTGTGTGTGTGTGTGTGTGTGTGTGTGTGTGTGTTTTCAGCACGTGTGGAGTGAGAGCGAGGACTGTCTACCATTCCTGCAGTTGGCACAGGACTACATCTCCTCCTGTGGGAAGAAAACACTGCTGGAGGTGCTGGACAAAGTCTTCAGATCCTTCAGGCCTGTAAGTCTCTCTCGCTCCACATTTATCAAGAATAATTAACACAATAAACTATTATTCAGCCAGGTATAACTCATTGGTTTAACTGTATATCATAAAATTTATCATAAATGTAGCACATTATCATAAAATGTGATTGATATACAGACAGAGATGTGTGCATATGACCTATTTTTCAGATGTTTCAAGCATGACTCACTCAATCAGATTTCAGAGCCAGAACTGATTATGATCTTCTGATGGAGTGCATGTTGCATCTGAACATTCTGTTTAGTTTTGTTCTGGTTTGATTCTGTTCTGTGTGGAATGATTGTGAAACAATCCTGCAGCTCCTGGGTCTTCCAGATATCGATGATGACACATTCGATCAGTATCATGCAGACGTAGAGGAGGAACCAGAGCCAGACCACCAGCAGATGGGTGTGAGCCAGCAATAATGGCCAGCAGTGAGGCTCAGTCTCTGCATCAAGCCCTGCTCTCCTAACCTTACTCACCTGGCACACACACACACACACACACACACACTGCACCATTACACCCTTTAATATCTGGACAGCTTTTCCTGCACCCTGATTTTAACTCAAATGATCATGTTATTTTGATCTATATTAACTCTCATGTCAATATTTGTCATGTCATGATAACTCTAATCACATTCAAGCAGAGATAAAACAAATATCTTATTCCCAGATCTCTTTTTTTTTTATCTCCCAAACCCATCATGTGAAGAGGTGACATCATAAGGTAGTAAATATGTTCAGAATGGAATTCTGCTGTGTTGTTGTCACATGATTACGTTGCATGTTTAATTCAGCGAGTGGCGTGCGGTTGTCATCTTCAAAAATAAGGATGTTATGAATCCAATTATGTGGTAAAAACATCTTAGTTCTTCATAGTCTGATTAAATTAAATACTAGCAAATACCTAGCATAAACACTGCACATTTTAATAAATGTTGAATATCATTGGGATATTCCATGCAACACACCAAAATAGCAAGAGTAGTATGCTCTTCTGAACAAAACAATTGTGAATTTGCTCAAGTTAAATAATTAAAGGTGAAGTCATAAGAAAAGTCTTTTTATTTTTGGTGGGAATAATGTGCACCAATGAATCTGTCACATTAAAGCCAGGAACATGCAATATAAAAAGTAGTTAGGGTGAATTTTGATTTCATGTTGGCTAGATGTCGATTGTGGATTTATTGTACCCTTGAATGAGACTTTTAACCCTGGGTCACTTCTGTGGGATTGTGCTTTTATTGAAATGTACTTTAAATCACTCACTGAATGACAAATAACCAAAGCTGATTGCAAGCGCATACAAAGCATCTGTGGTTAAGGATCAGATCAGAAGTCTGGTAATCCCTGAGGAAGAGGTGATGAGGTTATGTGTGTTTGGATGGGTGGCATTTCTAACAACCACTCTTATTTTAATCCTCTCTTTGCCTTGATTGTCTTTTGATTGTATTACTCAACATATTGTATCTAGTCCTCTGAGTTAAGAAAGCTTAACTCTGAGCTTAACCGGAGAAAGGTCAAACTGTGTATCGAATTCAAGAAAACAATTTCGCACTCTTAAAATAAAGGTTCTTCAGCGCTTCTGAATCCACTTCTTATCAAGAACCTTTTATTGGACCTCATAGGGTTCTTGAGTTGCTATGTACTTCTTCAAAACATTGATTAGGCAAATGATGACGTCCTTTAAATCACCAGAACTTTCCAGAATGTTCTTTTTTAAGAACTATATAGAGAATGAAAAGTTCTTGGTGGAATCTTCCTGCAAATCCCTGGAACCTTTATTTTGAAGAGTATTTGATGTCACTGCTGTTCATGGTCATGTGACCTCTTTAAAGCATCATTTATCACTCATATCTCATCATGATGATGCCTGAAGGACTGCACAGGACATACTGTACGTGAATGTGCTGACGCTAAACCTCCTCCGTCTTCTGCTTCCATAGTGTCTTCCTGCACACGTCGAGCGTAGAGATGAAGTTACACCAACATTATACGGAAGTGTGTTACTGAGATCAAAGCTGCTGTTTTTCTGACTGTCTTTATGTAGTTCTGTAACCGTCAAAGCTCTGTACCAGATTGTGGTTTTTATTTGGTTTTGTTTGTCCAAAAGTCTTCGGTGATAAACTTCTCAAATTAGCCATGTTTTGTCTAATTTTGATTACTTTTGCTTAACCATAAAATGTATTTGTTTGTTGTATTATTTTTTTGTCTTTATGTACTTATGTAACAGCTAAAGTTCTGTACTGGATTTGTGATTCCTGTTTTATTCATATTATTTTAATTATTATTATTTATATTATTTATTAATATGTATCTATTGTTTATTATATTTGACCCTTTTATTATATTTATTTATTTACTCACTCCTTTGTGTGTGTAAATCCATTTGTGGATGATATCTGAGTCACCTTTATAACTAATCATTTAATTTCTAAGAAGATTGTTCAAATCTTACAATGTGGTAATTGGAAATATTGTCATTGATTTAGATTAATATTGATCAGCCTGTTGTTTAGAGTCATTTAGAATTAATCTGGAGTAAAACTTGTTTGGGTCAGCATGTACTGTAACCTAAAATTCAGCAATTAAATTTGAACCTTATGAGTGTATTCTGCATTTCTTAGCTCTTTGTTTTCATAATTATTCAATCACTGTTTTCCCCACACATATAAGCTGTAACCTTCTTCAGCAGAACACATGACATATTCTTGGACTTTGGTTGGATGTAAATTTGACATTAAATATTAGGCTTTGTATGTCATGAGATGTGAAGTCAGTCATTGAAGTAGGCTAGGTGTTAATGACTACACTAAGTAGAAATATAGTAATATGACAAATCTCTTTACATACGCTTAAAGGATCAGAAGAATAGGTGCAGCAGCATTTATTCCACAATATTTGATAATTATTAGAAAAAAAATTCAGATTGGCTCTCGGAGAAGGGAGTTATATGCTCAGATTCTCAATCTGGACAATTCAGACAAGACATAATTCTAGAAATTTTTAAATAGATAAAGTTATGTAAATAACATAGGCAGTAATATTTCATTTCTGGGTTCCTGCATGTCGGAGAAGAAGGTAATGAAGTAGTAGATAAGCATCTAATGATTTCATTGAAATTAATAGAGAGCTTCCGATTAGCAGAGAAAAAGGAAAAACAGTTATTAGGAAAGCAGTAATAATATTGCAAAACCAGTGAGACAAGGAGGGGAGGCAACAACCATGCAGGAGGAAGCAGCATCACGTGATCTTGACATCACTCTGTTTGAGTTAGTTTGCTGTGTGCTCGACTGGATTTGCTCTCATTTGTTTCGGGAAGTGTGAAAAGTTGTTTGGGCTTCGATCTATAAGAGCGTTTAATGCATATTTTGCGTTTGTAGGTTTTTGCTTATCGATATTTTGAGGCTGCAGGTTCAGTTCGTGGCTTCTAGGAGTTTTAAAGACTGATATTATAAAGGATGGGTCCGAAACAGAGCAGTCCGTCAGTGGGTGTCCGGGTCAGGTCTTTCTCCGGGTCCGATGTGAACGGGAACGAGCGAGCTGCAGTGTTGCGCTATTACGCGGGCGGTTCGACGGGTCAGATCGGGGAACGGGTCCAGTATTCATCACACAGACCCGGGCCATTCATCCAGAGCGCGATTATACCCACCAGCGGCCGGAGAGATGAGACTGACGGACAGAGAACACTGATGATCGGCTCTTTACCTGCACACCTGACGCCTCACATGCTGGGCGGTAAGAGCTGCCATTATACCACTCAAATCAAATGCAATAACATGTATGATTTAAAAACAAATATTATAATGAATATCAATACATTATTTATATATATATAAATAATGAATGCATTATATATGCCAAATATATAAATAATGTATTGATATTCATTATAATAGTTTTTTAATATATTGTAATATATTGCGAATACCTTGGCCTACTGATAAGCATTATAGTATGGATCTTTTTGACCTTATATGATTAAATGCTTGAACTTATCATAATTACAAGCTCATAGGGGTAAATTCAGGTTTATTTGATACACTTTTCCCAGTCATTTCAATGGCAAAAATTGAATGAATTCACCCTATGACATATTATAAGCTTATTGACCATTGGTTTTGATTATGATTTGGTTGTACAATGCCATCAATTATATCTTATTGGCCTAACATGGTTGTCAAACTTGTTTATGACCATATATTCAGTCATATGCATTAAAATATTATAATGAATCTTGTTGACATTTTATGATGAATTAATTATAATCACAAAGTCATGGATGTATTGTTATATATTATAATGTGGCTTATCAACCTTATCATTAGGTCATAGTGATGATATGTGATTATGATATGGTAATTTGATGATGCCAGTAAGTCCATGTAGGCCTATGCATTACATTTACATTAAAAAATATATATTTACAGTATACATAATGTATTATATTATATTATACTATACTATATTATATATTATAATGTACCTTATTGGTATTATGTGATTGCTAATTGTATCCAGTGTTATAATCACAAATGCATTATAATATAACGTATCTTATTGACCCTAGAGGAGCTTATCATAGTATGGTCATTAAAAATATATTTTATAATGTAGGATATAGATTTCTAATACATGTTTTTAAAGTTTTACAAGACCACCTTTGCGTGACTGAATGTTTCATGGCGTCTGTACATCATGTTTTGAACAGTCTGTGATCTAGAGCAGAACTGAATGCTGACTTGTTTTGTTGAGGATTTGTTATGGTAACGATAAACACAGACACTTCCTCATTCAATAATTAGAGAACATGGAAATGGATGGAGCATATTTCTTTATTATTGCTGATGTGTTTATGTTGGCTGAATGACTTTGAAACATATATAATATTATGAAAATAAAATAAATGATTACTTTTCTAAAAGGTTTGCCTGTTCAGATTAAGGTTGGGTCAAAAAGGTCCTAACTATAAAATGTAACTATAAAATGTTATATTTTTGTGACCTTTGAGTGGCAATAGATATCAAACCTTTATTGTGTTAAGTAGAAGGTTACAATGGTTATTTAATATAATCTGATAATGACAGAGTATATTAAATAAATCATTAATGAATTTTCCGGTCAATTTCTTGATAGTAGGTCAGATTGATTAGAATCCGAGGGAATTTTTGCTGATTGGGAAACAAACACACATGAACGTGAGAGAATCTGCATCAGTCATATACAGTAATGCATTGCTGTCCATTATTTGACAGTTATTGTATTTGTTAACAAGACATTTACGAGCCATAGTTCCTTGAAATCCTTCTTTATGAGTCGTGTTGGAAGTAACTGTGATCAAGTGTTGGGTTGCCAGCTTTTTGATTTGTGAGGCACAGTCTGACCTATAACGTACCTATTTTTCTATAAAGTAATTTTTAAAAGATTATTATTTTTAATTTTTGTTGCTATTGTAATTGCAGCATCAAACAGAAATGAAAAAACGTCTGGTTGAAATTTCTGGTTTCCTGAACACTGACACTTTCAGCACACTAACCTGACAAAGACACTTTTACTTTTCAGAAAATCAACCTACAAATGGTGTATTTACAGCAGAGATTGAAGCGACATTCTTCTGCACTTTATGTGTCAAATTAGAGTGTGAAGGTCAAAGTGCAAGAGGAATGTGTGTGTCATGTGTTCTCTGTCAATAATATGTGTTGCTGTGTGTGTTTTCAGTTCAGATCGTGAGCTTTAAGTGATTTTAAAAAAGAAATGAGAAAATTCAGACAATAGCAAAATTACAGAACCAAAACAGAATGTGCATGAACTAAATTGGATCGTTTTTTTTTTTTTTTTTAAAGCTTGTAGTTAATTCAGCCAAAATATTGTTGCTGACCAGTTAACACAATAGCATTGCCTTCAAAATCTACTAGCAGCCTAGCCTAACCAGCCTAATTTATTTTTATGCATTTTGAGTAAATACTGTGCAAAATATCTGATCTGGTGCTTAAGGTCGCTTAAGGTAAATTCTTTGAAGTTCGTAAGAATGTTCCTAAGTGCAATTCTTGAAAAATTCTCACATTTTTAAAGGTTAAAAGTATGTACGATTTTTTTATGTTAAAATGCATTCTCTTAACCCAGTTTACTGTTCATTCGTCTCAACCTCAGACGCAGAACACAACGAACTGTGATTGGTTGCTTTACATGTCAGTCAGACGGCCTCTGGGCTGCTATGGAGTCCAGACCCTCTGCCGTCAGTCTGAAGCTCTGGCTACACAAGACTAATTGTTCATTGACTACTAATAGTGTACCATTCATGGTTAGTCTTTTCAATTGTTTCCTCATTACACATATCAACACAGCTAGAAGTATTTCTAATATGTTAGACCTTTTATTGAAGCCTACTTTTACTTTGACATGCCTTAACAAGCACCTGTAAGAGCTGTGTTTGTGATGTCTGAGTTGTGGAAGGCTTTATTAATATGCTTTATTTTTGTTATAGGTGCTACTAGTGTTGCAGAAACTACATACTTCACCTTAAAGAGTTTTTTTTTTCTTAAGAAGAACATGACAGGTTTTGGTTTTATCTGATTGTACGGTGGTTCTTGCAGAAGACCAACCTGAACAACTCAATAAAAAAAAAATAAAAAAAATTGTGCTGCATGCAGATTACCCATAAAATTCATAATAACGTAAACTATTGTCGTGACTGACTTGATGGGAGTTCAGCACTTGCCATTGTTTTTTATGTGCACCAAACTTTTTTATGTGCATTAACTTGATACATTTTTTTATTTATTTTAAGTTTCTGTTTGAGATGTTACTGTACTTTTGTAGAGTGGTTACTGAATTGAATTTAGCATTAATATCACAGTTGTAATATTAATATTAAACTCACAGGGTTCCCTGTATAATTAAAGCATATTGTTGAGAGAGAGTTTTTTTCCTGTACTGTACATGTACTCTACCTGGTATATATCCAAATGAATCGATATTAAATCAAATTAAATCGAGATTGGAACTGAATCAAACCGCAATCTTGTGAATCAAAATCGAATTGAATTGTGAGATACGTGTCAATGCCCAGCCCGACACTAGACAGTGTTGTTTGGACAGCAGTAATCCTCAAGCAACCTTTGCCATCATAACTGAGGCATGTTTCAATGTGACCTTTAACCCCAAACATCAGCATAAAGTTCCCTTGTAGACCTTGATTCCTGTAGGCTACAAACACATAAACACACACAGCTGTCCTGTTAAGTGTGTTTGTGTCTGTAATCTTGAGATGCCGCTGTGTGTCTGAAGATGCCTTCCCATGAATACACAGCTGACCTGTTTTTTTGTTTTGTCAGTGCATGATAAACAGGTGTGTGTGTGTGTGTGTGTGTGTGTGTGTGTGTGTGTGTGTGTGTGTGTGTGTGTGTGTGTGTGTGTGTGTGTGTGTGTGTGTGTGTGTGTGTGTGTGTGTGTATGTGTGTGTGTGTGTGTGTATAGTTACCTTTATAAGGACCAGTTTGAATTTTAGACCATTGAAGTGAGGAACCTTTTGGCCGTTCCTCACTTTCTGTCACTCCTAAAGGGCTATTTGAGGGTTAAGACTTGGTTTTAGGGTTAAGGTTAGCATTAGGTTAAGGGCTAGGCACTTAGTTGTGATGTTTAAGGTAAGGGTAAGGGGCTAGGGATTGCATTATATCAATGAATGTCCTCAAAAAGATATGTGTGTGTGTTGTAACCCAGCATTCACAAGAGTTTAGACTCTCTCAGTAATAACATTTGTCTGCTTATCTAGTTAGTGATTTACAGGTCAATGCATAAATGATTTCTCACTTAAGCCCGAGTCTTGCAAAGAAGCGGCAAACATGTTCAACACATGAGTTAAACTATCAAAACTGCTGCAAATCTCTACAAAATGCACTGAATTTGTTACGTTTGTGTAGTGCTCAGATTTACTGTGCATGCACATCAGAAATGCATTATAATTAATGATATGATTCTAGCTTAATTCTCTGTATTGTGTTCTGTTGCATAATTATATGCATAAATATAAGCATATCTTGATGAGTATATTGGGTCTTTCATGCACAGAAGTATACACAATCTTTTACACACAGAGATCCAACGAATACTTGTATTGAAAGTGTGAGTGTATTGCATGAGAAAAAAATTAAGGTTTACTGAGTTTCAGTGACAATAAACTACTATAATGTTGAAAATTAGGTATAATAATGCAATAGGGGGATATATGTGTGTCCTGATAATGCCAAATGTCTTATTTTACCTGTAAAAGTGACCTGTGTTATTTTAAATATGTAGTGAGTGATCTAACGTATATGTGTCTGACATAATTCTGTATTTTCAGCTTCAGAATCGTGAATGTTTTTATTCTGGTGTCATATTGCCCTGAACATTGAGGATCAGGAGTCCACCCCTGATGTAGCCGAATACCAAATTTAGCATTTTAATCAACAGTATGTTTTTGTTAACTTTTTACCATACGTCTTGGAACTAATAACAAAAAACAGAACTTTATTTTGCCTTAAATGTTTCGTGATTGTATCGTATCGTGACGAGTGTATCATTACACCCCTATATCAGACCTTTGTCTGCAGAGGTTTCATTGTAATCATAATGAAGTTCATTTGAAATCCTGCTTTACAGTCATTCAGCCATGTGCAGCTCAAGCACGTGTTGTGGATTTTATGTATCAGATATTGTTCATGTTGTGTTGATAACCCAGTGATGCACATTACAGTAAATTGACTCACAGACAAGATTACAACATTTCCAAAATGGCTTTTTATAGCCTTGTAATCTTATAATTGCTGTTCACTGAGAGGAAGTAAATAAATAGGTTTTGTTATCTTTCAGCTGACCTGTATAATGTAGAGGACATCAATCATACAAACATGGCAATGGTTAAGAATGAGTTTTGTCTGTTCTGTTTGTTTCAGTTGGATTTGACTGTCCCATCTGCTCAAAGTATGTCTCCTCTGATGAAATAGATGTTCACTTGCCCATGTGTTTTTCCAAACACAGACTTAATTATAACGGTGAGATAAAACCTTCATTGTCACACTATATATATCATTGACCTGTTTACTTAATCATATTTCATGCTGGACTGGCTTGTTTCTGTCCTCCACAGTCTGTTAAAGCTCATTTGTTTAGTTGTTAACAGCGCCCTCATGTGTCATCTTCTGACTCCTGCTGCTCTCAGCTTCTCTGATGCTGATAGTGATGTGGTGATGTTTATCTCTCTCTGTAGATGATGTTTTATCCCAGGACTCTGGTGAGTGTGCGATATGTCTGGATGACATGATTCAGGGCGACACCATCGCTCGACTGCCCTGTCTCTGCATATACCACAAAGGGTATGAGAAACATTCACTAACACACAGTGTGTGAGTTATACATTGACTTGAAGGTTTTTTTTTCAGCTTACATAGTTTATGTAGGCTAATGCATGCGTTAACCAAGTTAATCAAATTTAATTCAAATAGATCTAATTTATTCAACAAAAATATGGAGTTAATCACCAAGGAAAAATATGCCTTATAAAAAGGCCACTGCATTTGCTTTTAATTTATTACTAACATAAACTGTACATGGATAAGTAAGATCATGGATCAAATACAGCTGCCTGTATTTGTGAGTAGTGGAGATTTGCTTCTTATACAATGATATAATATTGGTATGTAAAATTTAGAAAACAACAAAAGAAAATGTTTAAAAACATTTCTTTTTTCTTTGATACATCATCTCAGAATGTAAAATTATAATAAAGTGTTCCTAACCATTTCACCGATAAAAGGATGATCAAGAAAGAACGCGCTCACATAGTTAAACATAGTCTTTTTGTTAATCTACCCGAGGCAAACTTTCGTTTAAAAGCATAATTAGGATGGAAATGCCACTTTTAAGTTTGACCGTATTTTTGTTTTCAGTCAATTTGCCTTTTGAATGGGAGTGCTTGAGGCACGACTATGATAGCATCAAAATCACTATTTTTAAAACACTAATGCGGCTCGACACAACATGAAACTGTGCTGGAAGTCTCACCAGGGGCTCTACACATGAACTCCAGCATTGACAACATTGTTTGTGTTCACAGAGTTTACTAAAAATAAAGATTTTGAACAACTCACTGTAGCTGTGTCCGCCGGCATTTTGACAATCAAAAATAGTCGATCTCAATCTAGTTTTAATTAACAGTATTTTATCATTTATGATTCATTCACACGCAAAACATAAACCTATAGGTAAACCACCATTTAACAAAATAAACATTTCATTTTGATGAACTGTGTGGGAAATCCATGGAATACACTTATATTTAGATTAAAAACACTTTTTTTCCCCAGAAAAATTTATCTCTTGAACACTTACTGTATCTTAATGTCTCTGGTTGAATGTGCTGTATTTCCCCGCATTTTGTCCTGCTCAACATGATCATGCATTGCCAATGGTATGACACATTTTAGGGGTGGTCAAATTTATATATTTATTTATATTGACATTATTAGTATGATTTTTGATACATAGCTATGTGAATTATTCAGTTTCCAATATTAAAAGGACAGACCCCGCCTTACACACACACATCTTAGGCTTGTTTGAGATGCGCCTCGCCTCGCCTGAAATGTATGCGAGAGTAGGCGGCTGCAGTGAGGGGAGGAATGAAAAAAGCGCAGGCAAGCCGGACAGATCTCTCTTCTCGCAGTGGATCTGACACCTGCGAGATCAAAGACAGATATCGCGGGATTCACCGGATTCACGCTCGTGCACAGTGTTGCTAATAAACTGAATGGAATTTAAGTTCTGTTGCTTTTATATGAAAATAAATATAATGAACAAGACACCCAAAGTAGCATACTTATTTAATTCCATTCCAAATACATGTTTATCAGTCTTTTTTCTTGTGTGTTTTTTTTCTTTTCTTTTTTTTTTTAATAGAAATTACATTGCATAACCCATAGAGATCGCACTGAGGTAGTTTGGGAATATTACCACATAACGTACACATAAAACATGATATCAGAGTTTTAAAATCAAACATTTTAAATAAGAGCAATACATCACGGTTGTTTAAACCAATGAATATCAAGCTGTGTCGTCAGCAAGTCGTTTCCCATCATGCTTCTGATCAGCGCAGTCGGTGGAGAGCAACTGCGCTCGACTGCAGAATCCGACAGGTGCACCTTGCGCTCGCGAGAGATTTTTGACATACGTCAGCATGACATCAGAGCAAGGCGGACCGCACTCGGACACATTTCTAACCGGCATGCATCTCGCGCTGATCACCGGTGATCGATTCTGCGCAGATTTTCCTCATCTCAAACAAGCCTCTTGTTCCCCTTCGAGGGAACTCGCACTGCGTCGTCGTCGTGACGACACTTTGGGGAACGCCCCCAGCGTAGCGCATCTGAAGTATGAATGAAATCTGTCCAATCCTGATTGGCGCTGCGTCATGACGTAGTAGATGACGGCATAACCGGAAGATACAAAGGGACGCCGGCACAAACACATGTTAGCTTTTTGCTCTTCAGCAAAGCGCTCTGTGTGAGACTGTTTGTCCTATTTGGTGTTGTTTGTCCTATAAGAATTGTCCCAAATAACGTCTGCATTGCAATATAGAATCTAGTGGCTCGGATCTCGCGTTTGCCGAGGCAGCGCGTAGGTTGCGGGTCTACTGTGCAATAAGATTCTGTGACTCGCGTTGCCGAGGCAGCGCGTAGTTTAAAGGTCTGCAGTGCAATACAGAATCTTTAGTGGCTCGGATCTCGCGTTTGCCGAGGCAGCGCGTAGATTACGGGTTTACTCTGCTTAACGATTCTGTGACTGATCTCGCGTTTGCCGAGGCAGCGCGTAGATTATGTCTGCATTGCAATACAGAATCTATAGCTCGGGTCTCGCGCTTGCCGAGGCAGCGCGTAGATTACGGGGCTACTCTGCAATAAAGATTCTGTGTGGGTGCGAGGCATGCACAGTCAGCTCCTGAGGGTGCTGGCTGTGTGTTCATTGAGAAATATCTTGACGCACACAGCCGTGCGTTCCGGGTGTTTCAGCCTCGCGCCCGTTGGCTTTCTTCTCGAGAGATGAAAGCCAAATATATTGTGAACGACTCGAATCTCGCGTTTGCCGAGGCAGCGCGTAGATTACGAGTCTGCTATAAAAGGGACACACACGATCTGTGAAATAATACTGTTTGGGTGCGAGGCATTCACAGTCAGCTCCTGAGGGGGCTGGCAGTGTTCATTGAGAAATATCTCGGCGCGCGTGCATAGAAAAAAGCCGTGCGCTGTCGGATGTTTCAACCTCGCAATTGTTGACTTTCTTCTCGAGGGATGAAAGCCGATATATTGTGACCGACGGCTCGAATCTCACGTTTGCCGAGGCAGCGCGTAGATTACGAAACCGTTTAAATAAATATTAAACTAAACAAACAGTATTGTCTGGTGATTATGGCTGCATTTAATTCTTAATGGAATTAAAATTATGGAATATTATCTGACTTTGAGAAGTTAGATATTTTAATTCAGCCTACCATCCAGACCGTGTTTCACTTATCTAGTGTTTTTGGCTGCATTTAATTTTGAGGAATTAAAATGTTGAGCCTCGCACCGACAGGTGCAAAAAGGAGTGTCGCCTCCCGCGCCCCTCCCGAGGGAGCCTGGCAAAGGAGACGGCGCTCTTGCGGCAAGCCTTCTGAGCCTAAGGTCGATCTGAGGACCGACGCCCTGCATACTGTAGAGCTGGGTTACAGACTGCAGTTCAGCTCCCCTCCCCCGAAGTTCAACGGGGTGGTCTGGACTGTGGTCGGCTCAGAGCAGGTTCGGGTTATGGAACAGGAAGTTCAATCCCTGTTGGTAAAAGAGGCCATAGAACGTGTTCCTCTGCCACACAGGGAGTCCGGGTTCTACAGCCGGTACTTCATAGTTCCCAAGAAGGATGGGGGGTTGCGTCCAATAATAGATCTCAGGCACTTGAATCGTTCTCTGAGGAGATTCAGGTTCAAGATGCTCACAATTCCAGCCATCGTGAGTCAGATCCAGTTCGAGGACTGGTTCATCACGATAGATCTAAAGGACGCATACTTCCATATATCCATCCTTCCATGTCACAGGAAGTTCCTGAGGTTCGCTTTCGGGGGCGAAGCGTACCAATATCGGGTTCTTCCCTTTGGCCTAGCTCTTTCCCCTCGCACCTTCACCAAGTGCATGGATGCAGCACTGGCTCCGCTGAGACTCCAGGGCATTCGTGTACTCAATTATATCGACGACTGGCTAATATTAGCCAATTCGTACGATATGGCAGTTCGACTTCGAGATGTCGTTCTGGCTCATATCAGGTGCTTGGGGC
Source organism: Scardinius erythrophthalmus (assembly GCF_964197995.2). Classification (NCBI taxonomy): domain Eukaryota; kingdom Metazoa; phylum Chordata; class Actinopteri; order Cypriniformes; family Leuciscidae; genus Scardinius; species Scardinius erythrophthalmus. The sequence goes on along the minus strand of NC_138230.1, from coordinate 7,792,406 downwards.
TGAGACTCAACACGAAGAAAAGCGTGTTGACGCCCTCCCAGAGGACTACGTTCCTGGGAGTGGTATGGGACTCCACGACGATGCGGGCACAAATGTCTCCTGCTCGGGTGGGTTCCATACAGGCGATGGTCTCCAGAGTAAAGCTAGGCCACAACCTCACTGTAAAGCAGTTTCAGATACTGCTGGGGCACATGGCAGCAGCGTCCAACGTCATACCTTTTGGCCTGCTACACATGAGACCCCTACAGTGGTGGTTGAGAGCCAAGGGGTTTTCCCCGAGGGGAAATCCGTTCCGTATGATCAGAGTAACGCGCAGATGCCTTCGTTCTCTCGTCATATGGAGGAAACCTTGGTTCCTGTCCCAGGGACCAGTGCTGGGAGCATCATGTTGCCGGAAAACCATTTCAACAGATGCCTCCCTCACTGGTTGGGGCGCGGTCATGGACGGCCGCTTTGCGAGAGGTCTGTGGGAGACCCGGCATTCTTCCTGGCACATCAACTGCCTGGAAATGCTGGCGGTCTACAAAGCTCTGAGGAGCTTTTTCCCAGACCTCCGCGGCCACCATGTCCTGATACGCTCGGACAACACTTCTGTAGTCGCGTATCTGAATCATCAGGGGGGTCTGAGGTCGCACCCTCTATGCAGACTGGCACACCAGATCCTCCTGTGGTCCCAGGGGAAACTGTCGTCTCTCAGAGCGATGTACGTCCCCGGGGACCAAAATCAGGGAGCAGACGTCCTGTCGAGGCAGGGGCTGAGGCCCGGGGAGTGGCGTCTCCACCCAGAGGTGGTGGAAGCCATGTGCATGAGATTCGGCCCAGTGGAAGTGGATCTTTTCGCGTCTCAAGAGACGTCCCACTGTCCACTGTGGTTCTCTCTCAGGCATCCAGCTCCGCTGGGGCTGGATGCCATGATGCAGACGTGGCCGAGGCTGCGTCTGTACGCATTTCCCCCGATCGCTCTGCTCCCGGGAGTCTTGGAGCGGGTCCGCCGAGAGGGGATCAGCCTACTCTTAGTAGCACCCCTCTGGCCAACCCGGGTATGGTTCTCGGACATTGTAGCTCTGCTGGACGTCCTTCCGTGGCAGATCTCTCTGAGGAGGGAACTGCTGTCGCAGGCAGGGGGCACAATATTTCACCCCCGGCCAGAGCTGTGGAACCTCTGGGTCTGGCCCCTGAGGGGGCTCGGTACCTAGAGGCTGGCCTGTCAGCAGATGTTGTCGAGACCTTACTCAGCTCCAGGGCTCCTTCTACCAGGAGACTGTACAGCCTGAAGTGGAATGTGTTTTCCACTTGGTGTAGAGAGCGTGAGGTGGACCCAGTTAACTGCCCAGTGGCTTCAGTGCTGGAGTTCCTCCAAGATCGCTTCTCCGCCGGTCTAACCCCGTCCACACTTAAGGTGTATGTGGCTGCCATTGCGGCTTTCCACTCGCCTGTAGGTGATGGGCCTTTGGGGAAGCACCATCTGGTTGTACGTTTCCTCCGTGGGGTTCGGAGGATGAGGCCTGCGGCTCGCTCCAGAGTCCCAACCTGGGACCTGGCAGTGGTACTTGAGGGGTTGGCTGAGGCCCCCTTCGAGCCACTGGAGTCGGCTGAGGCAAAGAACCTAACCCTTAAGGTGGCCTTTCTCCTGGCTATCACCTCTCTGAGGAGAGTGGGGGATCTCCAGGCCTTGGCTATAATGCCAACTTGCCTGGAGTTTGCCCCCGGCGGAGTTAAGGCCATCTTACATCCTAGACCGGTCTATGTGCCCAAGGTGCCATCTAATGTGGCACGTCAGTGGTTCTTCAGGCCTTCCATCCTCCACCTCACGCGACGGCGGAAGAGGGGAGACTTCACCTGCTCTGCCCAGTCAGAGCCCTGAGAGTGTACCTTGAGAGGTCCTCTCAGCTGAGGAAGTCAGACCAGTTGTTGGTGTGCTTTGGTTCACCCAAGAAAGGGCTGCCTGCATCCAAACAGACAATCAGTAATTGGATTGTCCAGGCTATAGCCACGGCTTATCAGGTGCGCAATCTGCCTTCACCTATGGCCGTGAGGGCTCATTCTACCAGGAGCATGGCCTCCTCGGTAGCCCTCCTTTCTGGAGCCTCGCTTCAGGATATTTGCGAGGCGGCCGGGTGGGCCACCCCGCACACCTTCATATGTTTCTACAGTCTGCAACTCCCTGTGACGCCTGGCGCCAGAGTGCTCGCGTCCTAAGTGTGCCTGGTCTTCCAGCTTCATACTAGGGCGGGCGTGATTACGGTGTGGCATAGTGGGCATTACGTTCCCCAAAGTGTCGTCACGACGACAACGCAGTGCGAGTTCCCTCGAAGGGGAATGTCTCGGGTTACGACTGTAACCCTTGTTCCCCGAGAAGGGAACGAGACACTGCGTCTCGTCGCCACACCTATCACGGGCAGAGCGCTTGCTTCATCGCAAAGGAGCTAACATGTGTTTGTGCCGGCGTCCCTTTGTATCTTCCGGTTATGCCGTCATCTACTACGTCATGACGCAGCACCAATCAGGACTGGACAGATTTCATTCATACTTCAGATGCGCTACGCTGGGGGCGTTCCCCAAAGTGTCGTCACGACGACGACGCAGTGTCTCGTTCCCTTCTCGGGGAACAAGGGTTACAGTCGTAACCCGAGACGTTTTGATGTCCAGGGGGTTTAAAGTCTTATTTAGGGGGTTGGAGCCCCCAAACTCAAACCCCCCCCAGTCATACACACACACATACTGTACATGCTGTTGTCTGTGTCTGTGGAAATCATCTCATCTTCTGCTCCTGCAGGTGTATTGATGGATGGTTCGAGGTCAACAGGTCGTGTCCAGAACATCCCACAGATTTACATTCAAACAGGTCAGATGTTACACACTTTACAGTACACTGATAAAATGATTTCAGATTATACAAATCCAAAGTTTTTGTTCTCATAACTATTAGAAATAGTTATGCTATTTTCTAATTCAGTAATTAAAAAAATGTCATTGTTGCATGCCCAGTACTCTATTCATACCACATTCCACACAAAACTATGTATTTTTACTCCTGCAGATATTTCCAGTAAAGAAGAGCAGCAGAAAAGAGCTCAGCTGATATTTTCTCCAGGATCTGAGCAGCTTTGACACTAGATGATGAATCCATCACCATCTGAGACCTTTAATATGGACCTAAAACCTGCTGTGCCAAAACTGAAATAAGGAATGCATAATTAGCTTTACACAGTTCTATTATCGGACCTGAAGGCTGTTTAACAGTAATCCCAGTAAACCCATGAAGCTCTTCAGAGATCAGATGGTGGACTACAGTATTACTGCTTCACGTCCAGAAGAACATAGTGTTTCATGATCAATAACCACATAAAAAGATCTATTTTTTTCCAAAAGATCTTTCTGGGAATCTGTTGTTACCCAAAGGAATAGTTTTGTTTTTATAGAAAATACACAGCTATTGAAGAAAATGAATGAAAGAATGTCAGGAAAACCAACAACATGAAAGATTAATTAATTTTTTGTACACTTTTATTTTTTTTAAATTACTTATAAGAAATTGAGCTTTTAATGGTTATTTGTGTTTAATTATATGTTTTTAACAAATGCTGTTTTTTTTTGCAATGTGTTGTACATACTTGTGATGAACAAAATAATATTTAATAATCTATAATATTCCCATGAGTTATCTCTTCAAGCATAAATTCATCATTATAAATTAAAAGGGCTCTAGGATGTACAGATGTCTGTCCTGTTCTGCTTTGTGTTTGAATGAATTATTCCATCCGTTTCTGTATCTTTTCACATAATTTTACAGGTGTCTACAAAATTATGCAGGGTGGTTGGAATTAGCAGTAGCCTACTAGGCCTATATAAAAAAATGACAACATCAAATGAGAAGACCATCTCGTTTGCCTACTGTTTACTGTTCCCGCGCAGGAATGTAATGTTTAAAATTTCGCGCTCAATTTCCATTGCAATCCCAAAGCTTTCCCAAACCCATCAAGAGAAAACGCCTACCAAAACATTCACTGTTTGAATGTGATGTTATAAAAAAAAAAAGTTATAAAATGTAAAAAATCGTATTAGTGTTGTTGATCGATGCTTTTAACCACTGCCCTGCAAAATCCAGTAGCCTACCAACAGTGTCAATATTCTTAAAGGTATTGTCATATTAATTATGCCCAGATCTAGGCCTACTTGTGAGATTGAGAACTTGAATTATTGCTCCCTCAAATCACTGGGCAGCGAGAACTTAGTTTTGGAAAGATTTCAAATATGATACTGTAATAAAAAACGCATTTGTCACACTAGTAATACAACATTTGTCTCCTAAACTTGTCTTTATCAACCCCATTCTTTGCCAATATACGTATAATGTTGAATATTTAAATGATTGATTGCTTATCATTCAAAACTGGTGATAAACTGGTGATAAGATGATTGATTGCTTATCAAAACTCACCGTGAGTTAATCTCTCATTACCGCTCTTTGTGTGATCTGGATTAACGGTCACCCAGGTTTTTTCTTGCCGACAAAACACGAAAGTGAAAGTAGATTCAATGTTTCTGCTGTGAAAAAAATACTTTTTTCACAGCACTATTTTGTATTTTATTTAAATACATTTGATGAGTAAGTATTTGTTATTTGTAATTAAATACTTTTTGATGTATTTGTGCCCATCTCTGGTTAAAGGTTGTCAGAAGAACTGCTCCTGTGCAAAGAGGGCAATTGCATGCTAGGATGCCGTTGCCAGGGGTTGGCAACCAAATGTAGTAGGATACAACATTATTACAGATTAGTTGTCACCCTAAATTGTAATCTGTTTGTCTGTTTCATTAGTCGTTTTTTTTTTATTTATTTTTTTATACAAATTGCTACTTACTGTAACAGTTTTAATCAGTAAATACTTTTAAACCTACTCCATGTGTTATAGTCTTTCAACATTTAGTTGTCAGTACCTTTGTCTCACACTCCAAACACCTGGATTGAACAGTAACCAGCCTAACCCAAAATCCTCAAATCCTTTTATTTTTTTTATTTTGATAGAATAAATAAAGCTATCCCACTTGTGAAAGAATATTAGAAATACTAGACATTGCAATACAAATAATAGATATTGCATAAATATGCAAACGATATACTGTACACACAGAAACAGAACAGTATACAACTAACACCAGTTAATGGTAAACTTCTTTCTTGGATCTTGTTTGAATTGACAGGCTATTATAGGCTTGAAATTGAATTCCCTCTAAATGTGTTATGGGCCATGAGGACTGTCTGGTTAGTGAAAATGATCAAAATATGATTTCATCTAGTAAAAGTTAACTTCACATGGTAATTTGTTTATTTTAACAACAACAAAGGGAAAAGAACCGATTACAAATGGAATGTTCAAATTTTATTTTATTTTTTTTTGCCTATTTGAATTAAGAGGCATTGTTAACTCTTACATTCTAATTACATGTACAATCAAGGCATCAGACGAAAGATTATCTTCCACTCTTTCTAAAGGTGTGCTCAGTTTGTTTCTTGCATAAAGTATCAGGGAGATATGGCTCAGGATTCATGAATATAATTAAACCTTTTTAGCATGTTTGGGTGATTCCGGGGAGTTAGAGCAGAATTTGAGGTAACATTGTTTTGACCCTAATTACAAGTTTCCAGCAGCTTGTTGACCGGGTTGTCCACCCAGGTTGTGATCCTCAGACATCATAGATTTCATTTTTATATGACAACCTTTTACAGCAGCCCATGTCTGATTTCCTAAAAAACAGGTGTTTTGCCCCCTGGGTATAACATGGGGTGATTGTTTTAATATGAATAATAAAGGTATTTTAATGTTTGTATTTTCAGCTCTATGGAGCCCATTTCTTGCTCTTGTTGTATTTGTTTTGGTTTGGTTTGGTTTGGTTTGGTTTGGTTTGTTTGTTTGTTTGTTTGTTTTGGGTATATTGTCTAGTCCGCCCGGGCGCTTGAGCTGGTGATCGGGCCCAAAAGAAATGGGAAAGGCCCTTGGGGCAGACTAGTTTTCTTTTCTTTTTTTTTGTTTGTTTGTATATTGTTTGTTCCCCCACTATTTATTACTGCAGCATGAGGATGCTACAGGTCTAGTGTTTGAACAGAGGAGCTATTTTTGCATGTATTTTACTTTGAATTAACTGAGTGATTCACAAGTTTTTGTTTAATGAATTTAACTTATGGGTTTCTTTGATTTCTTTTTGCTTTGTGGTGTAAAGGCTCCTTCTGTTCAGTTAGTTTGTGATGAAAGCATCCTCGTGTGTGAGATATATCTTTGTGTAAGCCAAAAATAAATCTTGGGTATTTTTCTATATAATGAACCTGAGTCGTGCTTTGTCTATTTAAGGGTGGGTCATGTAACATCTTAATTTTCGGTAGTTTGTCGATAGCCTAATAAACCCTCAACGTAGACGTGGAAAGAAAATAAGTAGGCGAGATGTTCAGAAGAACGCAAGAGCTAAACTTCTACAAGCTCAATAACATCCACAGAAAAAAGTAAGAAAAATAGTCGGAAAACTTTGCCCATTAATTAGATGTGCAAGGCAAGCAGGCAAGTTTTCGGGTTGTATGGACAATTAAAAATCTGAACATTCACGTTGCACTTTTGTGCGGTGGACTTTCAGCGAGTTAAAACATTTATTTTTTAAAGAGCCGTTTGTGAGCCAAAAGAGTCAGCTCTTTTGCAGTTTTTTTGCAATTTGCGCACTTTTTCTCTTTTTAATTTTGATTACGCGGGGTTAAATGTAACATGGACCTTTTACATGTAAAAGGTCCGTGTTACATTTTAACCCCGCGTTAGGTTGTGCCCCACGCTCCCCTATATTAAGTTAGCCTGGGTTTCCCCATGCTGCCTTGAGCACAGCGCGATTTTATTCACGCTGCTAGGCAGTCTGGATACATGGACCAGATTTTCCCCTCAAATAGGCAAACCTGGCAATAAACATTTTTGTAAGTGTGTCTATAATGTGATAGTCTAAACTGATTTTATTTCGGGTGTGGGTCGGGTGTCGGTTCTATTTTAAGCGGGTCGGGTCGGGTGCAGATTTTAATTAGTGCTGCTGTCGGGAAACGGGTCGGGTGCTGTTTTAAAGGAGTCATAACCTAGAATTACCTTGGATACCTACTGCTATATTATAGTCTTTCAGGCCCTTCTAAAAAAGAAAAGTGGAAAAAAAATAAACACAGAGCTCCTCAGACCCTTATTTCTGAAGGCATTATTGTCTCGCGAGATCTGATGCGATATTTTGGCTGTCGTGGACGGTCATTTTAATAATGCAAATGAGGGGCACGTTGATTGGTGGCAGGAAGGAAGGGGGTTGACACCGCAGGTAACGCTTTAGCATATCATTCCAAAATGACATCATGGCGCAAGTTATGAATGAACCCGACCTGGCCGCGACCGGCTTCCCGGCCAGTGTATATTCTTTAGGCAAACAATATACAATAGCCGAATTCATGATGATCTAAGTCATTTGTTGTTTGCAAAGTAACGTTAGCAGCCATTCCCCATGTTTACCTTGAAGCTAATACTCCCGCTAGCATACAATAGCCGCATTAGCAGTTAGCTGCTGTTTGTTAACGTTACACACAGTAGAGCAATAAAAACTCAGTATTACTCTTTCAATTTCAGGCAAGTCTCTGATGGTTGGAATTGCACCTTTTTCCAAACAGAGCTTCGATGCCAACTTCGCCTGATATTGCCCCAAATTTGTGTATGATTCCTGTGTGAAATGTTTAGCGCAGACTCCTAACGATAAGCCAATTGAAAGGGTTGTTGGGACAGCGTCATTAAAAATGAATTTCATCCACTGGTCCCTGAGAGTTTGGTCCGTTTTTGGTAGAGAAAACACATTTACATGTTGTTTATGGCAGTCAACCACAGAGCAACTCAGGTGTGTACTCGTTTCTCCATCTTTCTCGAACTGAATATGAGGGGGAGAGGGGCAGGCTTCCCGCGGCATTGGTTTGCGGTGTCCATATATGGTATATCCTGCCCTGTCATGACGTCAAGACGGGGCTGAAATCAAAATCTCGTATTAGAGTGCGCGTGCACGCGCGCTGGTTTATTTACCCTGAGGTAAACAAACGCTTCACTTTTAAATATCGGCTTCCCGGCCAGTGTATAATCGTTAGGCAATCATAACATACATTGTTCTTCCTGCTCAGCTACTGTTCGGACGCTCTTGCCTACTGCTCCGCGCTTTGCTCTATCGCTTTTACATTTTATCTCCTATTTTTTTTTATTTCCTTTTATCAACTAATTTTAACTTCAGCAAATCAGCACAGTGCTCATACGACAAAGTTTGGATTACTACAAAAACTGAGAATTCTTTTACCCGACCAGCTTACATTCCGGGAAAGGAAAACAAAACTGCCTACAAGGATAAGAGAAAATGCCTCTTCTGGAATCTACTTGCTGCACTAACTGCCACAGACTTTTACAAAGGATTGCAGTTCTTGAAACAAAGTTACTAACGGGACCACCAAACCAGACGGAGCACACAACAGAGCTTCGTCATGGACACCCTCAGCATACCGGTGAGTCCCATGAAACTAGTGCTCCTCGACAGGTAGAGAAACAAGCCGATCGACTTACTAATCGATGGCACAAACAGGGAGCGAGACCCAAAGGCACTCGAGACATCAGATTGTCACGAGCATCACATATTGCCGCAGTAGCATCCTCTACCCCAGATACAGCTCTGACAAGGATTGCAAACACTGGCCTCCTACCACCGCCTATACATCTTGAGAACAGATTTGAAGTGCTAATGAATGTAAATGAGGAATCCCCAAATGTGATGAATGTGATCGAACACAGACTGAATGGGCCAGTAGCTAACACTGATGCTAACTGGCGCTCAAGGTCAAGCAGACAGCGGCACTCAGCTCAGAGCGCAGCCGAGCCCAGGACTCTGATAGTGGGGGACTCCATAATCAGAAACATTAGCGGCAGGGATACAACTACGTGCTGCCTTCCACAAGCAACAACTTCTGATGTAAACAGGGAACTTCAGAACATTCTGATGAAACATAAGACTGCAAATCGACTCATCATACATGTGGGGAAGAATGATATTCATAAAGAGCAGTCAGAACTCCTCAAGAAGGATTTCAATGAACTTTTTGAAACACTTAAAAGACTGAAAGTTCAAACATTCATCAGTGGACCACTCCCAGCAAGAGGAACAAACAGGTTTTCACGGTTGCTTGGGCTAAATACATGGCTGCAAAAAACCTGCAATATAAAAGGAGTGAACTTCATTGACAATTTCAATCTTTTCTGGAGTCAGAGACAACTTTTTCATCGGGATGGCCATCACCCAAACAAACTTGGTTCAAGAGTGTTAAAGGACAACATCTACTTCTCCATCAATCATCCTTCTGCAGTGTGTGCCAATCAACTCAATCTGAACAGCACACACACACCTGGACACAGTATGAATGACCACGGGACTTCACGTCAGCAGCAAAATGGACATGCGGTTGACATATCACACAAGGACAATGATAACACCACTCCGCCAAAACAACCTCTGCTCACGGACACAATCTCAGCTGAGCCCTGCCCACAGAGCTCACCACAGACAGACATATCAGAACTGCTTGAAGATTCACCACCCAAGGACGACTTCCTGGAAAACAGCCAGGGAAGCCAGGTCAGCATATCACAACCTCCTATAACACCAGAGCAACAGCCCCTTTCACCAGATACACTCTCCCTCTCCCCAGCAACTCCACTACTGTGCTTCTCACAGAAAATGGAAGAACTGGTGTATGCTGGAACCAGACTATCCCACTCTTTTGCTGCAAGCCCCCAGATACCAACCAAAAAAAGACAGGCACCGCAACCACCCGCACCAAAGCCTGCAGGCCCAGCTCGCCCTCCCCCTCCTGTGAGAGCTCTTCGGCCTCTGCCACAACGCCAGGGCCCACACCCTCCTCCATCTGCTCGAGGTGAACCAAAAACAACTGATACCAGCTCTCAGTGATATGTGTCGGGTCCCCGTTTTGATAACAGTAACTTTCTCAAATGTTTACAAAACAAACGGGAACCCAGTGTGCCCAGTGTGCCTGTATCTTTCTCTATTGCTGTTTTATTACAAGATAGAAAGTCTAAGGCCTTCAATAGCCGTACAGCAAACCTAACTAATCTGATGCCTATTACACGTCAAACTAATATTGCTGTGGGGAAAAGTAAGTCTGTTAAGTTAGCACTTTTAAACATTCGCTCACTTAAAAATAAATCACTTCTAGTCAACGACTTAATAACCACAAACAACCTGGATTTTATGCTTCTAACTGAAACCTGGCTTGAAGACCGCTGCAGTGCAACAGTCCTCAATGAAGCAGCCCCTCCGAACTTTACTTTTATGAGTGTCTGCAGAGCTGTTAAGAGAGGTGGGGGTCTAGCTGCTCTTTTTAAAGATGTCTATCAATGTAAGCAAATATCACTTGGGAATTACTTGTCTTTCGAATATCTGGGTATTGTGTTAAAAGGTGCTCCACGCATTTTACTTATCATTATTTACAGGCCTCCAAAATACTCTCCAGCCTTTGCTGAAGATTTTACAGAACTGTTATCAGCAATTACATCAGAGTTTGACTGTTTTGCCATTGCTGGAGATTTTAACATCCACATAGATAGTGCAGAAAACAACATGGCTAAAGAAATCAAAACTGTTTTAAAAACTTTTGACCTGACTCAGCATGTACATGGATCCACACACAATCGTGGACACACTCTAGATTTACTCATCAGTAAGGGTCTAAACATTTCATCGATTGTTATTAAGGATGTAGCACTGTCTGATCATTTCTGTATTTTCTTTGATATATTGATCTCTCCTGCCACTGAAGCTAGATCTGTGTCTGTCAGGAAGAGATGCTTAAATGAGAACACTAGTGTACTATTTATGAAGGCCATATCTTTAACACCAAGCATATGTGCAGACTCTGTTGATTTTCTCCTTGATTCTTTTAACTCAAAAGTTAAAAGTGTAATTGATGATATTGCTCCTGTTAAAGTCAGGAAGAAGAGTGGCAGACAAAAAGCACCTTGGAGAAACTCAACAGCAGTGCAAAATATGAAAAGACAATGCAGAAAAGCAGAGCGCATGTGGCGGAAGACAAAACTTGTAGTCCATTATAACATCTACAAAGACAGCCTTCATGCTTTTAATAGGGAACTAGGCAAAGCTAGACAGACTTTCTTCTCAAATATTATAAACAGTAATTTAAACAACACACGCACTCTTTTTGCTACTGTAGAGAGACTGACAAACCCCCCAAGCCAGATTCCCAGTGAAATGCTCTCAGACAACAAGTGCAGTGAGTTTGCTTCTTTCTTCTCTGAGAAAATCAATAATATCAGAAAGGTGATCAGCACATCCTTGAGTTGCCCTGGGGTCAGACAGATCAAACCACCTGAGAAAGTAGTTACTATGTCTGACTTCAAAGAAATTGATGGCAAAATTTTGGAAGAAACAGTACAGCACCTTAAAACATCAACATGCACTCTTGACACACTTCCCACATCATTTTTCAAAAGTGTGTTAAACAGTTTAGAAGCAGATCTCCTAGAAGTGGTAAATGCCTCACTTCTCTCTGGGAGTTTTCCAAACTCCCTGAAAACTGCAGTTGTCAAGCCCCTCCTGAAAAAGAGCAATCTGGATAAGACCATATTAAGCAACTATAGACCGATCTCAAATCTTCCTTTCATAGGCAAGATCATTGAAAAAGTTGTCTTCAATCAGCTGAACAAATTCCTATGCTCGAATGGATACTTTGACAATTTTCAATCTGGTTTCCGACCACACCACAGCACAGAGACAGCGCTCATAAAGATAATAAACGATATTCGCTTAAATATTGATTTAGGCAAATTATCAGTGCTGGTACTACTCGACCTCAGTGCTGCATTTGACACTGTCGATCATAACATACTTCTGGACAGGCTGGAAAACTGGGTGGGGCTTTCTGGGGCCATGTCCACACTAATTCGTTTTCGTTTGAAAACGCATCTTTTTCTCTCCAGTTTGGCCTTCCGTCCACACTGAGACGGCGTTTTTATTAATGAAAACGAAGCTTTTTGAAAACGCACTCCAAAGCGTATACATTTGAAAACGCCGTTTTCGCATTGTAGTGTGGACTGTGAAACCGGAGGGATTTTAAAACGATGACGTAAATTTAGTCATGTGACGCATATTGTCAATATTCATGTTTATACCAGTATTGTGCCTGTTATGTGCTATTCACTTTCACACTGTTGCTAAAAATATTCTACATTGCACACTCTTCATATCACAGTCCTGCAAAGATGACAGAATGTAGGCTACTCACATTTGCTGTTCTGCGGTAATACATGAGAGCAGTCGCGTTTTAGACCAAACATATGGTGACTGCGTGCGACCTGGACGCATCAGTGAATGGTGAGATATTTTACTGAATAAAATTATCTTGTCAGAAGAATTGCGCGATAACTTCATTATTTATTTTTCCACCTGAATCATATCAGTGATGTTTGGTGGGGTTTTACACATGCGCAGTAAAGGTGAATTTAGCGTTTTCATGCGTTTTTCAAAAGTTTCTCATCCACACTGAAACGTCCGAAAATGCCTGAAAACGCTAGTGTGGACGAAGAGCGTTTTTAAACGAAAACGCCGTTTTCAAATGTATCCGGATTAATGTAGACGTAGCCTGGGATAGTCCTAAAATGGTTCAGGTCATACTTAGATGGGAGAGGTTATTATGTGAGTATAGGAGACCATAAGTCTGAGTGGACATCCATGACATGCGGAGTCCCTCAAGGCTCAATTCTTGCGCCACTCCTGTTCAACCTGTATATGCTCCCAATGAGCCAAATAATGAGAAAGAACCAAATTGCTTACCACAGCTATGCAGACGACACACAGCTCTACTTAGCCCTATCGCCTAACGATTACAGCCCCATTGACTCCCTGTGCCAATGCATTGATGAAGTCAACAGTTGGATGTGTCAAAACTTTCTTCAGTTAAACAAAGACAAAACTGAAATCATTGCGTTTGGAAACAAAGATGAAGTTCTCAAGGTGAACGCATACCTTCACTCTAGGGGTCAAACAACTAAAAATCAAGTCAGGAATCTTGGTGTGACACTAGAGTCAGACCTTAGTTTCAGTAGTCATGTCAAAGCAATAACTAAATCAGCATACTATCATCTGAAAAATATTGCAAGAATTAGATGCTTTGTTTCCAGACAAGACTTAGAGAAACTTGTGCATGCTTTCATCACCAGCAGGGTGGATTATTGTAATGGACTCCTCACTGGCCTTCCCAAAAAGACCATAAGACAGTTGCAGCTCATACAGAACGCTGCCGCCAGGATTCTGAGCAGAACCAGAAAATATGAACACATCACACCAGTCCTCAGGTCTTTACACTGGCTCCCAGTTAAATTTAGGATTGATTTTAAAGTATTATTACTAGTATATAAATCATTCAATGGCCTAGGACCTCAATACATTGCAGATATGCTCACTGAATATAAACCCAACAGATCACTCAGATCACTAGGATCACATCAGCTAGAAATACCAAGGGTTCACTCTGCTTTTAGCTTTTATGCCAGCCGCAGCTGGAACCAGCTTCCAGAGGAGATCAGACATGCTCCTACAGTAGTCACATTCAAATCCAGACTCAAAACACTTCTGTTTAGCTATGCATTTACTGAATGAGCACTGTGCCAATGCTCGTCCGACTATCTGTACTGTATTTTATTTTTTATTTTTCTAACTGTTTTAATTATTCTTATTTCTTTTTATTATTTTAATGTCTTCTATGTAAAGCACTTTGAATTGCCATTGTGTATGAAATGTGCTATATAAATAAACTTGCCTTGCCTTGCCTACATTGATTCTCGTGGAAAAGTGAAAATTGCAGGTTATGACTCCTTTAAGCACTGCGGGTATGGGCGGGTGCGGATTTACAAAATCGGACCCGTGCAGGACTCTAGTGTACACATAAATCTCTGACCCATCATCGTCGCCTTCGTTGAATATCTGTCGCTCTACATACGTCATCTGGTATAATTGAAACGATTTGCTATCAAGTCAAGTCAAGGTATCTTCATTTATAGTGCTTTTAACAATGTAGATTGTTTCAAAGCAGCTTCACAGAGATAAACATATAATTTAAGGTAACAGATTGTTTGGGCTTTATAGCGGTTCTTTAATAAAGTAAAATTCCAGCTAAAGTTAGTTTTGATTGATTCGCTTCCGTCGCAACAATCATTTGTTAATAAATTAGGGGCAGCTAAGACGACACCATTCTCTCTACACAGACTTTAAACGCGAACCTGTGAGAAACGCTGATGGCGTTCACATGCGCATTTAGAATTGGTTCTATAGTTATGTGCGTTTGAATATATGTGCGCAGGTTTGTAATTCCCTACAAACCAAGCCTAAACAAAGTACTGGTGTTTACTTATAATTTTTGATACAGAATTTAATTTTATCAGTTCGGTGACGCGAATTGAGTTTCCCGATGACGCTTTATCTGTAGAGTGGTAAAGGGATCCTCCATAGGGAGAGACTAGTTGGCACTTCAGCACTGCGTTGTCATCGGGTCCAGATGCAGGTCCTTCATCAGATCTGGATACGGCCTGGATCCGGCAGGCTGCGGGAAAACCTCGGGATAAACAAAGACACTAAAATTAAGCGTAGATGCCATTCTTCTTATGATGTAACGATGAGCTACGTACAGGCGCATTTGATAGACATTTGTAGCGCCCAATAAACGGCTCTGGGCATTCGTAAACCACGCCTCAAATACGAGAAAATGTACATGTGGTTCCCAGACCACGTCTCAAAGAGAAAGTGGTCTGACGTTAACCAGGCTAATATTAAGTAGCCTTTGTGAACTATAATTATTGCTCCCTTCACTGGGCACTGGGAACTTATGTTGAAAAATAGCAATTATTGTAGCCTACTGAAATTATGTAGGCCTATATTTTCAATATATTTTTCATTAATTTACGTTTAGACGTAATATTCATTATCTTAAAGACCAACGCCTTCGTCTAACACAATATTTAAAGTCCACTCATACTGGCTAAGATATTTCCCCTAATTCTACTCTCAGAAATAAAGGTACAATTTTGTAAAGAAGGTACAAAGCCTTGTCACTGGGTGGTACCTTTTAACTGGTACAAAATTGTACCTTAATATATTTATATATTAATTTTATTAATTTTTATATTAATATATATTAATTTTATAAATTTGTTCCATTAAAGGACATGATTTGTACCATGGGCAACCAAAATGTACCTATTGTTTTTTAAAACTTGGTGGTACAATATTGTACCTTTATCACATTTGATCCTTTAAGTTATCACCCCAGTGACAAGCCCCTTTGTACCTTAACTGTGTCAAATGTGTTCCTTCGAGAACTATTAAAGGCTATTTTCCTATTGAATAACATGCACATTCAACAACTAAATCCAAAAAGCATCAATTTAATCAGGTCTGTAAATACATATCAAATACATATGAATGTTTGAATACTTTCATTCCAACTTACAGTAAAGTATTTATTTGTGTAAAGTCTTAATAAAATTAACAGAAAATCACTTCTTTAAAAAGATTTGAAAGAGTTAAAAATGCAATTATACTAAAATGTTACAGTACATAAAATATATTTTCTCATCTACAACAAAGCTAGACTTTTTTTCTTTCTTTTTTTCACTTTTCACACAATACCCTTGGCATTTATTTAACTTTTTTATTTCATTTTTAAACACCATCCTCCACCCGAACTGCTCGGCAATTTCAGATCCCTCCATTTTTACACTGCTGAAGATTCTCCTCTCACTGAAGACACCTCCAGTCAAGATGTTCCCAAAATCTACACAGTGGGTTGAGATGTAGCTGGTTCTTCCTGAATAAAATGAAGAATCAGTATTAAAAAACACCGATGTAAATTGATTAAATTTATACTCCCAATGACAAGCACAAATTTGACCTCTAGACTTAAAGGGATAGTTCACCTAGAACTGAAAATTCTGTCATTTACTCACCCTCAAGTTGTTCCAAATCTGTTTGAGTTTCTTTCTTCACTTGAACAAAAAAGATATTTTGAGAATTGAAAACGAAACAGTCAATGGGGCCCCATTGACTTCCATATATTTTTTTTATATTTTGTTTCATACTATGGAAGTCAATGGGGCCCATTGACTTTCATTTTTTTGGGTGAACTACAAATCCTGCAACATCTCGTTTGGCATCCATGTAATGTGCTTCTATAACGGATTTCAGCTTAGCCAACCGCAACACATTGGACAATTTTGCTTAAAGGGTTAGTTCACCCAAAAAAAAAAAAAAAAAAAACAATTTGTTAATTACTCAAGTCAAGTCACCTTTATTTATATAGCGCTTTTTACAATACAGATTTTATCAAAGCAGCTTCACATTGATAACATGAAAATAATACAACAAAGTTTGTTTCTAGAAGAAAATTGCATCATCCACCTTAAGTAAGGCAGATCAATAATATTGTTGAATATTAAAGGGGTCATGACATGAGAAACCAAATTTGCATTGATCTTTTAGTATAAAAGAAGTCTTTTGTACCATTAAAAGTTCCTGCAAGTTTCATAGCTTAAAGGAACACTCCACCCATTTGCATTAAGCTTTGCAATGTTAGAAACCCAGTCATACTATTGAATGGTCGTGCAACATTTTCTCATTTCCCCCTGACACGAGAGAAATCTGTATTTACCTCTTTACACTTCCTCCTACAATGACGCAAAATGACGATTTTAGGAGGAAGTGTAAGAGGGGGGGATTTCTGTTAAGACTACAAGCGCTAGTTCCCACCCTTTCAAACCCGCCCATAGGGTGTTGGACCTAATGCGCTAACAGACCTATCACAGATCAGTGCCAGTGCGTTTGATTTCACCATTCATTGTTTACATGCACACCTTTTGTTTCAATCTAACTGAATTCATTCCGATTGGTGAATTTGAATGTAGTGTTTACATGAACGCTAAACAAGTGATCGGTTGATGTGCGTTTTACCCTTGCTAAGAAAATACCTGCTCCTCCGTGAGAGATACAAGACCAGTGCGTCTCACATCAGTAATCACACCACCGGCCTCTCCTCGTTCTCCCGCGGGCCTAGTCTCGTCCTGTGCGCGACTGTAGAACGCAAATCCGAATCCCGGACATTTTGTGCGATCTCAAAAACCCGGGCAGACTCACGGAGACTAACCTTAGTACTAGCTTAGCTTTGTTGTTTACAACTGCTCTCTAACCGGTAGGCATGGCTTGGGAGTGGCCTAGTAGAGCAGCGAAGCAAGTGCATTCTGGGAGTTGTTGTCTTTCATCCACATGACCCAAAAATACATTTTCTGGCTTTTCTCAGTCTAGAAAGCTCCAAATTAAAAAATAATTTCACATTTCTACTACATAAATGACCAAATTTAAATACACATTCATCTTTCCAGAGGTGGAGTATCCCTTTAAGTCGTCCTCCCCATTATAAACGAAGCATTTATTTAATCAAGCTCTAATACAGCTCGTTGGGGATCCATGGTAAAAAGTGACGTCACAGTACGAAGTGATGTACCAGGCATTTGCATACGACCGCCTCCAGCGCAAGACAACTACGCCCCATTTCGCATCGTTGTCACGCCCACAGGTGTTCAGTCGACGTGCAGCGAGTGGGTCTGTTTACAAGAAGATTTCGATGCCACGCAGATGTGCTGTTCCTGGCTGTGGACAAAATGTTTGAATACGCTGCTGAACGATCCAGACATGTTTATTTATTAAGCGTGCAGGGCAACCACCCAGTAGAGCATTACAATAATCTAGTCTTGATGTCATGAACGCATGAACTAATTGTTCTGCATTTGTCAATGAGAGCATATGGTGTAATTTAGATATATTTTTAAGATGGAAAAATGCAGTTTTACAGATACTAGACACGTGACTTTCAAATAAAAGATTGGTATCAAAGAGCACACCCAGGTTCCTAACCGACGACGAAGACTTAACAGAGCAGCCATCAAGTGTTAGACAGTATTCTAGTTTATTACGTGAGGAAGTTTGTCCAATAATTAGAGTCTCTGTTTTTTCAGAATTAAGTAGTAGGAAATTACTAGTCATCTAGTTTTTTTATATCAGCTATGCATTCCATTAATTTTATGAATTGGTAAGTTTGTCACCTTCATGTCATTTCACACCTATAAGGCCTTCGTTCATCTTCGGAACACAAATGAAGATATTTTTAATGAAATTCTGAGAGCTTTCTGTCCTTCCATTGGGGTCAATGCAACTAACACATTCAAGGCCCAGAACGATAGGAAAGACATCATTTAAGTATTCCATGTGACTCCAGTGGTTTAAGCAATTTTATGAAGCGACGCGGGTGCTTTGTTTTTACAAAAAAACACAATTTACCACTTTATTTACGAAAATACTGACCTGCAATCCAGTAGGGGAAGCACTACGACGCATGCGTATTGTCTTGACTCAAGACCGGGATGTCACGGTGTGGTATAGACTGAAGAAGACGAGAAGGCAAAGGGCTCCAATACAAACTTTTACTTAGAATATAATTCCAATGGGTACAGGCAGACAGGATGTACACACACTAACTAAGACTAAGAATAGACTAAGAATGGACAAAGACTAACTGAACTGAAGGAACTTAAATACTAACACTGATGAACACTAATGACAGAAACACAGGTGGAACAGATGATAATTAACTAGACACAGGTAATACAACTGAACTAATAATGATGGTGAAGATGACACGTGACATGATGACAGGCAGACAAGTCCAAAGAAAACAAACTAAACAGAACACAACAGTGACATTACTCCCCCCCTCCCGGTAGGCGCATCCTCGCGCCGTATAAGGACTAACTGCGGAGAGAGGGAGGGGACTCAGGAGGAGGACGAAGAGTGGGTGAGGGCAGACTGAAGGCAGGAGGGACCAGGGTGAAGCAGACGATACAGGCGGCCGGGACGGAGTAGGCTGTGCAGGCGGCCAGGGCGGAGACGACGGAAGGAGGAGCCATGGAGGAGGCAGGGCTGATGACACCAGGGGGCCGACTGACGGGGGCGGTGCAGGTGGGAGAAGAGACCAAGGTGGAGCCGGAGAGGTGATGCGTCCAGGCGACGCCGAGGATCCGGCGGGACATGGTGGGGACTGAGGTGCAGGCGGGGATACAGATGGGTGCGGTGGAGACAGAATAGTCTGTATAGTCTCACCAAACATCTGTGACCTTTAATATGAACCTAAAACCTGTTGTGCCAAAACTGAAATAAGGAATGATAATATAATTTACTTAGTTCTATTATTTGATTCTATTATTCTATTATTATTAGCTGTTTAACAGTAATCGAGCAGCCACCCATGAAGCTCTTCAGAGATCAGAGTATTACTGCTTCACGTCCAGAAGAACATAGTGTTTCATGATCAATAACCACATGATAGGATGTATTTTTTTCCCAACAGATCTTTCTGGTAAACTGTTGTTACCCAAAGGAACAGTTTGTTTTTATAGAAAAAGACACAACTATAGAGGAAGACGAATGAAAGAATGTCAGGAAAACCAACAACATGGAAGATTAATGATTTTTTGGTACACTTTTAATTTTTTAATAACTTTTACAAGAAATGTACATTTTAATGGTTATTTGTGTGTAAAATTATCGTATTTGGAAGAAAATTATCGTGGGGGGGGGGGTTCTGATTAATTCGGTTCGGGAGTATAGATAAAAGCCCTCCCGCACTTACAATTGATTGGTTGGGTCCTTGTATGCGCTTCGTGAGGCACACTGGCACACACACACACACGCAAGGTCTCTCGCTCGCTCCCTCTCTATACACGTTCTTCCGGCCGGTAGACGTAGAATCCACAGCTAGATCAATGAGAAGCCCTATGATTACAACGACCATCATTTGAAGTGTCACACAGTTCTGAAATTATCGTACATTATAAGATTTTTTACATTATTGATCGTACATCGTACAGAGGTCAAAATTATCGTACAAATACGATAATTATCGTACATCTGGCAACACTGGTCACGGCTCAATCCGAGGGGCGGGATAAACGGCTGTCTTTCAAATTCCCTCTGCACGCAATGGGACAGCGCTTCAACCAACCAGAGCGTTTTCCCAACAGCGGAGCTTAGTTGATAGATTCAACTTTTGCCATATATCTGGCTGGCAAAACGACGAACACATCTTCCTTTTTTAAAGAATGACTTAAGTGCCGTTCTTTGCTCTTTTCTCAAAGAAAAACTTAACTCCAAGTCCTCCAGAGTCGCGGCCAAAGCCGATTCGAAAGACCGTTGTTCTCCATCAGCAGCCGTCATTCTTTGTTTTCAAGTGGCAGCCAGGTAACCGACCGTCGCAACTCTGTCGTCATATGTTAAGCCCGCCCCCGCCTACTCTATACACGATGTGATTGGCCTGACCCAATTTGGGTTTTTGCAGCTAGAAGGTTTATTGAGAGTTGCTAGACCCACCTGACTGCGAAATACATTTTGCTGCCGCTAGGGTGCGTCTAGATTTATAGGCTAGTCAAGTCAAGTCAACTTTATTTATATAGCGCTTTTCACAATACAGATTGTATCAAAGCAGCTTCACAGTATTAAATAAAATAGTACATCAGTGTTTGTTTAGTGTAAAACATCCATGTTTGATAATGCTGATCAATAGTATTGTTGATTGATTAATTAAATGAAGTATCCCCAACTGAGCAAGCCAAAGGCAACAGTGGCAAGGAACCGAAAAACTCCATCAGGTGACCTAATGGAGAAAAAAAAAAAACCTTGGGAGAACCCAGGCTCAGTCGGGGGCCAGTTCTCCTCTGGCGTTTATGAAGTAAAGACCGGATTTAACTGTAAGATTAAAAATATTATATAAATGCCTGGCTGAAGAGATGCGTCTTTAATCTAGTTTTAAACTGGGAGAGCGAGTCTGAGCAACGAACAGTATCAGGAAGGCTATTCCAGAGTTTTGGAGCTAAATGTGAAAATGATCT
The DNA here is from genome assembly GCF_964197995.2 of Scardinius erythrophthalmus. Lineage (NCBI taxonomy): Eukaryota > Metazoa > Chordata > Actinopteri > Cypriniformes > Leuciscidae > Scardinius > Scardinius erythrophthalmus. Next base: position 7,771,362 of record NC_138230.1, on the reverse strand, counting down.
CCCTCCTTTGGTTGATCTGGATATCCTAGGTATGACCAAAAGCCTCGAATTTAGTGATCTTAAAGAGCGTGATGGATTATAGGGCGATAGAAGATCCGTTAAATAGACTGGAGCTAAGCCGTTTAGGGCTTTATAAGTCAGTAGCAATACCTTGTAATTAATACGGAACTTTATAGGTAACCAATGCAGTGATGATAAAATTGGTGTTATATGGTCAAATTTTCTTGATCTAGTAAGAACTCTAGCGGCGGCATTATGGACTAACTGTAGCTTGTTTATTGAGGATGCAGGACAACCAGCTAATAAAGCATTACAGTAATCTAATCTCGAGGTCATGAACGCATGAACTAACTTTTCTGCATCAGAAACAGATAGCATATTACGTAGCTTTGTTTCTGAGGTGGAAAAAGGCTGTTTTTGTAACATATGAAATATGATTTTCAAAAGACAGGTTACAATCTAATATAACACCCAGGTCTTTTACTGTAGAGGATAAAGTAACAGGACACCCTACTATGTTAAAGTTGTATTGTAAGAGGTTTTGTGGGCGGTTTTTTGAACCGATAAGTATTACCTCTGTCTTGTCTGGATTTAATAAAAGAAAATTGCGCGTCATCCAATCATTTATATCTTTAACACACTCTGTCAATTTGGATAATTTAGCGTTTTCATCCGGCCGTGATGAAATATATATTTGAGTGTCATCAGCATAACAATGGAAACTAATTCCATGTTTCTTTATAATATTTCCAAGTGGCAGCAAATATATTGAGAATAATAGAGGGCCTAACACAGATCCTTGCGGCACTTCATAGTTTACTGGAGTTATGATCGATTTTTCTCCATTTAAATAGACAAAATGATAGCGGTCAGATAGGTATGATCTGAACCAGCTTAATGCTTGTCCTTGAACACCGGTATAATTTTGTAGTCGATCTAAGAGTATTGTATGATCTATAGTATCGAGCGCAGCACTAAGATCAAGTAAAACTAATATTGAGATACAGCCTTGGTCAGAAGCTAAGAGTAAATCATTTGTGATTTTAACGAGCGCAGTTTCAGTGCTATGATGTGGCCTGAACCCAGACTGAAACTTTTCATAGATGTCATTAGCTGCGTTTACATGGACACTTATAATCGGATTGACGGCTCAATCGGACTAAAAACCCTTCATGTAAACACCTTAATTGATCCGATTGAGCTCGATCCGAATGAAATTTCGATCCAGGCGCGCAGATGGCACTGGGGACGGGGGGGACATGACCCCCCCAGATTCATAGTGACCCGATCCGTCCCCCGCCCTCACTATCCCAAACGCGACAAAAATCGGTAAAACGGGATTAATCAGTGTTTTCGCTATACATTATGTGTAGGCTATAGCCTACACTATACATAAACGTGTTTTTGCAAAACGGATTTAAATCCGATCTTCAATTCCCGCGCTTGGCGCGCTATAGGCCTATGCATATTTAATGTTGTGCACGTCACCGAAAGTAACCAATATGAGTTGCATTTTATTGATCATCAGCTAAAATTTCTAAATTAAAGACCGCAATAAGAGAGAGCAGTAACAGCCCTGGTAAGATCATTTCGTTTCTTTACTTAATGATGATGATTGTGTGACTTACTTTCACTTTGATTTGCGATAGTTTGCACGTTTGCTTGAGTTCAGCTTCTCGTCTGACTCTGCGGCGATGCTGTTCCAGTAGCATCGCCATATCTGGCTATAACATTACATATAGCCTATAACACGCTCTCACACGTTTATTTTTTAGCATTTTTGGGAGGAGTAAAATTTACATATATGGTTTCAACAACCAGATGCATTTACACTTGTTTGTTCAGTTTCGTCTGGAATGCGACCCAGACCTCCTCCTGAAGTGGTTTGAGCGCTCGGATTCAAATCTGTCTCGAATGCGTTTCGGAGGGCATTTACACCTGGTCTTTTCACGATCGGATAGCTATCCGGTCACAGAAAACGCATGAAGTGGCCAAGTGTAAACAGCCCCTATTTCTAAACTGAGCCGGTGATTTTCTGAACTGAAAAAAATTGACTGTATAAATGTCATATAAAGGTGATGAAGAGACAAAAAAAATCACCTCGTTTTTTCAAAAACCAAACAATTAGTATTATTATTATTATTTGCACATAGGTTCTTTGCTTTTTTTGTTCATAATGATAGACTTTGTATGCTGAGATAAGCAAATGTTTAAAAAAAAACTGACAGTCTGATCATGCATTGCTAGTGGTGATCAGGTAGGCTTTTGTTTACCTTTGGTCATTGTTGTTTATCCATGATTTCAAATAACAATCCCCCAATGGCTTTTTAATGCAAATCATTAGCCCAAATTATGCAAAGTTACTACTTGAGCACTAGTTAAAGCCCAAATTACGCAAATAACCAATTGAGTTTAAATCATTTGCTGACAGCTTGGTCCCCCCCAGTTAAAAAATCCTATCTGCGCCCCTGTTTCGATCGATTGAAAGGGGTGGTTTATCCCTTTTGTAATCCGATTGAGAGAACATGTAAACACTTGATCGGATTGAAAACCGAAACTGAAAGGACTGCGCATGTGCAATGATGTTAAATAGCGTAATGACGTATGACGCGCGGAACGAGCTGTTCTTCCTGTTGAATAAAGTGTCATATTAATAAGTTTCCCGTCATTCTAAAATTCTCATTTCACTCGCGCGTCTGTTAAGTGAAGCAGGACAACGTCCCACCAGTCCTTGTTTTGGATTCTCATCCACAGACGTCTGGTTTTGGCCGCGGGGAGGGGCATTTTTATTGCGTGATAAATAAGTAGCACGGCAAAACGGTTAATATGCTCTAAATCATGACCAAAGACAGATTAATATTACTTCTGCTGTTTAAAACAAATAAAGAACCAAAAGGGGAGAATGCATGGAAAGCGGGAAACTGTGTATTTGTGCAGTGTGCGCATGTCAAAACATCAGATCCGATTTGAAACTTGTGACATATAAACGCGCACATCAACCCGATTACTTTATTTATCATTCATGTAAACACCTTGCTCGGATTCATCAATCAGATTGATTTCACTCCGATTGTGTCCATGTAAACGCAGCTACTTTCTTGTAAGAAAGAGCCTAGTTGGGCGGACACAACTTTTTCTAGTATTTTGGACATAAAAGGAAGATTTGAAATGGGTCTATAATTTGCTAGGTTATTTGGGTCTAATTGTGGTTTCTTAATGAGAGGTTTTATAACTGCCAGTTTAAATGTTTTTGGGAGTTAAATAGTGTTTAATGATATGTTTTTAACAAGTGCTGTTAATGTTTTTTTTTCAATATGTTGTATAACATAGGCTTGTGATGAACAAAATAATACATAATTAATCTATAATATTCCCATGAGTTATCTCTTCAACCATAAATTCATCATTATAAATGAAAAGGGCTCTAGGATGTACAGACGTCTGTCCTGTTCTGCTTTGTGTTTGAATGAATTCCATCCGTTTCTGTATCGCCCTTTTCACGTCATTTTACAGGTCTCTACAACATTATGCAGGGTGGTTGGAATTAGAGGTAGGCTACTATATAAAAAATTACAACATCAAATGAGAAGACCATCTCGCTTACCTAATGTTTACTGTTCCAGCGCAGGAATGTAATGTTTTGAATTTTCCAACCCAAAAGCTCTCCCAAACCCGTCAACTCCAGAGAAAACCCCTGCCAAAACATTCACTGTTAAATGTGATGTTATTAAAAAAAAAAAAGTTATGAAATGTCAAAAATCGTACTAGTGTTGTTGATCGATGCTTTTAACCACTGCCCTGCAAAATCCCGATACCAGTGTCAACATTCTTGTATCGCCATATTAATTATGCCCAAATGTGAGATTGAGAACTTATTATTGCTCCCTCAAATCACTGGGCAGCGAGAACTTTGTTTTGGAAAGATTGCAAATATGATACTGTAATAAAACATGACTATGAGTTTCCGAGTCATCTATGATCTTAAAAAGTTCGTAACGCATTCGTCAGATTAGTAATCTCTTAAACTTGTCTTTATCGTCCCCATTCTTTGCCAACATACTTATAATGTTGAATATTTAAATGATTGATTGCTTATCAAAACTGGTCGGTTCATAACCGCTCTATGTGTGATCTGGATTGAGCTGGAATGTTCCAGCAAGCCCAAACCGGTTTTTTTCTTGCTGACAAAACACGAAAGTGAAAGTAGATTCATTGTAGCCTATTTTGACTGCGCCAGTGGAGCTTTACATTCTTTAAATCGGGAAAACTAAGGAAAAAAGGGTCTAACAGTATTTTTTAGTTGTTTATGCAGGAATTTACGTGCAGCTGGACGGAAACCTTGAGCACGTTGTCTGGTAGCCTACCTAATATTTTGATCAAGGTGAGTCTTCAGGTGTGTTGTTGTTTAAAGGTGACTTCCGCATTAGCTACATAGGCTATCCGTAAAATACGAAATTAAACATGAAGTACATAACGAAACTTGAACATCTTGATGTTATTATCCTATCTTAATTTTCTTTTTGTTAGACTGATAGACCTTATATGTTTATACGTTTTAGTTTTCGGTAGTTTGTCGATAGACCCGGAAAGAAATTAAGTAGGTTATAGTTTACACAGGCCTATTTGGATAACCAAAAATCGGCAAGTATGTGTTCACTTCTGTATAGTTGTGTAAAAGTCTGAAAAGTATCACACTTTGATATAATTGATGTAATTAAGCTGATGTTACAATCTACCCCATAGGGTTTTTAAGGTTGTGAAAAGTGTTTTCTAAACATGCATCGTTTTTAAAGTAATTTTTACAGGGTTGCAGAAATATTAGCACTAGTATTATCGTTTTATCACATGCCCTTGTGAGAAGTTTTAAAAACATAATATTAGGTCAGACCTACATGCCCTAACCAGTCACTTTAAAGTAATGTGTTCACCACTAACATACTTAGTGGAACAAAAGAGGGATAGCAAGACAGTTTGAGACGTCAGTGTTATTGTTATATTTCTTCATAATACAGTTTTTTCCATCTACAAAATTAAGGAATAAAAAATAACTTGTCTTGAAGTTTGGTATGATGATTTTTGTAGTCCAAAACGGTTTGTCAAGTTTTGTTTAGATAAATGTTTTGGTATACTGTTCACTGTTCTGTAAAATATTTGAAATTGTTTTGTATGTCGGTGTGACTGCAGCTCCATGAAGATTTAACGAATCATGGAGGAAAAAGAAACATTCAGCGATGGAGAATCTTCTCTAGGATGCAGGTAGGCTACATCAAAGTCTTCATATGATCATTGTGTTATAAAAAAAAAGTTGCATTGTATGCCACATAATGGAGTAGTTCTGGTTGTTTGCAATGGTTAAGGTGTTCTGAGTGGCCTTCTCATATTCTTATGTTGAGATATAGTTAGGATCCAGAGTGTCTCTATACACTGGGTAACATTATCCTTATTAACAAATTAACAATTTTCAACCTTTCTCTGTGTGAGGTTTATGTGCATGTAATCAACTACATGAATTCTTGTCTCTATTCTATTATCTTTGTTCTTATAAATTTAATTTCACAGTGAGAGATCAAACTCACCAGAGTCAAGCTGTATTTCCCTGAAGAGTGACCAGCCTATGGACAAGCCAGCAACATTTAAGGAAAAACTCACATCAACTGATCTGATGTACAACATTTCTTTCTAGATAGATAGACACTCTACGTGAGGTTTATTTGCATGTAAAATGAAAAATTCTTCTCTAAAATTCTTGTCACTGTTCTATTAATGTTGTTTCCATAGGCAAAGATCAAACTCACCAGAGTCCAGCTGTGTGTCCATGAAGAGTGACCATTCTATGGACAACATAATAGAATTTAAGGGAAGACACACATCAACTGATCTCAGGTACAACATTTATAAATAAATGGATGGATGGATAGATAGATAGATTATTTATGTAAGGATGATCTACATGTAAAATAAACCATTTTAATTCTTGTCTCTATTTTATTATCTTTATTCTTTTGTCTTCATTCTGTTAAAGCCAATTCTACAGTGAGAGATCAAACCCATCAGAGCCCAGCTGTGTGTCCATGAAGAGTGACCATTCTATGGACAACATAATAGAATTTAAGGGAAGACACACATCAACTGATCTCAGGTACAACATTTATGGATTAAATGGACGGACGGACGGACGGACGGACGGACGGATAGATAGATAGATAGATAGATAGATAGATAGATAGATAGATAGATAGATAGATAGATAATTTATGTCAGGATGATCTACATGTAAAATCAACCATTTTAATTCTTGTCTCTATTTTATTGTCTGTATTCTGTTAAAGTCGATTCTACATTGAGAGATCAAACTCACCAGAGTCCAGCTGTGTGTCTGTGAAGAGTGACCATTCTATGGACAACATAATAGAATTTAAGGGAAGACACACATCAACTGATCTCAGGTACAACATTGATGGATGGATGGATGGATGGATGGATGGATGGATGGATGGATGGATAGATTATTTATGTAAGGATGATCTACATGTAAAATCAACCATTTTAATTCTTGTTTCTATTTTATTATCTCTCTCTATTCTTTTGTCTTTATTCTGTTAAAGCCGATTCTACAGTGAGAGATCAAACTCACTAGAGTCCAGCTGTGTGTCCATGAAGAGTGACCATTCTATGGACAACATAATAGAATTTAAGGGAAGACACTCATCAACTGATCTCAGGTACAACATTTATGGATGGATGGATGGATGGATGGATGGATGGATGATAGATAGATAGATAGATAGATAGATAGATAGATAGATAGATAGATAGATAGATAGATAGATAGATAGATAGATAGATAGATAGATAGAACAAGTATTTGATACACTGCCGATTTTGCATGTTTTCCTACTTACAATGCATGTAGAGTTCTGTCATTTCTATAGGTACACTTCAACTATGAGAGATGGAATCTAAAAACAAAAATCCAGAAAATCACATTGTATGATTTTTAAATAATTAATTTGCATTTTATTGCATGACATAAGTATTTGATCACCTACCAACCAGTAAGAATTCCGGCTCTCACAGACCTGTTAGTTTTTCTTTAAGAAGCCCTCCTGTTCTCCACTCATTACCAGTATTAACTGCACCTGTTTGAACTCGTTACCTGTATAAAAGACACCTGTCCACACACTCAATCAAACAGACTCCAACCTCTCCACAATGGCCAAGACCAGAGAGCTGTGTAAGGACATCAGGGATAAAATTGTAGACCTGCACAAGGCTGGGATGGGCTACAGGACAAAAGGCAAACAGCTTGGTGAGAAGGCAACAACTGTTGGTGCAATTATTAGAAAATGGAAGAAGTTCAAGATGATGTTCAATCTCCCTCGGTCTGGGGCACCATGCAAGATCTCACCTCGTGGGGCATCAATGATCATGAGGAAGGTGAGGGATCAGCCCAGAACTACACGGCAGGACCTGGTCAATGCCTGAAGAGAGCTGGGACCACAGTCTTAAAGAAAAACATTAGTAACACACTACGCCATAATGGATTAACATCCTGCAGCGCACGCAAGGTCCCCCTGCTCAAGCCAGCGCATGTCCAGGCCCGTCTGAAGTTTGCCAATGACTATATGGATGATCCAGAGGAGGAATGGGAGAAGGTCATGTGGTCTGATGAGACAAAAATAGAGCTTTTTGGTCTAAACTCCACTCGCCGTGTTTGGAGGAAGAAGAAGGATGAGTACAACCCCAAGAGCACCATCCCAACCGTGAAGCATGGAGGTGGAAACATCATTCTTTGGATGCTTTTCTGCAAAGGGGACAGGACGACTGCACCGTATTGAGGGGAGGATGGATGGGGCCATGTATCGCGAGATCTTGTCCAACAACCTCCTTCCCTCAGTAAGAGCATTGAAGATGGGTCGAGGCTGGGTCTTCCAGCATGACAACGACCCGAAACACACAGCCAGGGCAACTAAGTGAGTGGCTCCGTAGGAAGCATCTCAAGGTCCTGGAGTGGCCTAGACAGTCTCCAGACCTGAACCCAATAGAAAATCTTTGGAGGGAGCTGAAAGTCCGTATTGCCCAGCGACAGCCCCGAAACCTGAAGGATCTGGGGAAGATCTGTGTGGAGGAGTGGGCCAAAATCCCTGCTGCAGTGTGTGCAAACCTGGTCAAGGAAACGTATGATCTCTGTAATTGCAAACAAAGGTTTCTGTACCAAATATTAAGTTCTGCTTTTCTGATGTATCAAATACTTATGTCATGCAATAAAATACAAATTAATTACTTAAAAATCATACAATGTGATTTTCTGGATTTTTGTTTTAGATTCCGTCACTCACAGTTGAAGATTACCTATGATAAAAATTATAGACTTCTACATGCTTTGTAAGTGGGAAAACCTGCAAAATAGGCAGTGTATCAAATACTTGTTCTCCCCACTATGGATGGATGGATGGATGGATAGTTTATGTAAGGATGATACATGTAAAATCAAACATTTTAATTCTTGTCTCTATTTTATTATCTCTATTCTGTTAAAGTCCATTCCACAGTGAGAGATCAAACTCACTAGAGTCCAGCTGTGTGTCCATGAAGAGTGACCATTCTATGGACAACATAATAGAATTTAAGGGAAGACACACATCAACTGATCTCAGGTACAACATTGATGGATGGATGGATGGATGGATGGATGGATGGATGGATGGATGGATTATCTATGTAAGGATGATACATGTAAAATCAACCATTTTAATTCTTGTCTCTATTTTATTGTCTATTCTGTTAAAGTCGATTCTACAGTGAGAGATCAAACCCATCAGAGTCCAGCTGTGTGTCCGTGAAGAGTGACCAGTCTATGGACAACATAATAAAATTAAAGGGAAGACACACATCAACTGATCTCAGGTACAACATTTATAGATAGATATATAGAAACTATCTAGATACTCGGCTTTGTGTCGTGGCCGCATTACCACCTCAGGTGTGCATTATTTTTCTAATAATTCAACGGCCCGTCGTCAATTATTCCTTACTTAAACCATGGAAAGATGTCAGATTATGAACAATGTAATGTTACATTGACATCAAGAAAGTTATCCAATGATCATAGTATATTAAGCTAGAGAAAAGAACACTCGAGTGGATAATTTTGCTAAAATATTTACTCTATATTACATATACAGTAGTTGTATTTTAACCTGACCTAATATGTTATCTGTCCTGTGGTCACTTTTTCAGGAAGTTAAAATTTTTTTTGTGGGGGTTCATTAAACCTGGTTTATGTGCATTTTAAATGTTTGTATACATTTTTTTTTTTTATTATTATTATTATTATGTTGGAATCTGTAAGGGTGGGCCGAATGACTAAAGAAATGTTATCTGCAAGATGGTAGAGTTAGGGGGAAACAGTTTAGGACCCAAGGACCTGATGTTTGAAAGAAGACCCGGAGTCAGAATTGTAATAAATTGAAGAAAAGTTTTACTGAAGATAGTTTGCAGTTTCATCAGCACTCACACAGACTCACACAGGAGTTCGTAGGCCGCCCCGCTTACAGTAACAAAGATCACAGCAGTTATACCCTACACCAAGGTCTAAGCTACGTCCTTGCTTCAGGTTGCAGTTTCTGATTGGCTAAGAAATAGATAAACAGAAATTTTCCACACATATACAGATAGACGGAAGCATATCTCCATCGATTAGGCAGCTGACACTCGGACCCTGAAGTTAGGCACGTCGTGACCTTCCAGGTCGCAGATTTGGGTTGCTGGGTGCCATAATGTCACGAACAACTCAGTCAATCTCCAATAATGCTAGTGGTTCCTTAACCTGTAACCAAGAAGACTAATACACACACACTGACACACAGCTTTTCCAAGGTTGGATTTGGCCAGGCTTTAACTATAAACAGGAGAGTCTTCTCAAAACATCAAGATAATGTGTTCTTTCTCTCAAGGAGAGCTACACTTTAGTCTAACTGGAAAGTAAGGCTTTAAAGGGTCATGAAACCCTAAACCAAATTTTCTGAGATTTTAACACACTGTAAAAAATATTTTCATGATTTGTTATCACAACTTTTAATCTTTTGTCAAATCAACTTAGATAATTAATGTGGTTCAGATAACATATATTTTGAGGATCTATTTATTAAACCATAATCTTTTGTCAAATCAACTTAGATAATGTGGTTCAGATAACATATATTTTGAATTTCTATTTATTAAACCAATCTCTTTGTTGCATTAACTCAATTTTTTTAATTTAAATGAACTCAAAATTGTAAGGCAACCAGGTAACTTACATTTTTAAGTTAAACCTTTAACTTAAAAATGTAAGTTACCTGGTTGCCTTAAAATTTTGAGTTCATTGAAATTAAAAAGTTGAGTTAATGCAACAAAGAGATTTAATTTATTTAGATTTAATTTATTTTACAACCACATTTTCTTGCATTTGTTGTAATTTTTTTCTGTTATTTTATTATTTCAGTCATGGCTCTCGACTGGCCCAGAGCAGATTCAAATCAAGTCTGATGAAGAAGTTTCAGTGTCTGTATGAAGGAACAGCAAAGCAGGGAAACCCAACACTCCTGAATGAGATCTACACAGAGCTCTACATTACAGAGAGTGAAAGTGGAGGGATCAATAATGAGCATGAGGTGAGACAGATTGAGACTCAATCCAGGAGAGCAGAAACAGAGGACACACCAATCAAATGCAGTGACATCTTTAGACCTTTACCTGGACAAGACAAACCCATCAGAACTGTGCTGACAAAGGGAGTCGCTGGCATTGGGAAAACAGTCTCTGTGCAGAAGTTCATTGTGGACTGGGCTGAAGGGAAAGAGAATCAGGACGTCCAGCTCATATTTCCACTTCCTTTCAGAGAGATCAACTTGATGAAGGGCAAAATACTCAGTCTTTCAGATCTTCTTCATGTATTTTTCCCTGAAACTGAAGGAATGAAACTATTCAGTGGTGAATATAAAGTTTTGTTCATCTTTGATGGTCTGGATGAGTGTCGTCTGTCTCTGAACTTTAAGAGCAATGTGAAACTGTGTGATATATCTGAATCAGCCTCAGTGGACGAGCTGATGATGAACCTCATTGAGGGGAATCTACTTCCCTCTGCTCTCATCTGGATCACCTCCAGACCAGCAGCAGCGGATCTCGTCCCCTCTGAGTGTGTCCATCGAGTGACAGAGGTACGAGGCTTCAATGATCCACAGAAGGAGGAATACTTCAGGAAGAGAATCAGTGATCAGAGTCTGGCCAATACAATCATCACACACCTGAAGTCCTCGAGGAGCCTCCACATCATGTGCCACATCCCAGTGTTCTGCTGGATCTCAACCACTGTTCTAGAGAAGATGTTGAGTGAAGCAGAGAGAGGAGAGATTCCCAAGACTCTCACTCAGATGTACACACACTTCCTGATCATTCAGACCAACATCAAACATGAGAAGGACTATGAGAATGAAATGAAAGATGGAGACATTATTGTCAAACTGGGGAAACTGGCTTTCCAGCAGCTTGTGAAAGGCAATGTGATCTTCTATGAGGAAGACCTGAGAGAATGTGGCATTGATGTGACGGAAGCATCAGTTTACTCAGGATTGTGCACTCAGATCTTCAGAGAGGAGTTGGGCTTGTATCAGGGGAAAGTCTTCTGCTTTGTTCATCTGAGCATCCAGGAACATCTAGCAGCTCTATATGCACATCTCTCTTTTACAAAGAAGAAAAGAAATGTGTTTGACCAAACCAAACAAAGTCTGTCATCTAAGGTTGTGAACTGGAAGAAAATTGCATTAGCTGAGCTGCATTTAGCTAGCCTGCATCAGAGAGCTGTGGATGAGGCTTTACAGAGTGAGAATGGACATCTGGACCTTTTCCTGCGTTTCCTTCTGGGTCTCTCAGAACTACTGACACCGACTGGAAGCTGCTCCTACAATAAAAAGGAAACAGTTCAGTACATCAAACAGAAGATCAGGAAGAATCGCTCTCCAGAGAGATCCATCAATCTGTTCCACTGTCTGAATGAACTGGGTGATGATTCACTGATGCAGGAGATCCAAGGTTATCTGAAATCTGGAAAAATAGGAGAAACCAAACTCTCCTCTTCACAGTGGTCAGCTCTGGTTTATGTGTTGCTGACATCAGAGCAGAAGATGGATGAGTTTGTTCTAAAACGGTTTATTAGAGCACAAAACACAGCAGATAAAGTTCTTCAGAAGCTGCTGCCGGTGGTTAAAGAATCCAGATCAGTTCAGTAAGTAACTCTGACAACAATCACTACACTGGTAAAACATGATCACATTTATGATTTTAGCTTGTTCTTACAAAAGGGGGAAATTTTCCAAATAATACTGTCAGTGATCAGGAGGAGAATGTGTGTGTGTGTGTGTGTGTGTGTTTGTGTGTGTGTGTGTGTGTGTGTGTGTGTGAGAGAGAGAGAGAGAGAGAGAGAGAGAGAGAGAGAGAGAGAGAGAGAGAGAGAGAGAGAGAGAGAGAGAGCGAGAGAGAGAGATCCAGTGACACCTGCAGGGCTGAATTGGGCTTGCAGCCACTGAACATTGAGATCCAGAAGAGATGTTCATTCTGGCATCACCTCCATCAGTCTGAACCTGATTCAGTCCATTACAAAGCCCTCCTTGCCTATGAAACCTTACCAGAATCTCGTCCTCTAAACTCACTAGCTCTTCAACTAGTACATGAAACTCAATTCCTGATTGACTACAGCTTCAACCCCAAAACTATTATTAAAGCAATTGACAAAAATCTAAACGACACTCATGATGAATAACTAAAAGCACATTTTGACCTCCAAAATAAACTCCAATGTTACGCTACCCTAAAAAGAACCAATTGGCAAATGATCTATCAATCAAACAATTTAAAGACAAATCCTATCGAAATACAGATTAAGTGACCATGATCTAGAAATAAAGAGAGGAAGACAAAACAAACATGGACAGAGAGAGAGAGCAGGGGATCTGTAGACACTGTGATCTACAGCAAAAAGAAGATGAGTAACCCTTTCTTCTCATTTGTCCTGAATATCAAAATGTAAGAGAAATACTTGAAGATGATAGCATAGCTGCACAAGCTGCAAAATATGTTCAAACCATTCACAATGTTAGAGATGGTTTCTAGAGGGACCATACAAATTGTATGTATTTGTAGTTTTAACATTTTTATTATTATTGCAACTGGTGTCAGATCATTCATGTAATTTAATCTCTACAGGTTGAGTTATTGTGGAGTCACAGATGAAGGTTGTGCTGCTCTGGCCTCAGCTCTGAGATCAAACCCCTCACACCTGAGAGAACTGGATCTAACTGGAAATAAACTAGGAAAATCAGGAGTTAATCTGCTTTCTGATGTACTGACGGATTCTCAATGTAAACTGGAGATACTGAGGTAAGATTATAAAAAAAGTCTTAAGTTCCTAATCAATTTATTCTGAGATTAATTAATTGTTATACAATAAAATTAAACAGAAAGATAAATCAACTAAAATGTGGCCTGTTAGATAACTGAAGTTGATGATGTTTTATTTGTCATTGTGTTTTTATGATGATTTTGAAATTAACCTCCTTAAGCACCAGATATAAGTGGGTCTCGCTTTAGACTGAACCTGGTAATCATGTTGTGGATTAAGTCTCTCTTTGTTGTTCTCTACAGGCTGAAGGATTGTGGAGTGATAGATGAAGGTTGTGCTGCTCTGGCTTCAGCTCTGAGATCAAACCCCTCACACCTGAGAGAACTGAATCTGTCTGTAAATAAACTAGGAACATCAGGAGTGAATCTGCTCTCTGATGTTCTGAAAGATCCTCACTGTAAACTGGAGATACTGTGGTAAATCATCTCTCTGAGATAACACTCTGGCCTCGTTTACACTGCAGGTCTTGATGCCAAATTCCGATTTGTTGCCTATATCCAATTTTTTTGACCGTCCGTTTGCAAGTTCTTTAAATTATGACCCATATACGATTCTTGTGTTTACGCTTTTTATCATACTATTTGAAACATTGCGCATGCTTAAAAGGTTAAATTATCTTGCACAGATGGACGAACGCAAAATATGCTTGATGCTACCTCTGCGATATATGCAAAGTTTGCCAAACATCACCATGATAATGAGGCGGAGGAGGATGAAAAGTGCCATCATTGCAGCCTGTGCATATGCTTCAGTTATTGTGTGCGAGATAGATCTAAGGACTGGTGGGAGAATATTGTGTTTAAATATTGGCTTTAACGAGGAGCAGTTAAATTTCATCCGAAATTTTAGGATGAGCAAGCCAATCTTTGATATGTTGTGTCAACGTTTGTCCACATTCCTCTCCTACGACGACACAACGTTTCCGTCCCTTTGCAGACGCGTGTCGGGGTTTCTCTCGTTATTAAACCGTGGAGACATTAATGCCTCAGAAAATCCGATCTGCCTGTTTACATGACAGTCACATCGGCACATATCCGATTTATATCGGATTTATTTCCACATATGAATGAGGCCTGAAACCGATGTCGAAATATTCGAATGCATGCGTTTTTTTTCCTGTTTACACAGTCATAGAACACATCCAATCTGTGGCACATACAGTGCTATGCATAAGTTTAGGCACCCATGCTAAAGTTGACTAAAAATATGAATAAAAAATTATCTTTTGGAAATTGAACTTAATGCCTTAATTAAAAAAATTTGGAAAAATCCAACCTTTAAGGACACCAATTTTCTTTGTGAATGAATAATGTATCGTAAATAAATAAATGTTCTTCCTTAAAATACAGGGTGCATAAGTTTGGACACCCCTATGTTAAATTCCCATAGAGGCAGGCAGATTTTTATTTTTAAGTATTTTTTTACATTTTTTTTAGGATACTATGCATCCTGATAAAGTTTACGATACATTATTCATTTACAAAGAAAATTGGTGTCCTTAAAGGTTGGATTTTTCCTCATTTTTTTAATTAAGGCATTACGTATGGGGCGCCGTTTGTAAAGCGGCTCACGCTGAAAATAACAGCAACATTTTGTCACATTTAGCTTCAAACAATGTTTAAAAAACTGGTATAAATTTTTGACGGTCACTTTTTACCACATTTACAACAATATTTGTCAACTTAGAGATATTTTAAATAGTTAAATCTAAATATTAAATGTTACACCTAAATGTTAAATATTAAATCTAAATGCTAAATATAAATCTAAATGTTAAATCTAAATCTAAATGTTAAATCTAAATGTTAAATGTTAAATCTAAATCTAAATGTTAAATCTAAATATTAAATCTAAATCTAAATGTTAAATCTAAATGTTAAATCTAAATCTAAATGTTAAATCTAAATATTAAATCTAAATCTAAATGTTAAATCTAAATGTTAAATGTTAAATCTAAATCTAAATGTTAAATCTAAATATTAAATCTAAATCTAAATGTTAAATCTAAATGTTAAATCTAAATCTAAATGTTAAATCTAAATCTAAATGTTAAATCTAAATGTTAAATCTAAATCTAAATCTAAATCTAAATGTTGAATCTAAATCTAAATGTTGAATCTAAATGTTTTGGGTGAAACTAAATATTTAACTAATATGCAAATTCAAAATGCCGGAAGTGCCAAAATAAAAGCTCGAGGTGGTCAGTGTGTGTTTATAGCATGGTTTATAGTGTCAAATAACGAATAAAAACCATCTCATAATAATAACTATAATATAACGATAATAACTTCCTAAAATAATAAACACGTTTGGAGAAACTGTAGAGTCTCGTGATGACAGAGCGATGACATGACATTCAGTCAAAGTGAGCCCCCTAGTGGCTGGCTATTATGGCTACAGGTCATAAGTCCCGCACTTTTCATAAAAGTGACACTAGCATACTCTTCAAATACAGTTTCTCCAAACGTGTTTATTATTTTAGGTAGTTATTATCACGATAATCTATGTCCAAGAGTCCATTTCCTCGGATGAGATGGTTTTTATTCGTTATTTGACACTATAAACCATGCTATAAACACACACTGACCACCTCGAGCTTTTATTTTGGAACTTCCTGTTACCGGCATTTTGAATTTGCATATTAGTTAAATATTTAGTTTCACCCCAAACATTTAGATTCAATATTTAGATTTAGATTTAACATTTAGATTTAGATTCAACATTTAGATTTAGATTTAGATTTAACATTTAGATTTAACATTTAGATTTAGATTCAACATTTAGATTTAGATTTAGATTTAACATTTAGATTTAACATTTAGATTTAGATTTAACATTTAGATTTAACATTTAGATTTAGATTTAATATTTAGATTTAACATTTAGATTTAGATTTAACATTTAGATTTAACATTTAGATTTAGATTTAATATTTAGATTTCACATTTATATTTATATTTATATTTAACATTTAGATTTAGATTTAACATTTAGATTTAGATTTAGCATTTAGATTTAGATTTAGATTTAACATTTAGGTGTAACATTTAATATTTAGATTTAACTATTTAAAATATCTCTAAGTTGACAAATATTGTTGTAAATGTGGTAAAAAGTGACCGTCAAAAATTCATACCAGTTTTTTAAACATTGTTTGAAGCTAAATGTGACAAAATGTTGCTGTTATTTTCAGCGTGAGCCGCTTTACAAACGGCGCCCCATAATTACGTTCAATTTCCAAAAGATGATTTTTTTATTCCTCTTTTTAGTCAACTTTAGCAGGGGTGCCTAAACTTATGCATAGCACTGTATGAGCAAAAAAACGGAATTGGGTCACATTTCACTGACAGTGTAAACGAGGCCACTGACATTCACAAATAGTTCATAGTTAGCATCTGACATGGATGTAGGGTCATCTTTAGAGTTTTATCCACTTGTAAAAATAAGAGGCAAATCTCTGTGCTACTAAAACACCTCACACATACAACACAGGTGAGTCTCATTATTCCTTAGAGATGTTTTTAAGATGACAATAAGCTGTTTTTCAATCACATTTGGTTTGTGAGTTTTAACATTGTTACTCAGTTCTAGATGGTCTATATATGGCTAAATATAATATCTCTGTCCATTTAGATATCAATTATCTCTGACTTATCAGAAAAAAAATGTTGTGCATCATTGCAATATAGTGTATATTATAAGTGGAGACCGACTGTACATTATACTGTTTATAACAAGGCTGCTTTTCAAATAAATCAGGAGTGTCAAACCCAATGTCTGCCATGCCACATCAGGGCAGTGTGGACCCTTAAAAACACTGACCAAAAATGTAAGTCTAATTTCCCTGGTCATTATTTTCAGAAGTGGATCTACTTCATACTACTATACATTTTTATAAATACTTGCAGATATTGCAGATATACTATACATTTTTTCTATATATATATATATATATATATATATATATAAATGGGCATGAAAGCTAGCACAACTACATAGGAAATCTGTAGCCAGAGTCAACGGGCAATAAAACATAAATATAAAAAAATAATTATATGTGATATTTTCTAATTCATATCTAACACAAGATTTTCAGTATGTTTTGTTTTTTGTTTTTTCTAAAATGTGTTGACGATTTTGCAGTGCCTGCATAAAAATGTTTAAGATTCTGACATTGTGATTAATATTGAAATTAAGCTCCTCAAGCACCGATGTATAAGCGGGTCTCATTTAGACTGGAGCTACTAATCGTGTCGTGGATTGAATTGGATTGTGTGTCTGAAAAAAAACAACTCAGATGACGCAAAAATCGTCATTTAGCGTCATCAGAGGCTTTTTTGGCCAGAGGCGAGAGACTACAGCCAGTAGTAGGAGCTTGTCCCGCGTGTTTTCAACTCGCCCATAGGGGGTGGGATCTAACTCACAGAATGTACAAATAGTGTCAGCCATCTAACTCGTCAAGGAGACTTACGATAAAACCACGTCTTTTCAGTTTTGAGTCAACTAGTAGACTAGTTGCATACTTTCTTCTGATACTGCCCTCTGTAACAGGTAGGCATGGCTTGGGAGTGGCCTCGTAGGGCAGCGAAGCAAGTGCATTCTGGGAGTTGTTGTCTTTCATCCACATGAGCCAAAAATACATTTTCTGGCTTTTCTCAGTCTAGAAGGCACCAACTTCTACTACATAAATGACCCAATTTAAATACACATTTATCTTTCCAGCAGTGAAATATCCCTTTAAGTCTCTCTTTCTGATTGTGAAGCTCCTGTTTATCTGAGCTGTAGATCCTGAACTGAGAGACTGAAGAATGTTATTGTTCTCTACAGGTTGATTGATTGTGGCGTCACAGATGACGGTGTTTCTGCTCTGGCTTCAGCTCTGAGATCAAACCCCTCACACCTGAGAGAACTGGATCTGTCTGGAAATAAACTAGGAGTGTCAGGAGTGAATCTGCTCTCTGCTGGACTGAAAGATCCTCACTGTAAACTGGAGACACTGAGGTAAATCATCTCTCTGAGAGTCACAAACACTGGAGCTCACAAAGAAATATTCACAAAAAGTTTATAGTTGTATCAGTTCTAATAACTATTTTGAATCCAACTGTAGTTTTATCTATCTGTAGAGAGAAAGCAATATTACAGATAAACTACATTTTATACAATTTACACATGTATTACACAGTTATTTTTGTAGGATGCACATTTTCAAACTCAGGCTACAAGAAATGAGATGGAAATGTAAATGTGACAATCAAACTCAGTGGAATTAAATTATTTCATGGGACACATGAAATGTATACATTTCATTATTTTATTCACTTATTCTATTTTATTCTATTTTTAATTGTCTGTCTTGTCGCTGTTTATCTGTCTGTACTGTGGAAGCTACTGTCACCAAGACAAATTCCTTTTATGTGAAAACATTTGGCAATAAAGCTCTTTCTGATTCTGATTCTGAAATTAAGTGGATGGCAGGATTTGAGTTTTACATGAAACATTGATTTGATGTAAACAATCTTATTAAATGACAAAAAATATTGGTAACACTTTACAATAAGGTTCATTAGTTAACATTAGTTAACTGCTGTACATTAGTTAAGATGAACTAATAATAAACTTCACTTCTTCAGCATGTATTAATATTTGTTGATGTTAATATCAGCGTTTACTAATACATTATTAAAATCAAGAGTTGTATTTGTTAACATTAGATAATGTACTGTGAACTAACATGAACAAACAATGAACTGCTGTATTTTTATTAACCAACATTAACAAAGATTAATAAAATATAGTAACAAAGCTAGTTTGTTAGTTAATACATGGACCTTATGTAAAGTGGAATTGAAATATTTAAAACTAGAACCGCTAAATAGGAAATCTGGAGCTAACAGTCATTAAAAATATTAATATAGAATAATTAACATGTGCAATATTTTCTGATTCATATAGTTTCATTATATATTTTTCAGCATTTTTTCATAAAAGTCAGATGTGTTGAGGTACTCGCATAAAAATTTAAAAGAAACTTGACATTTATTTTAATTCATTTATGGTAATTCTTGACATTTATTGTAATTCTGAACTGAGTGACTGAAGAGTGTCATTGTTCTCGACAGGTTGAGTAATTGTGGAGTGACAGATGAAGGTTGTGTTGCTCTGGCTTCAGCTCTGAGATCAAACCCCTCACACCTGAGAGAACTGAATCTGTCTGGAAATAAACTAAGAGCCTCAGGAGTGAAGCTATTTTCTGATCTTAAGGAGGATCCACAGTATGATCTGAAGATACTTCTGTGAGCTGAAGTGTGAGCACGGCAGGGCCGTGCAGAGACCTTTGGAGGGGCAGGTGCTCAAAAGTATAAAAGGGGCACATGGAACAAGGCTTTAAATAGCGCTGCTAAAAATATCAATACAGCAATATATTTTGACACATTCCTTGCTGATTCTTCACATATCGATACGGATGATTATGTATTGATACGGCAGCAAATGCTGTAATGCGGTTTTGAAAAAGAAACAGAATAGAAAAGACAATTTTAAGTTTAAAAGTTTAAAAAAATATTTCTTTCCACCTAATAATAACTCTGGGATTAGAAATGTCTTAAGTTGTCCCAACCTGACGGCTTTTTCTTCTCTGTTCTACAGAATAATTAAGAACAGCTGTTATAGTAGAAAACGTTATAGTAAAATCAACGTGGCCCATGTTTCATCGAGTACAATAAAGTTTTATTCAATGCCATGCCAGCATTTGTGGCTATTTCGATGGCAAAAACTGAATTATAAAAATACAAGTTACATTAATAATTACACTAAAAAGAAAAAAATACAGCAAAAAGTCCTTGACTGAGTATGCTGCCTTTGCTGTTGTTGCTGCTGATGATACTGGAGTTGACTGTAGACTGTAGACATTAAAACAACAAACATATAGGAGATATATTAAATTTGCTGATTAAACAATTGTTATGTGACCATGACAATATGTAAATATGACTATTTTTTACCTGCCAAGTTTTCAACTTGCTCACTTACCTGCTAAGGCTGACTGCTCCAAGAAAATAAGAGGGAGTCAGGGTGCACACCAAGAGCTGCAGGTAGAGAAAATAAGATAACAGATTCAAAAAAGTAAAATTATGTGAAAAAAAAAAACATTAATTGGGGGATAGGCTGATGGTGGCCATGGCAGGGGTAAGAGTGAGAAAGAAAAATCTATATAGACAGAGGTGTGTGTGTTTGTGTGTCTACAGTATACAATACTGTGATCGTGATTTCAAATTGCATTGTGACTATGAGATGTAGTTAGATTTTGATTGATTATGTAGGTCTAATCAAAACTATAAATAAAGAAATTAAAATGTGTGTGTGTGTTCATTCTGTTGGCACCTACTAAAAATCACAGTGTAGCATTAATCGCACCTATAAGTGGAGGACGAGTGGTTGTAGGCACTTATAACAGAAGTTTCCTGTTGGACATGTCCCTAAAAATGTTAATGACATCATTGTCATTTACTGGAATGTCCTTCTCAATGGCCAACAGAAGAAGGTCAGACAATCTCTCCTCTTTGCAAAGACTGCGAAGTTTGGTTTTCACCAGCTTCAGTTTTGAGAAGGAACGTTCCACAGTTGCTGTGGACACCGGAAGTGTGCCATATGTCTTCAGCAGCTGAGTCATGTTGGGGAAAACTAGATGTGCATTGTTCTCCTTGACCACTGAAAGAATAGATGACACATTGACTGGTGGTGGGCATGAGTATGATGTATGGAAGACCTTCAATTCGGTCTGCAATCTGTCTTCATCTTCAATGTTATAGAACTGGCACAGTTTCTTCACAGCCTGGAGTGCTGCTGTTGGAATGCTAGCTGTTTTCCAGTTCTCTGGGACTACCAGACAATGGAAGGCATGCAAGATTTCCCATTTGGAATTATCTCCTCCTTTAAAGCGTCTCTGAAGCTCTTGTATCATTGTGTCCACAAATACGTAATACACTTTAACACGGTAGTACTCCAGCAAAGTTGGGAAAGCATGGTCAGTCGTAGCTGATGTGGCAGCAAACTTGAACTTCTCTGGCACTTTCCTCCTCCTAGCTTGACCAGGGACCTCAGATGGAGGATCCAGGCCCACTGATGCAGCCTTCTCTGTAGCCTGTTGATAAATGTTCTCAAACTCTTCTTCTGTTCTGCTGTAGGCAAGCCTCCTTAAAACTCCATCAACAATGCTGTATGCTGCAGCCAGGTCCATGTCTTTCTGCTGCAATGCATCAGATGCAACTGCAGTCACCTGGAAGATTGGACAGGTCATCTCCAAACACAAGAAGAACTCAAAATTGATGCTTTTTAGAAGGATCATTGCATCACCAGCTGAGGAGTCTGGGGGATCTTGCTGTGTCATTTCCTCAAGGAACTGCATGACAGATGGGAGGACCTTCACCAGGGTTTTAAGTGCACTCTCTCTGCAGGCCCACCGAGTATCTGACAGTTTCTTCAGCTCCAGTGGACGCTGATCGGGGTGCTTCCTCTTCTGCATTTCAATAAATGCAGAGTGCCGTTTTGATGAGTTGGCCATAAAAGTGTAAAGTTTTTCAACTAGATTGAAAAAGTTGACAAAACAGATGTTTGACTTTGCACTTTCTACCAATACCAGATTAAGGCAGTGTGCCTGACAGTGCACATACAAAGCCTTTGGATTTTGCTTTAGGATTCTGGATTGCAGTCCCTTATAGTGCCCACTCATGTTCGCAGCCCCATCATAACCTTGACCCCGGATGTCTTCTATTTTCAGGTCATTTTCTTCCAGTAGAGCCATCACAAGGTTTTCAAGAGCATCTCCGCTTGTTGCATGAACATTGCACACCTGAATGAATCGCTCCTTTATTTTCATGTTGTGTACATATCTCACAACAAACGAAACCTGTTCAGTGTGGGACACATCTGTCGTTTCATCCAGAAGTATCGAAAAGATTTTGCTCTCTTGAATTTCTTCTCTGATGACATGTTTTACTGATATGGCCAAAGCTTTTATCAAGTCATTCTGGGTTCTGTTCGAGAGGAGCGAGACAAGAGGTCTTTTTTGGGTTCGCTGATTCTCTTTTACGGCATCAAGGTGTAATTTAATCACACTGTCATACTTGCTGAACAACTCCACTAACTCTAAGAAATTCCCTCGATTTTGGCTTGATGAAGTCTCATCATCTCCCCTGAAAGACATGCCCTGTCTTGCCAGGAAAAGAGTAATGGCAATCAGACGAGACAACACTTCTCTGTTCCTCTCCCTCTCTTTGTCTTTTGCAGCTTGCGATTCAAGGTCACCCACTTCAAATGCTGCCTCCAGTAATTTCTTCTTGAACGAGTTCCACCTCACCATACCACACATGTGAGCCTCTGAGGCACAGTGCTCTTTAATTTTTTCTAAAGCCTTCCTCCAGCGATTTAATCCTACAGTTTTCCAGTTAGTGTGACACTTGTATTTTTCATCATTTAAAAAAAGACGGCAGCTGTAGCAAAACATGGCATCAGTGCTAGGAGAATATTCTAGCCATGGGTTGTTCGCATTCCATTTCTTCTGAAATGACCGGCCCTCTACATTCTTTGGAAATAACAATACTGGTTGGCAGGGTCCAATATTATCACACATTTGGATAAAGGCCTCATCATACTTTATGTTGAATTGTAGGACGTGGGCAGGGTCAGTTGGGTGTTGTAGTCCAAAAAGGTTTGAAAATAGCCTCTCTCTGGCATCTGTCTCCTTCTCCTGACTTGCTGTTCCCTGCTCTCTTTCTGTCGCTCGTGCCTCTACATTTTCCACTTTCTCACCAGCCTCTGTCTCCATGCTTGCTTCTTTCTGCACTGTTTCTGTTGCTTGTGCCTCTACATTTCCCTCTTTCTCCAGACTTGCTTCTTTCTGCACTGTTTCTGTCGCTTGTGCCTCTACATTTTCCACTTTCTCACCAACCTCTGTCTCCTGGCTTGCTGTTCCCTGCTCTCTTTCTGTCACTTGTGCCTCTACATTTCCCTCTATTTCTTCCTCTATCTCCCTCTCCTCATCTGATCTATTACTTTCCACTCTCTGTCCATCTAGGTACAAGACACAATTTACTATTTCAGCATTAATCTATTATTTTAACCATCACTACTACTCTTGCACCTAATCAATAAGTCCACCTTAAATATTGATACAAAATATTAAACAACTCATACACTGGAATGTAGTAATTAATATTATTATTACTGTTGTAGTTGTTGTTGTCTAAAATTGAACACATTTGCAATGTAAACAAATGACAGGCTACATGTGTTATTCTTACCTGTTGTGCTCTTCATGAACCAGCTGGATAGGGATCCACTGCCTTTTGCTGCCTCAAGCAGCTCCTTCTTTTTTTGTTTTTTTATCCTCTCTTTGCGAGGCATCTTTGCACTGCAGAACACACACACAAACACAAAAGGACAATTCATACCTTTTCCTGAAATCTACATCTCCTTCACACTGCACTTTGATGTCAGGTCAGGTATATTATTCATTTTATATTGACATTGATATTTTTATTTTCACATTAATTTCCAGAGAGATATTATTGAGTGACAACGCTGTAACAACCTTCACCACAAAACGTATTTATAGCAACGTATTTAAGGCACTCTACGTTTTAATAAATAAATAAATACTGTAATATAATAATAGTTTAGTCAAATAGCATACAAAAGACCAGACCCCTCGATGCCTGTGAAACTTTTCTCCCTCAAACAACACGCTAACGTTACAGCTACACACAGCAATATAAACAATATGCTCTTACATCACATCGTATTGTAAAATAATATAATAATAATGGGTAAATAAACATCAAAATCACTTAGCTGAGAAATTAATGAAACACCACTTACCAGCTGCCGCGGTGTTGAAAATATCCTCTGGCAATAAAAAAATGCGCGTTCGGAGGAATCGTCCCGGTCGGATGAGGTCGTCCTCGTCGTCAGGTGAAAGGTCATCATGTGGGTCATTTTATTTAGCCTACGCCTAAATTATTATTCATAAATTTTACTAATATTTAGATTGGGCATGGGCAGGCATTCACAAAAGGGCATGTTATTAAAAAAAAAAAAAAATAGAGGAAATTTTGCTTTGACAAAAGGGCACTTTGGGCACCAGGGGCAAAAGGGCAGGTGCTCAAGCACCCAACGCCCCCCCCCCCCCCCCTCTGCACGTGCCTGGTGTTTGACCCCCTTTCACCTTCAGAACTGCCTTAATTCTATGTGGCATTGATTCAACAAGGTGCTGAACACATTCTTTAGAAATGTTGGCCCATATTGATAGGATATCATCTTGCAGTTGATGAAGATTTGTGGTAGATCCAGGGCACGAAGCTCCCGTTCCACCACATCCCAAAGATGCTCTATTGGGTTGAGATCTGGTGACTGTGGGGGCCATTTTAGTACAGTGAACTCATTGTCATGTTCAAGAAACCAATTTGAAATGATTCGAGCTTTGTGATATGGTGCATTATCCTGCTGGAAGTAGCCATCAGAGGATGGGTACATGGTGGTCATAAAGGGATGGACATGGTCAGAAACAATGCTCAGGTAGGCCGTGGCATTTAAACGATGCCCAATTGGCACTAAGGGGCCTAAAGTGTGCCAAGAAAACATCCCCCACACCATTACACCACCACCACCAGCCTGCACAGTGGTAACAAGGCATGATGGATCCATGTTCTCATTCTGTTTACGCCAAATTCTGACTCTACCATCTGAATGTCTCAACAGAAATCGAGACTCATCAGACCAGGCAACATTTTTCCAGTCTTCAACTGTCCAATTTTGGTGAGCTCGTGCAAATTGTAGCCTCTTTTTCCTATTTGTAGTGGAGATGAGTGGTACCCGGTGGGGTCTTCTGCTGTTGTAGCCCATCCGCCTCAAGGTTGTGCGTGTTGTGGCTTCACAAATGCTTTGCTGCATACCTCGGTTGTAACAAGTTATTTCAGTCAGCTTCTATCAGCTTGAATCAGTCGGCCCATTCTCCTCTGACCTCTAGCATCAACAAGGCATTTTCGCCCACAGGACTGCCGCATACTGGATGTTTTTCCCTTTTCACACCATTCTTTGTAAACCCTAGAAATGTTTGTGCGTGAAAATCCCAGTAACTGAGCAGATTGTGAAATACTCAGACCGGCCCGTCTGGCACCAACAACCATGCCACGCTCAAAATTGCTTAAATCACCTTTCCCATTCTGACATTCAGTTTGGAGTTCAGAAGATTGTCTTGACCAGGACCACACCCCTAAATGCATTGAAGCAACTGCCATGTGATTGGTTGATTAGATAATTGCATTAATGAGAAATTAAACAGGTGTTCCTAATAATCCTTTAGGTGAGTGTATATATACACTTCAATTTCTGTGCATTGTTTATTTTTTAAATAACCTGATGTGTTGGGATATGAAATTAAAAGGAATAGTTCTTGACATTGCTTATTTTTTAATGACAGGTTTGACAGGCAATTTGAAAAACAAACTATTGTGTATAGTTTGGAAAAAAATAATTATATAGATAAATAACGTTTTATAAATAATAAATAGCCATTTACAACATAATTTAAATATCATTTGACAACATAATTTAAATGAACAGTACATAAATTAAAGTGTGTATGTCAGGTTAAAATTTTTTTTTAGATATATTAAATAAGGTTTAGATGTCTGAGTGAAAATGTAATTATCATTAAAATTATTACTGTAATTGCTCTACAGTAAGATTTATAACCATTTCTGTCAAGATGTTATTTTTAAAACACAGCTGAGCTGTGACGTCAGAAGAGGGAGACATGCGAAAAAAGTTCTATTCAAGTATGGAGAGTTTTGAGTCTGAGGAGATCCAAAATCCCCCTCAAACCTACGATGGCCCACAGCCATACAATTTTGAGCATCCCAGGCGTAAGACAGATGAGGAGCCAAACAGAAATTTAAATAATTCCTATCGAAGAAACATAAATATCTGGTGTGAAGAGAACCAGTGGAGAGTTGGTCAGGTGTCTGATCGCGGGCGCGATCGAACAGTGGAAACATTAAAAACATACTCCGTCATAAGGGGCTGTTTACACCTGGCCACTTCATGCGTTTTCTCAGATGGGATAGCTATCTGATCGTGAAAAGACCAGCTGTAAATGCCCTCCGAAACGCATTTGAGACGGATTTGAATCCGATCACTCACACCACTTCAGGAGGAGGTCTGGGCCACATTCTAGACGAAACTGGACAAGTGTATGCATCTGGTTGTTGAAACCACATTCGTAAATTGTACTCCTCACAAAAATGCTAAAAAAATAAGCGTGTGAGAGCGTGTTATAGGCTATATGTAATGTTATAGCCAGATATGATGACGCTACTGGAACACGCATCACCGCAGATTAAAAGCTGAGCATCTATTCATCAAGCCAACGTGCAAACTAACGCAAATCAAAGTGAAAGTAAGTCACAGAAGCTTAACACACAATCATCATCATTAAAAGTAAAGAAATGAAATGATCTTACCAGGGCTGTTATTGCTCTCTCTTATTGTGATTTTGAAATTTTAGCTGATGATGATAAATAAAATGCAGCTCATATCTGTTGCTTTCGGTGAAGTGCACTCCATTAAATCTGCATATAGCGCGGGAATTGAAGATCAGATTTAAATCCGTTTCGCAAAAACACATTTATGTGACCAGGTGTAAATGGAATAGTTTAAAATCGTATAAATCAGATAGCTATCCGATCTGAAGTGGCCAGGTGTAAACAGCCCCGTTCATACAGGACATCGTTCAAACCGCAAAGCAGGAGACACACAGACACTCCCAGTCCCAGGCACACACACAGGGGTACGCGTTCAGACCGGGGAAACATTGGGGACAGTCACATAAACATCTGACCGATCTGACAGATAACAGCTGTGGTAGCCTACAACTCAGCTCCTACATTTTTCTCAGCGACCTGGGGAGACGTCTCCCTCTTATGACGTCAAGCGGTTCGTTTGGGGGGAGGGGCAGTTTTAAGTGAGTACTGAAAATAACGAACTTTTTCATCTTATATTCTGCCTTTAGGTATCGAAAAACATACAAAACAATACATCAATTTGTCAAACGTGTATTTCCCCTAACTATTTTGTGTTAATGCGATGTAAAAAAGCTTTTTGCGTAGTGGTGGCCACTAGCGGTACGAACCGTCAGCAGCGATAAGGTAAAGCTAAGAGTGCTCCAGACCAACCTTACGAACGTATGACTTACAGAAGGTATACTTAACTAAGAAGGTTTCGGAAAACACGTATTAACGATAAGGTACTTCTTAAGGTACAACTTAAGAACGACGTAGCGTTAAGGTAGTTTCGGAGAACGCAGCCCTGGAGCACTCGTGCGTCATGCACTGACCCGGGCCAGCCCAAGTAGGTGTCAATGAAGCGGCCCTGATGGTCACAAACAGCCTGCAGAATTATGGACGGAAACAGTTTCCTGTTCCTGTAGCTCTGACCATCAGGGCCGCTTGGAGGCTTGATGCGGACATGGCAGCCGTCGATTGCTCCTGCAGCTTTCAAGAAAGCTCTGTGTCTGGCCAGCCCTGCAAACCCACGGCAAACTGCCTCCAGGTCTTCTGGGGTGTTGGGGAACCGAATGACCTGGTGGCGGATGGCCACCACCTCCTCAGCGACCCGGTGGACAATGCGGTGGACAGTGGAACGAGTTATATCAAATGCTCTGGAGACGACCCTGTATGATGTACCACAAGCCAGCCAGAAAAGAAATACCAGGGTCTCTATTGTGGAACACCATCCGTGTTGCCGTTCACTTCTCAACAGGTCCAGCAGCACTCTCAGGGCCTCCCTGCTCAGCCGAAAATCAGGTCGAGTGTCCAAGTCATCAAAAAACCTGTAGTACAGGGGTCTGGTCTGATTTAGAGAAAAAAACAAAAGAGAAATTGTTTAGAGTTGTGACAAAGTAATTGTTGGATGATATAGTGATACTTAAACTACTTTTAGTAAGTATAAATTCCACATTGGGGAAATCTAAGTAGTTATATAAACCTTACTTATGTACAAGTGTTATCTTGCATATTTGTATTTAATTTACTTAAGATATGAAGAGTAAAAGTACAGTAATGTATTCTGCATAAAAAAACTCCTTGTCAGGGTTTTTAGATATGTTGTTGCATTCATATTACTGCTTGGCTATGTGTATATTGCATTTTAATTCTGATTATGTTGAAGGTTGTTATATTTAAAGTAATTTACAATTTACTGTTGAGTAGTTTACTACACAACAATGCATCATATTGTAAAATACCATGGTTTTATAGTGTTGCTGTCCTGTGAGAGATTAAATAAACCCTCATTACTTCACATTTGTATGTGAATACTTAACTAATGTACTTGCTTACAGTCAACCACAGGTTATTTTGAAAATGAAATGAGCTCAATTTTAAGGAATTGTTGCTATCCAGATGTGTGCCATATAAAAGGTTGCATCCGAAGGTGAGCGGGAGTAGCCTACCTTATATATATATTAAAGAGGTATATTTCACTGTATTTATTTAAGAGGTATATTTCACTGAGTTTATTTGTTGTTTTGTGTTTTATGCTTCAACTGCGTTAAAACAAAGCACGCTAGAAACATGCCTGAATAAGATCACCATGATCAAGAGAATAAACTCCATAAAAATCGCATCTTCGTAAGGTAGCCTATAACTAAACATTTGAACAGCTTTATGTGTAATTGTGTATTTTGTATTTGTAGCCTATCATAACATGACTCAAGTACACCCAATACTTGTGTAATGTTACTCCAGCAATTAAGAACGCAACTTCGTAATTGGGATGTAGCAAACCAGTTTACTTTACCTGGCCACGGTCTTGACAAAGCCGGAGATACATCACCCGGCGCCATCTCCTCCAGTAAAACATAAAATAAAAAAATAATTAAATGACGAAATCTTGCTCCATATTTTTTTAATAAATGCCGCGTATAGGATGGCAGCTCTCCTATTGCACCGTTGCTAGGCGACAGCATAATGGGGAACACCTGGTGGCAATTACAAATCCTAAGGCTAGACTCGGAGCGCCCTTCGAATGCTGGGAAGGCTGGGTCCTTCGAAGGACGCAGCCTTCACTTTGGGACAGCTTTTGTCTGGATTGGATTCATGATGATGATCAAAACACAGATGGAGTACGTCTAATTGATCAACTCCCCCAAATGAGCTGTATTTTGTGCCATTTCTAATGATACCCTGGTGAAGGAGAGGGAGCAGTCTTCCGTCGCTAAGCAAACTGAGAGATAGCTCGCCAGACTGTTCCCCAGACAGCAACATAGTGTCGGCCCAGATCCGGTGAACTGGGGATCATGTTAACTGGGGGAACGCACGCAGATAGTTTTACCTGGATTTCCAGCAGATGTTAGACGGCTACAGATTCGTCACATACCATTTTTCACGGATCAATGACTAAAAACGTATGTTTCACCAATTGTACACACTGGTATGCATAACAAAGCGTTATGTTTTTGTAGTGTATATTCCTGCGTATTTGATGCAATTTCAAAGAAGTTCAACATACTTTAGTGTCAAGCTCAGAAACCACGCCTATGTTAACATGGGGCATTCAGTTTCATTGCATGAACAGACTTGTCAGTCACTTCAAGACATGTAAGAATTTTCTTCTCAACATTATTGTATATTTTCTTTAGTATGTTGTCATGAGTTATAAGTAAGGGTTAATGCCCGACGAGGTGTCCATTATCAGGTTTTAATGGACGACGGCGAGGCGTGAACCATCCGACGCGCAGCGTCCATTAGTCCATTAAAACCTGATAATGGACACCTCGAAGGGCATTAACCCGCTTATACCATGGTTACTTACGAAAGAAAGAAATATTTAATCAATTAATAATACTTTAATGTGTTTTAGAGTAAAAATCGTGAGGGTTTTTATTTATTAAGTCGAGCGCACTATTTAATATCTCCCGTATACAGGCGTTGCCAAGCAACGTGGCCACAGCGACCCGAGTCCGACCGCAGCCGTTGATCAGTGAGTTTGAGCCAGCGGCGCAATCATTTAGAACTGTCATCAGGCAAATTGACGGGACGCCTTTCCTAGGTGTCCATTATCACTTTTTAACGGATACCCTGCAGCCAATCAGAATCGAGTATTCACCCACACCATGGTATAATCACAAATAACTACAGATGTAGATTAAATTAAAGTAACTAGGCTGCCTAAAAGAAACATAAATGCAAAGTAATTTACAGTGGGTACGAAAAGTATTCAGACCCCCTTAAATTTTTCACTCTTTGTTATATTGCAGCCATTTGCTAAAATCATTTAAGTTCATTTTTTCCTCATTATTGTATACACAGCACCCCATATTGACAGAAAAACACAGAATTGTTGACATTTTTGCACATTTATTAAAAAAGAAAAACTGAAATATCACATGGTCCTAAATATTCAGACCCTTTGCTCAGTATTTAGTAGAAGCACCCTTTGATCTAATACAGCCATGAGTCTTTTGGGAAAGATGCAACAAGTTTTTCACACCTGGATTTGGGTATCCTCTGCCATTCCTGGGAAAAGTGTATTCTATCTTGTGGTTATTGATCATGATTCCTCCATCTATAAAGGTCTGTTAACAAAGTGAAGGGGGTGGATTGGAATCCACTGCTTCAATGTACTGTATATGTAATGAGTGATTGTAATCAAGGTATTGATCAATATTTTTCCTTTTAAATATCAAATGAGTTTAATGACTTCTCTGGAGATTTTACTTTGTTGTGGAAGTTACCAGTGTGATTACTGAAATATTCTTTTCATGTATTCTTTAATGTCTGTATTTGATATTTGAATGCAGTAACAGTGCTTGCTCATTTATCCCGGCTTCTAGAAATGAAATAAGGACATGTTTTGTGTTTGAGAAAGGTCTTCAACATGTTAAAACACATTGGGGTCATTGAAGTCTATAGTACTGTCATATGATGGTCACACACATCTTACTGTAAGTAAATATTTAAAAAAATTAGAGGAGGGAGTAAAAAAAAAAAGTAAAACAGGAAAAAAAAATTTGTGTGTGTGTTGTACTGTGTAGTACATGAATGAATAAAAATGTGCCAATGTATCCATTGGTTGTGTGTTTTGTGTTCATCATCTGAAAATGTTTGTGAGGGGGGGGGGGGGGGGGACCACAAGCAACATAACTTACCAGTTTTGGAAATGTTGTTTTGAATTTATTGCACCAGTGTGTAAGACTATGTTGTAGTGTGTGTGATTTTGAGGGCTTGTGTGTCCTGTCTGAAGGCAAAGTTTGGTTTTTCAGCAAGAGTGAATGGTTTTGAGTGTAGAGCTTCATTTTGACCTAAAAATAGGATGTTTGGGGAATTGGGTGAGACATTATGGATTTGTGTTTACTGTTTTGAGAATACGAGGCATAGTTTCAAGAAATGTGTTTAAGCAATCGAGAAAAACTGTAATACAACACTCTGATACAAATATGCAGATAGATCTTTAAAAGCCCCTTTTAAACATTCAGTATTTGACCTTTAACCCTTACCGAAAATCCAGCATGACAGTCCTTTATGTGCCACTTTGGGTCTCATTCACTAATCATCCATACACAAAAATAAAAAATTTGTGTGTGTGAAATCTGCATACAAAATTTTCACAAACAAATCATGATTCATCAATAACTTTCATTCTAAAATGTATTTTAAATTTTCAAATTTTTTTTAGGAACAACCGAAACCACTCAAATGCAAAAATCACATAGTCTTGGTGGCCTTATATTCATGTTAAAGGGTTCCTATTTCTTTTTCACTTTTTCAACTCAGTGTGTAATGTTGCTGTTTGAGCATATAAAAGATCTGCAAGGTTACAAAGCTCAAAGTCCACTCCAAAGGGAGATATTCTCAAACATTGACTCTGTTTTCTTTGGTTTTGTAAGAAAATGACATTTTAAAGCAATCTTTCTCATGGTTAGTTACCATTATTTTTAAAAAAAAGTAGTTTCTTGTACAAAGACCAATTTTTTTACTGTGAAAACGCTATATTATAAATGTCTAAATATTATTTGGAAATTATTTAGTTTATTGCGTAAAGTACGGATATTTTTATTCAATTAATGGATTTTTCTATCCATCATAGCACTGTACTGTTAGATATATTTATTTAGTTGTATGTATTTTAATCTAATTTACATTTTAATTGTACTTATATATATATATATATATATATATATGTATATATATATATATATATATATATATATATATACACTCACCTAAAGGATTATTAGGAACACCATACTAATACTGTGTTTGACCCCCTTTCGCCTTCAGAACTGCCTTAATACTACATGGCATTGATTCAACAAGGTGCTGAAAGCATTCTTTACAAATGTTGGCCCATATTGATAGGATATCATCTTGCAGTTGATGGAGATTTGTGGGATGCACATCCAGGGCACGAAGCTCCCGTTCCACCACATCCCAAAGATGCTCTATTGGGTTGAGATCTGGTAACTGTGGGGGCCATTTTAGTACAGTGAACTCATTGTCATGTTCAAGAAACCAATTTGAAATGATTCGAGCTTTGTGACATGGTGCATTATCCTGCTGGAAGTAGCCATCAGAGGATGGGTACATGGTGGTCATAAAGGGATGGACATGGTCAGAAACAATGCTCAGGTAGGCCGTGGCATTTAAACGATGCCCAATTGGCACTAAGGGGCCTAAAGTGTGCCAAGAAAACATCCCCCACACCATTACACCACCACCAGCCTGCACAGTGGTAAGAAGGCATGATGGATCCATGTTCTCATTCTGTTTACGCCAAATTCTGACTCTACCATCTGAATGTCTCAACAGAAATCGAGACTCATCAGACCAGGCAACATTTTTCCAGTCTTCAACTGTCCAATTTTGGTGAGCTCGTGCAAATTGTAGCCTCTTTTTCCTATTTGTAGTGGAGATGAGTGGTACCCGGTGGGGTCTTCTGCTGTTGTAGCCCATCCGCCTCAAGGTTGTGCGTGTTGTGGCTTCACAAATGCTTGCTGCATAACTCGGTTGTAACGAGTGGTTATTTCAGTCAAAGTTGCTCTTCTATCAGCTTGAATCAGTCGGCCCCTTCTCCTCTGACCTCTAGCATCAACAAGGCATTTTCGCCCACAGGACTGCCGCATACTGGATGTTTTTCCCTTTTCACACCATTCTTTGTAAACCCTAGAAATGGTTGTGCGTGAAAATCCCAGTAACTGAGCAGATTGTGAAATACTCAGACCGGCCCGTCTGGCACCAACAACCATGCCATGCTCAAAATTGCTTAAATCACCTTTCTTTCCCATTCTGGCATTCAGTTTGGAGTTCAGGAGATTGTCTTGACCAGGACCACACCCCTAAATGCATTGAAGCAACTGCCATGTGATTGGTTGATTAGATAATTGCATTAATGAGAAATTGAACAGGTGTTCCTAATAATCCTTTAGGTGAGTATATATATATATATATAGTTTTGTCTTTAAAAAAAATTTCTCTGTAAATAACGTATAAATAACAAAGAAAAAAGTATAATACATCATTATGCACTGTGGTACTGAAGTACCTTGAAATAAATTGTAGTTGTACACATAAAATGGTACACAAAAATGTTAATCATATAGTACTGTCACTGTTGTATATATCATTGCATGTAAGGCATGTACTGTGTCTCAGGACTACAGGCTGGATTTCGGTCTTTGGGGCGACTGCACGGACTGCTCTTGGCACGGTGGAGTCGCATCGATACAGGAGAGTGCAGGAGACGAGGTGTGGGGGGTCGTGTCATGTTTCCCAAAACCATTCTTTCATCTTTAAAGATTATAACTTTTCAAATTTCTGATCAGTATCATATTGGATATTACACCCTTTCCACAGAAAACAAACAAACTCAAATCAGTATTTCATGTCCATTTATTTATTTTGTAAATAGATGTGTATCATGCTGATTTACTGCACATTATCTCCTAAATACATAAAGTGGAAAAAATAACTGTTAATACTTTTGTCAAGATAAAATAATATACTGGTTAAAAAAAGCCATGATATCTGCTTCCATCATCTGCTTAATCACATGAACACATATAGTAACCAATATATTGTGCATCCCTATTACACAATGTACAAAGCATATATATATGTTGGATATGTTTTACACAGGAACTAAAATATCTGCATTTAGGCATGCATTACGAATCTTCACATGTTTCAGACAGGAACAGGTTCATGAAGGAGTGTACAGCCCATTACAGGTCAAAGTATAAATGAAAGAAGAGTCGCTTCTTTGCCGGACGTACAAAATGAACAATTTCAGACCCTGTCGACCTTCACCACAGTATAAAAAGGTATATTTCACTGTCATTAAAATGCTGACAGAGCAAACTAAGACATAGGGCCCTATTTTAAAGATCTGAAACGCAAGTGTCAAAGCGCAAAGCGCAAGTAACTTTGTGGGCGGGTCTTGGCGCTGTTGCTATTTTCCCGGTGGGATAAATGACTCTTGCGCCAGGCGCAAATCTAAAATGGGTTGGTCTGAAGTAGCTTCATTATTCATAGGTGTGGTTTGGGCGTAACGTGAAATAAACCAATCAGAGCGTCATCTCACATTCCCTTTAAGAGCAGGCGCGCTTGTTCTAAAGCGGATTCCTATTATAACGGCGGATTTGCCAGGAGCGGTTCACAGCTGAGGAGAGCAACGCTGAACACGCCTCCTTTTTTGCGCTGAACCGCCCAGGGAGCGCAAGTTCATTCCCTAGTTTAGCGACGTGCTTCTGTGGAGGGAAAAACGCGCTTTGCGCGGGTGCAAAATAGGAATGATACATGCGTCGGTGTACAAAGTCAATTGCGCTGGGTGCAAGATAGGGCCCATAAAGTTTAATTACACATCACAAAGTGAACAACCCACCTCTCTGATCAAATATTAAGTGTTTTAAAGTGTAACATAACTGGAGATTCAGATGTTCTCAATATATTTGTCTTTTAATTGGTAACTGTCTAGTTACATACTGTAACTATAATGATAAGTGTCAATGAAGAGTCTCTTATTCATATATTGACTTTGTTTATCTCTTCTCATTCTTCCTCAAGGTTGTGTGTTTAGGGGCTCAACAGAACAGCTTGCCTCAAAACTACATACAGAAGCTTCTTTCACTGGAGACAAACAACTACAGCGGCACTTCCATACTGGACCAGATTACAGACATCGAGAAATGACCTGCAGGAAATCATGTGTATTTATACCTTACTTATCAAGTTCATTAATAATAAATACATAGGTTTTAACCTTTGTGTTAGGTTGAAATCTTTTGTAATATGATTTGAACAGAAGATACACAGATTGTTACAAACTACATTATTATGTAAAATGAAGTACCAGTACAAATGTCAAAAGAAACAAAAGGTTTCTTTGTTTAATTGTGGATGAAGGATTGTATAATTCTGTAGAGTTACACAAACACATCTGTGTGTGTGATGATCATTTTGAGTTTGTGTCTGTTGAATATGATGTGTCTGTAGTGGCTCTTTATTCACCATCAGCTGATCCAGAGAAGCTCAGAGTAACATCTAATACCTGTAGGTAAAACACAGTCAAATGTGTTCGACATTAATGCATCATCCACTTTACAACAACTATAACAAACTATATATCACTATTAGTGAGAGATAATAACCCTGATACACAGAGTCAACTACAGTTGATAGATCTGTAAAAGCCATTTTAAACATTCAGCATTGGACCTTTGACTCTTATCCATAATAATACTCTGTGTCAGATTTCTTTTATGATAACAAAAGTGCCAAGTGGTGATACATATTTATATTTCTATTACAAAAGGACAAAAGCAGAATTATTTTAAAATACACCACTTTGTTAAAAAAAATATTGCAAATTATTATATTCTTGTTTTGAAAAAAAAATTGAATTTTTTTTGGCCATATCAAAAATGAATGCATTTATGGGTTAAAACTCAAACATGATCTTCATCATTAAACTCTGCTTAATATCAAAAATTATTAGCAACCAATTCATATATAACAATTACTAATATATAACAAAAGTAACAACATTACTCACACAAGCGTCTTCAATTCATAATGTGGATCATCCTTTAGATCAGAGAGCAGCTTCACATCTGATTCTCTTAGATTATTTCCAGTCAGTCTCAGTGTTCTCAGGTGTGAGGGGTTTGATCTCAGAGCTGAAGTCAGAGCAGCAAAACCTTCATCTGTCACTCCACAATCACTCAACCTGTAGAGAACAATGAAACTCTTCAGTCTCTCAGTTCAGGATTTACAACTCAGACAAGCAAGAGCTTCACAATCAGAAAGAAGGACTTAATCCACGACAAGATTAACAGGTCCAGTCTAGAAACCCACTTCTGCATGGTGCTTTTAATGAATCAATATCATTAAAATTTTTGAATCTTATAATTTGTTTTACGCAAGTATGACAAAATCCTCAAAACAACACATTACATACATTCAAATCAATGTTTCATGTCCAATTATTTTTTGTTTGGTAAGTAGTGCTGTAATAAGCGGGGTAATTCCCACTTTTCATCGGTATGCAAATTATACAACTATTATTACTTAATATCAGGATGGACAGAGAAATGCTATTCAGCCATATCTAGACTCCTCGTCTCTGAAAGCCAATAACCATCTGGAACTGAGGAACCATGTTCAACAGCAGACTCACAAACCACATGTGTTTGCAAAACACCTGATCAGCTTCACAACATCTCTAAGAAATGAAGAAACCTCACCTGTGTTGTTTGAAAAACATTTTTGTAACAGGTATTTGTTTCTTCATTTTTACACTCAATACATGTGCATAAAACTCTACAGATGATCCTTCATCCCTGTCAGAACTGATACAACTATAAACTATTTGAGAATATTTCATTGTGAGTATCAGTGAGTGTTTGATTCTCAGAGAGATGATTTACCTCAGTGTCTCCAGTTTACAGTGAGGATCTTTCAGTCCATCAGAGAGCAGATTCACTCCTGATGTTCCTAGTTTATTTCCAGCCAGATCCAGTTCTCTCAGGTGTGAGGGGTTTGATCTCAGAGCTGAAGCCAGAGCAGCAAAACCTTCATCGGTCACTCCACAATAACTCAACCTGTAGAGAACAATGACAGTCTTCAGTCTCTCAGTTCAGGATCTACAGGTCAGATAAGCAGGAATGAGCACCGCAAAATCCTCAACACATCTGAATATGAATAACGTTCCAGAAAAAAGTACTGAAAAACTTCTGTAAAATATGAATAGGATAATATCGTACATTTGAATTATTCTTTGTATATTCATATTTTTTACTGACTTAACTGCCTTAACTTTCTATATCCACCCTTTTCCTAACGAACCTACTGCGTTTTAGATTATGGGAGGCACTTCAGGTTTCAGTTCCACACAGAAAGACTGAAACAAATCATTTCAAATCATAAGGTTGCGGTAAATAATCCTTATCCATCAGTTTGACTAAATGAACTGTGAAATTCTTTAATGATCTATTTTCAGATGTCAAGAGAATAATATGATGTGGTGTGACAAGAGTATCTGTGGAAACAGCTCTTTTCAGTCACTGCTCTCTTTTCCTCCTGATTATTTTAGTTTTCTTTGTATTCCACTGTAACAGTCTGAAAAAGACAACATATATTGCCCATTTGTGATCTGCTCTCCTGAATTACTGTAAGATAGCCTATATCCCATGAATAATTCACTAGAATGCATTAAGAATCTCTTGTTTTTCTCCCCAAATCCTTGCGTCTCTTTCCAGGTTTGTTTTCACATGGATGCTTTAAAATGTAATTGCCTCCCCTTTTCATGTCTAATATCTATAAGCAGTATTATCTATCTAGGATTTTTTTAAGCAGGTAAATACAATATTCATATGTCAAATGACAGAAATCACTTTGAAATAGTATCACTCAGTGTTACTGTCATGAGCATTGGTTTCATTGTGTTTTGGTTTATTGGTTCTGTTCCTGTTTGCCTGTGTTCCCGATCCTTGTTGACTTTTATGGTTACCGATTATGCCTTTGTTTGTTTCCATAGTTACCCATCAGTTCCTTTTTAATTAAATTAATTCATGACATATATCACTTCGGTCAATAAAACCTATTTAGTTTGAATGAATGTTAGTATATTTCGATAATAAATATTATTTTATGTTTTGTTATCTTAAACCCCCAGATTGTCAGGTGGTGCAACTGTCCGAACTAATGAACAAACTTAAGAAACTATTTAAAATTGTGTTTTAATAATTAAAAATGTAAAACAAAATATGTTATGTTATCTAAATGCTATGTTATGTAAATACTATGTTATCATTTTTGGTTTGAAACCTTTCATGTAAACAAATGTTATAAATATCAGTAGTTTTAAAGCTGTTGAGATAGTTGAAAAACATTTGTCCAACAATTTGTATATTCTCAAATGTCAGGGTGGCACAATTGCAAACATGGCTATTTTATTATGAATTGACAAGGTAATAACAGTAAAGACGACAATGCATCATCCAGAGGAGCTCGACTGATCCTTATGGCAGAGTGAAAATGTTTGTAGATCTCTCTCAAATACTGGTAAAAATTAATTTTCTAGTTTCAAGTATGGGTAGGTTGGTACACTTTCCATACATACAACTAATTGGAAAAAAAGACAAAAAATGAATTTAATCACTTTGAAATGTTATTTAACAACTCTAACTTGTTTAAACTCATTGTTGATGACATAAAAATGTGCATTACATCAGTTTTGAAAAGATTTGTATTTGGAAGCTTTATTTGTCAATGAAACATTTATGGCCCTGAATTTCCATTGTCCATTATCAGTTCTCGTTTATGCTTATGATCTCTTGCGTGTCTATTTTGATTTGTTTGATTTGATAAAGACTGTTCATTTTGGATACTCCTTTGTTTCTTTGTGCAATTAATACTGCCATGTTACAGTTACAGTTAATGAACATTTTTTATTAAGGCAACGTGTTACATATTACAGACACATACTGTAACTACAGTGATATTTAACATCCGTATTATTGCTGCAGAAATAATCCAGCTTTTGGGTTCCTATTTCTTTTTCACTTTTTCAACTCAGTGTGTAATGTTGCTGTTTGAGCATATAAAAGATCTGCAAGGTTACAAAGCTCAAAGTCCACTCCAAAGGGAGATATTCTCAAACATTGACTCTGTTTTCTTTGGTTTTGTAAGAAAATGGCATTTTGAAGCAATCTTTCTCATGGTTAGTTACCATTATTTTTAAAAAAGTAGTTTCTTGTACAAAGACCAATTTTCTTACTGTGAAAAAGCTATATTATAAATGTCTAAATATTATTTGGAAATTATTTAGTTTATTACGTAAAGTACGGATATTTTTATTCAATTAATGGATTTTTCTATCCATCATAGCACTGTACTGTTAGATATATTTATTTAGTTGTATGTATTTTAATCTAATTTACATTTTAATTGTATATATATATATATATATATATATATATATAGTTTTGTCTTTAAAAAATGTCTCTTTAAACATACTGTAAATAACGTATAAATAACAAACAAAAAAGTATAATACATCATGTGCGTGAAAATCCCAGTAACTGAGCAGATTGTGAAATACTCAGACCGGCCCTTCTGGCACCAACAACCATGCCACGCTCAAAATTGCTTAAATCACCTTTCTTTCCCATTCTGACATTCAGTTTGGAGTTCAGGAGATTGTGTTGACCAGGACCACACCCCTAAATGCATTGAAGCAACTGCCATGTGATTGGTTGATTAGATAATTGAATTAATGAGAAATTGAACAGGTGTTCCTAATAATCCTTTAGGTGAGTGTAAATATATATATATATATATCGTTTTGTCTTTTAAAAAAAAATGTCTCTTTAAACATACTGTAAATAACATATAAATAACAAACAAAAAAGTATAATACATCATTATGCACTGTGGTACTGAAGTACCATGAAATAAATTGTAGTTGTACACATAAAATGGTACACAAATATGTTAATCATATAGTACTGTCACTGTTGTATATATCATTGTCTTGTAAGGCATGTACTGTGTCTCAGGACTACAGGCTGGATTTCGGTCTTTGGGGCGACTGCACGGACTGCTCTTGGCACGGTGGAGTCGCATCGATACAGGAGAGTGCCGGAGACGAGGTGTGGGGGGGTCGTGTCATGTTTCCCAAAACCAGTCTTTAATCTTTAAAGATTATAACTTTTCAAATTTCTGATCAGTATCATATTGGATATTACACCCTTTCCACAGAAAACAAACAAACTCAAATCAGTATTTCATGTCCATTTATTTATTTTGTAAATAGATGTGTATCATGCTGATTTACTGCACATTATCTCCTAAATACACTGTAACTACAGTGATATTTAACATCCGTATTATTGCTGCGGAAATAATCAAGCTTTTGGGTTATTCATGGTTTGTTGTAGTAATTTATTAATGCCTTTACACTTTTAAATGTCCTTTTAATGTTCAATGGTTGAAGGGTGAGCAGAATAATGTCATCTCATTGTGCCCGGATGTTGAAAATTTGTATTATTTATATTTATTTCATAGAGCGAACCTTTTGCTGATTGTTTACAGTTTAAAGGAACTTACTCCCATAATTATTGATATCAGAAATTGGATCCGAGCAAAGGATCATGGGGCATTGGAAAAGAAGGATAGCTGTGCAAGTGTTATCTTATATTACTTCTCAATTATTAAGACAAATTCCTGTGAGATCATCTGAATTTGATTCAGTCATATTTCCACCTATTTTAGTGTATCCTGTGAGTAAAGGTCCTAAATGTAGAGATGAAGACAGGTGAACGAAACGTCACCGATCAGTTGATCTAATCAGCACTGATCTGGGCCTGCAGAAACTAGGTTCGACACTCCTGATTTATTTGATCAGCAGCCATGTAAAAAGGATAATGTACAGTTGGTCTACACTAGGGTTGGGTATCGTTCGAATTTTAACGATTCCGATTTGATTCTGCTTATTGGTTGCTAATTTCAATTCCAATATAAGGTAAAAAAATAAAAATAATAATAAAAACCTTAGATATAATTTACATTTATTCCAAGTCCTATTGCAAAACATTTCGTTGTGGCTGAATACCATGAACAAAAAATTACAGGATAAAGAACTTTAGTTTAAAATCCTAAACCTATGGTTTAAAAATCCCATAAAAACAAGCCTAAATAATATACATTTCAAGCATTATTAAAGACAAGTGAACTCACCAAATAAATAAAAAAACTAATAAAAAATGAGCAATCGCAAAAATAAAATAGAACTTTACAAAGATATAATTAAAATTCTTTTCCACATTAGTTTGCAAATGATACAAAACTCTATTTTTCAGATGAGACAGTGATGATGGACAGAGAAATGCTATTCAGCCATATCTAGACTCCTTGTCTCTGAAAGCAATAACCATCTGGAACTGAGGAGCCATGTTCAACAGCAGACTCACAAACCACATGTGTTTGCAAAACACCTGATCAGCTTCACAACATCTCTAAGAAATAAAGAAACCTCACCTGTGTTGTTTGAAAAACATTTTTGTAACAGGTATTTCTCTTCCCTTTTTACACACGATACATGTTGATAAAACTCTACAGATGATCCTACATCCCTGTCAGAACTGATACAACTATAAACTATATAGGAATATTTCATTGTGAGTATCAGTGAGTGTGCGACTCTCAGAGAGATGATTTACCTCAGTGTCTCCAGTTTACAGTGAGGATCTTTCAGTCCATCAGAGAGCAGATTCACTCCTGAGGCTCTTAGTTTATTTCTCGACAGATCCAGCTCTCTCAGGTGTGAGGGGTTTGATCTCAGAGCTGAAGCCAGAGCAGCAAAACCTTTAAATGTCACTCCACAATAATTCAACCTGTAGAGAACAATGACACACTTCAGCCTCTCAGTTCAGGATACACAGCTTAGATAAGCAGGAGCTTCACAATCAGAAAGAAGGACTTAATCCATGACACGATTAACAGGTCCAGTCTAGAAACCCACTTCTACATGGTGCTTGAGGAGGTTAATTTCAATATCATTAAAATATTAGAAATTTTTTATTTGTTTTATGCGAGTATGACAAAATCCTCCAAACAACACATTACATAAATTCAAATCAATGTTTCATGTCCAATTATTTTTTGTTTGGTAATTATTGCTGTAATAAGCAGGGTAATTCCCACTTTTCATCGGTATGCAAATTATACAACTATTATTACTTAATATCAGGATGGACAGAGAAATGCTATTCAGCCATATCTAGACTCCTCGTCTCTGAAAGCCAATAACCATCTGGAACTGAGGAACCATGTTCAACAGTGAACTCACAAACCACATGTGTTTGCAAAACACCTGATCAGCTTCACAACATCTCTAAGAAATGAAGAAACCTCACCTCACCTGTTGTGTATGTGATGTTTTATACATCAAATACAAACAGGTATTTGACTTTCCTTTTTACACTCGATACATGTGCATAAAACTCTACAGATGATCCTACATCCCTGTCAGAACTGATACAACTATAAACTATTTGAGAATATTTCATTGTGAGTATCAGTGAGTGTGCGACTCTCAGAGAGATGATTTACCTCAATATCTCCAGTTTACAGTGAGGATCTTTCAGTCCAGCAGAGAGCAGATTCACTCCTGAGTCTTCTAGTTTATTTCCAGTCAGATCCAGCTCTCTCAGGTGTGAGGGGTTTGATCTCAGAGCTGAAGCCAGAGCAGCAAAACCTTCATCTTTCACACCACAATAAGTCAAACTGTGGATTAAAAATCGAAATAAAAAAACATATTATAAATTATAACATAAATTAAAAATATTTTTTTAAAATGTGAAACCTACAAATATAAATAATTTGTAATCTTATCAAAAGTTTATGAATGACTAGCCGCAATGAAATGAAATGAAGTCACTTAATTTATTGTCAACTACTAGCGTATAGGCCTACAGAAACAGTGATGATTAATCAAAGCTTTACTGGCATGATTGTCTGGCATTTCAAATTTTTAAAGATATATATGGTGCCTCAAGTAGGCCTATTAAAATGGATACTACAGAATGTTAATAGTGTAGAGAGATAAATGAAATAAAGCAGGAACTTTAAAATGTTTAAATATGAACAAAAACATTACAGATAAGTCAATCAGTTTAAAACACTTTGGGATAAGACGAATAATTTTATTTATTTATTTTTTATTTTTTTAGTGTACAGTACCTGTCAAAGATTGGGAAACATTCCATTTTTATGTTTTTAAAAGGCTTCTTATGCTCATCAAGGCTTTATTTACTTGATCAAAAATACAGTAAAAACAGTAACTTATAAATACATTGTAAACTGTAATTTATTCCTGTGATTAAAGCTGAATTTCCAGCAACATTAGCCTACTTAGTCTTCAGTATCACATGATCCTTCATAAATCATTCTAATATGATGATTTGTTGCTTAAGAAACATTTATGATTATTATCAATGTTAAAAACAGTTGTGCTGCTTCATATTTGTGTGAAAATGGTGACACTTTTTTCAGGATTCTGTGATGAACAAAGTTCAATGAACAGCATTTTTTTTTTTTGCATTTATTAAATGTATTAAAGGATTTATTTAAAGAGGGTTAGGGTTATCTAACACTAGGTTAATCTAACCCTAACCCCTTCATTAAATAGAAAACTTTTGTAACATTATAATTGTCTTAACTGTCACTTTGAATCAATTTTAATAAATGTAATCACCGCTCTCTGCTTCTTTCTAAAGCGCGTGCGCTCCCGTGGCGTCTGTCGTTGCTATGCAACTATTACTTGCCCTCTCCTCAACGATGAGGAAGTTTCAGTAATGGATTTCCATCAGCGAAAAAACGCTTGCTTTTAGCTCTGCTCCAAAAAGAATTTACGAAGAAGATAAAAAACAACAACAGTGTTTGGGTGCACCCCATCCTTCAAAAACTTAAAAATCATAGAGAATTTCACCAGCTTTCAATGTTGTTACGGAAAAGGTGAAGCTGATTGGTTGGTTCTTGTCACATGACCTACGGTGCGCTTGTGGCATTCTGAAAAGTTGAGACTTTTTCATCTCGCTGCACCTAGAAAAAATTAGCATGCCCCTCCAATTATTAGCCTAGGCCTACTACATTTGAAATAACAAACTTGAGCGCTCAAAAGACGCAATATGTGAACGTAATGAATAAAAGTATTAATTTCTCACTTTTTTAATCTTACAACACATGTTTGAATGATATCATTGTGAAAATACAATTACAGATATCAAAATATCAGATATCAAGACTTATAGTTTTTATTAGTTGAAATTTAATTCCTGATATCAAGAATTGTATTTCTGGCAAGTGATGTCATCATTATTGATATCAAGAATTCACATTTGTGACCCTGGACCACAAAACCAGTCACATGGGGAATTATACATCATCTGAAAGCTGAATAAATAAGCTTTCCATTGAT
The DNA here is from genome assembly GCF_964197995.2 of Scardinius erythrophthalmus. NCBI lineage: Eukaryota > Metazoa > Chordata > Actinopteri > Cypriniformes > Leuciscidae > Scardinius > Scardinius erythrophthalmus. Next base: position 7,726,394 of record NC_138230.1, on the reverse strand, counting down.
GTATGGTTTGTTAGGATAGGACAATATATTTGGCCGAGATACAACTATTTGAAAATCTAGAATCTGAGGGTGCAAAAAAAATCAAAACATTGAGAAAATCGCCTTTAAAGTTGTTAAATTATGTTCGCGATTGTGCTGCATTCACTCACAAAAATAAATGTTTTATATATATTTTTACAATGTATTGTTGGCTATTGCCACAAATATACCCGTGCGACTTGTGACTGGTTTTCTATATATAATGGTGTAGATATCAAGAATTCATATCCTGGGAATGAATACAAGTCAAAACGGCTTGTCATAGGACATGACTTCCTATTGTGTAGCCATGGCATAAAGATGTCGTTACCATGACAATACAGTCTCATGGCCACGACATATCCTGTTCATCAATAGGCATGACAAAACTAAGCTCAGGCCTGTCCCAATACCCACACTTGCGGTCTTGGCCACTTTAGAGCACATGCATCAAGCAGGAAGTCAGTGTGCAAGACTGAAGACTGTCCCAGGTCTGATAAATGTCAAAGCTCAGTGCCCTTAATGCACACTAAACCCACACTGACTCTAATACCACTTCAGAGCAGTAATTGAGACTAAGCGTATCTCATCATTCATCACGTTCAGGAACTCCTGTGGTCTGAAATCGCAAAATGTCGAGAAAAAACGTTCCAGGTCCTATATGCTGTTATTTTGAATTCAAACCGCTTATCCTCCCTTATATATATATATATATATATATATATATATATATATATATATATATATATATATATATATATATATATATATATATATATATATACATATAGCTAAATCCTGAACAAAGTGCTTTCTTTACCTAATGAGTTTGTATGGGTATTCAACAGCAAAATATATTTCCTAGAAAATTCTTTTTTTCAAAAGTGCCGTCTAAAAAAACTTTCCAAAAGTTCACAAAGCAAAAAAACTCCAGAGAATAAATTCCAGAGAATGGTTTGAATATTCACGATCACTGTGACTTCTACTTTCAATTACAGTTAATGTAAAAAATAAATAAAAATTAAACAAATAGGGGGTGGGTCGCTTTGGAGATAATTGGCCCCCGGGGCCTTTGCCAGTGATAATCCGCCCCTGCTGCTAATAATGGGATTTGGTGAAAATTTCCACTTTTGTTATTTTGGTAAGAAAGCACATGCTAAAATCACAAATGTAATCATGTTTTACCAGTGTAGTGATTGTTGTCAGAGTTACTTACTGAACTGATCTGGATTCTTTAACCACCGGCAGCAGCTTCTGAAGAACTTTATCTGCTGTATTTTGTACTCCAACAAACTGATTTAGCTTAAACTTATTCATCTTCTGCTCTGATGTCAGCAACACATAAACCAGAGCTGACCACTGTGAAGAGGAGAGTTTGGTTCTTCCTATTTTTCCAGATCTCAGATAACATTGGATCTCCTGCATCAGTGAATCATCACCCAGTTCATTCAGACAGTGGAACAGATTGATGGATCTCTCTGGAGAGAGATTCTCCCTTATCTTCTGCTTGATGTACTGAACCGTTTCCTCTTTGTTGTAGGAGCAGCTTCCAGTCTGTGTCAGAAGTTCTCGTAAGACAGTCTGATTGGACTCCAATGAGAGACCCAGAAGGAAACGCAGGAAAAGGTCCAGATGTCCATTCTTACTCTGTAAAGCCTCATCCACAGCTGTGTGATGCAGGCCAGATAATGGATTAAATGTCTTCCAGTGTGTATTTATGCAGTTGTTTGTACAGAATAGGTGAGCATATAGAGCTGCTAGATGTTCCTGGATGCTCAGATGAACAAAGCAGAAGACTTTCCCCTGATACAAGCCCAACTCCTCTCTGGAGATCTGAGTGCACAATCCTGAGTACACTGATGCTTCTGTCACATCAATGCCACACTCTCTCAGGTCTTCCTCATAGAAGATCAGGTTGCCTTTCACAAGCTGCTGGAAAGCCAGTTTCCCCAGTTTGAGAATCATGTCTTCATCTTTCACTTTCTTCTCATAGTCCTTCTCATGTTTGATGTTGGTCTGAATGATCAGGAAGTGTGTGTACATCTGAGTGAGAGTCTTGGGAATCTCTCCTCTCTCTGCTTCACTCAACATCTCCTCTAGAACAGCGGCTGAGATCCAGCAGAACACTGGGATGTGGCACATGATGTGGAGGCTCCTCGAGGACTTCAGGTGTGTGATGACTGCATTGGCCAGCCTCTGATCACTGATTCTCTTCCTGAAGTATTCCTCCTTCTGTGGCTCATTGAAGCCTCGTACCTCTGTCACTCGATGGACACACTCAGAGGGGACGAGATCCGCTGCTGCTGGTCTGGAGGTGATCCAGATGAGAGACGAGGGAAGCAGATTCCCCACAATGAGGTTCATCAGCAGCTCGTCCACTGAGGCTGATTCAGATATATTACACAGTTTCACATTAAAGTTCAGAGACAGACGACACTCTTCCAGACCATCAAAGATGAACAACACTTTATTTTCATCACTGGATATTTCCATTTCTTTTGTTTCAGGGAAAAAGACATGAAGAAGATCTGAAAGACTGAGTGTTTTGTCCTTCATCAAGTTGATCTCTCTGAAAGGAAGTGGAAATATGAGCTGGACGTCCTGATTCTCTTTCCCTTCAGCCCAGTCCAGGATGAACTTCTGCACAGAGACTGTTTTCCCAATGCCAGCGACTCCCTTTGTCAGCACAGTTCTGATGGGTTTGTCTTGTCCAGGTAAAGGTCTAAAGATGTCATTGCATTTGATCGGTGTGTCCTCTGTTGCTGCTCTCCTGGATTGAGTCTCAATCTGTCTCACCTCATGCTCATTATTGATATCTCCACTTTCACTCTCTGTGATGTAGAGCTCTGTGTAGATCTCATTCAGGAGTGTTGGGTTTCCCTGCTTTGCTGTTCCTTCATACAGACACTGAAACTTCTCCAGCAGATTTGATTTGAATCTGCTTTGGATCAGTTGAGAGTTATGAATAAAACAGCAGATTACAATAAATTAAAATGGTTTAACTTGATAAAATACATAAACAATTTAATCCTGCATTATTACACTTTCAGTCATGCTGTCGGTTTGAATATCACTATGGCTGTGATTCGTTTGTCCAAGCTGTGCTGATATTCAGACCAACAGAACGATTGAGAGTGTGATATTGCTTTTAAATAAAAGTTCAATAACCAAGCAATGATAATTGAAAAACATACATTTTAGAGACAATGATGTAATTATATTCAGAATTTGAGTGAGTCTGTCTAGACTGAAATGTTGTACCTCAGATCATCTGATGTGTGTCTTCCCTGAAATGTTGCTGGCTTGTCCTTAGACTGGTCACTCTTCATGGACTCTGCTGGGTTTGATATTTGACTGTGGAATTTAATTTAATAGTAAAGAGACAAGAATTAATTTAGCTAAATTTACCATGTAGATAAACCTAAAATAGAAAATCAATCCATCTATCCTTTTGATTTTTAATATGTTGTTGTGTTTAAATTTTCCCAATAAGTAATGGAGTTGTGATGATTAATTTGTGCTATGATCTGGTTAAATCTATTGAGTTTGCCAGTATTGTTCTGGTCCAGATTATCAGTGTGATGGGGTCAGTAGATGCTCTGGATCAGCTGTGAGAAGGAACCTGATCCTTTACTCAACTCTTGATATTGCAGGGCTTCATAATATTATGAGTCATTGAGTTTTAAATGCTTCCAGAATTTGATGACCTATTTCTGCATCTTGACAAGTGGATATTTGCCAAATTCTGCCCTGCATACATTTAGTGCCAGTGTCTTCTGTCTGTCTATACAGAAATGTACCTCAGATCAGTTGATGTGTTTCTTCCCTCCAATTTTAGTGGAATCTCTATTGACTGGTCACTCTTCGTGGACACACAGCTGGACTCTGGTGTATTTGATCTATATTGATCTCTGAAATTGAGTTTAATACAACAGAGACAACAATTCATACCATGTATAATGGATTATACAGCTACGGTTGGTTTTAGATGCAGAAAAGCTTCAGAAATGTTGTAGAGTGATGACATTGCACCAGGATCATGTTTCCACCTATTTATTTAAACCATCTATTTATTGTCAAATCTGGGCTCTTTTAGTTTAGGCCAGTGTATATGACACTCATGGTCTTAATTGTATCTCAGCACCAGAATATTTTTTTTAATCATAATTATTAGTTAACCATTATTTAACTAGGACAGCCTCTCTGAGATTAAAAATCTCTTTTACAGGAGTGTCATGCCCAAGACGGACAGCAGTACAATCAGTTTACAAAACAAAAATCAACAAACTAAAACACTTAAAACAATTACACCTTGAGTCATCTTCCAGTTGCCAAATAATAGATTTAAAATGTTCCATAGACACCAAGTTTTGTCATTTAAATTTGAATTCTAATATGATAGAAACAACTCACATTTCCTTATGAAGAGAAAAATCTTCATTGCTGAATGTTTCTTTGTTCTCCATGATTTATTCAGTATGAAGCTGCACTAGTAAGTCTGATGAGTCAGAAATACTGTTTCAGACAAACTGACAAACAAAAGTATTACATTTAATTTCTAATTACAATTTAAACTGTAACTTTAAACTGTAACTTTAACTAAAATTGTTTGCCGCTTACAAAAAATACTAAATGTATTGAATTTGTTTTAATTAAAATGCTTCAAATGAAATTAATAAATGCAAGATAAGGGCTGCTTATTTATTTAAATGTATTTATTTTTATTTTCTGAAATTAAATATTTCAGTAATTTGATGAACAAAATAAATGCATGTACAAAATTAAAACAGATGTTTGTTTCAACACAGCTCACCTGATGTTACATTCAGAGGTTCCCTGGCGAGGAAGGTTGTAGCTCTCTTTACATGACAATGTCACAGAATATATCATTTAGACTGACATTACCTAAATTATGTCGAAGTTTAAGACATGAAGCAAAAAATAAATATATAAATAAATAAATCAGATTACGTTTCAACACTCCCTATCTAAATGTGTTCATTTAAAATTTTGTCGGTTACCTTATTTTTTTGTTTTTAGAACATCGGGGTGATTAAATATAGGCTAATTGTCCCCAACAGATCTAAAATATAATTGATGTACCTATATGTCACAACAAAAAGCCAATTTCTTTAAGAACTTCATGTTTACTTTTTCTTTTAAATACTTCAAGAAAGCAGTTCATGGTTACCTAAGTTAATGAGGAAGTAACTCAAATGCAGCTCACCTGACTAATGCTCATTCACCTTAGTAGTTTACCACAGGTTTCAAACATGTTCATGGTTTCCCATCGAGTGATTCCAACCACCGAAATTCCTGCATCGGCAACCAGATTTGTTTTTGAATATACTATTAAATTAGTTTTTTTCCGATTTAAAGAATCTTATTACGTCCCGGTGTAAAATGGCACACAGCACTCAAACTCTGAAAATTCTTTCACTTCTGGCAGCAAAAGTCGCCAAACCCGTTTGAAGAGAAATATCCAGCACATCCTCCAGTTCTTAAACACTTTGTTTATGAGAGAGAGAGACTAGTTACCTCACTAGTTTTGATAATCCTTAATCATAAAGTAATGTTCAAGTAGGCCTATGTTTTATACTTATTTAGCAAGTATACTAATGTCAATGTACTAGTATACTTGTAAGTGTAATATTTCAATACTGCTTGGGACTAAATTGGCCCACTTTTTAGTATATAAAAGTATTCGTTTAAGTGTACTATAAGTGTAACAGAAGTAAACTTTCAGTACACAAGTTCACAACAACGTTTCTCATTTGTACTGCATCTGTACTACAATTGAACTCATATGTATAGGCCTAGTAGTAGTTTACTATTTAGTACATTTTTTAGTTTATGAAAGTACACTTTGAAGTCAATACATACTCTCAGTAAACTACTAGTTTAATAGTTTTATACTGTATACTTGTTTTCTTTAAGTGAACATAACATCATGCTTATGGTTTACTATTTATATATTACGTAAATTTTACGCACGTAAATTCTACTATGTTCCTATTTAGCTGTATACTCGAAATATACCTTTAACTGTACTTTAACTCTTTCAATTTTAAAAAACATTCTCTTTTATCAACAATTTAATGTGGGTAAGTATCATAAAAAGGCAACATTTTAAACATAAAGCTGAGAAAATCTTTTAAACATAAAGCTGAGAAAATCACATTTTTGTCAAAGACTTTGTCTGGATTGGATTCATGATGATAATCAAAACACAGATGGAGTACGTCGAGTCCATCAACTCCCCCAATATGAGCGGTATTATGCCATTTTCATGTCTTCCGTCGCTAAGCAAACTGAGAGGTGAATTAACGTGTATAGCTTGCCAGGCTGTTCCCCAGACAGCAACATAGTGTCGTCCCCGATCCGGCCCACATGACCGACTGTCTGGGTGCTGTCCTCCTTTTGTCCTCTCTAGTTAAGCCTACAGGTGCTGGTCATAAAATTAGAATATCATCAAAAAGTTGATTTATTTCAAGAATTCAACTTAACGGGTGAAACTAATATATTATATAGACTCATTACATGCAAAGTGAGACATTTCAAGCCTTTATTTGTTATAATTTTGATGATTATGGCTTACAGCTTATGAAACCCACGAAATCAAAATCCCAGAAAATTAGAATATTACATGAAATCACACAGTAATTACACAGTGATACCATGGTCATTGAACCAGGTTTTGGTTCTTTTGGCATAATGTATTAATAGGTTAAAAAAGTGCACTAAAATACAAATTATACTTATAATGTATTAATAGGTTGAAAAAGTGCACTAAAATACATTTTATTAAAGTACACTTATAATGTACTTAAAGTGCTCCATTTTCGCACACTAATTTTGTACTTAATATACTAAAAGTTTTTCTTTAGTAGGCTACTTCTTATAAAAAGTGGGCCAATTTAGTTCCAAGCAGTATTGAAATATTACACTTACAAGTATAATTTTAGTACATTGACATTAGTATACTTGCTACATAAAGTATAAAACATAGGCCTACTTGAACATTACTTTATGATTAAGGATTATCAAAACTAGTGAGGTAACTAGTCTCTCTCTCTCATAAACAAAGTGTTAAAGAACTGGAGGATGTGCTGGGTATTTTTCTTCAAACGGGTTTGGCGACTTTTGCTGCCAGAAGTAAAAGAATTTTCAGTGTTTTGCTGTGTGCCATTTTACACCGGGACGTAATAAGATTTTTTAAATCGGAAAGAAAGTCTTTAATAGTATATATTAAAAAACAAATCTGGTTGCCGATGCAGGAATTTCGGTGGTTGGAATCACTCGATGGGAAACCATGAACATGTTTGAAACCTGTGGTAAACTACTTGTGAATGAGCATTAGTCAGGTGAGCTGCATTTGAGTTACTTCCTCATTAACTTAGGTAACCATGAACTGCTTTCTTGAAGTATTTAAAAGAAAAAGTAAACATGAAGTTCTTAAAGAAATGCGGCTTTGTGTTGTGACATAGGTGCATCAATTATATTTTAAAGATCTGTTGGGGACAATTAGCCTATATTTAATCACCTCGATGTTCTAAAAACAAAAAAATAAGGTAACCGACAAAATTTTAAATTAACATATTTAGATAGGGAGTGTTGTAACGTAATCTGTTTTTTGTTTTTTTTTGCTTCATGTCTTAAACTTGGATATAATTTAGGTAATTTCAGTCTAAATTATATATTCGGTGACATTGTCAGGTACAAAAGAGAGCTACAACCTTCCTCGCCAGGGTGAAGGTAACATCAGGTGAGCTGGGTTGAATCTGTTTTAATTTTGTACATGCATTTATTGTTCATCAAATTTACTGAAATATTTAATTTCAGAAAATAAAAATAAATAATTTTAAATAAATAAACATCCCTTATCTTGTATTTATTCATTTAATTTGAAGCATTTTAATTAAAACAAATACAATACATTTAGTCTTTTTTAAGCAGCAAACAATTTGGGAAAAATATTAAAGTAAGTTACAGTTTTAGAAATGAAATGTAATACTTTTGTTTGTCAGTTTGTCTGAAACAGTATTTCTCACTCATCAGACTTAGCCTAGTAGTTTGTCGATACTAAACCCTCAACGTAGACGCGGAAAGAAAATAAGTACCGGTAGGTTATTGTTTACATAGGCCTATTTGGATAACCAAAAATAGACAAGTATGTAACTCTGATTGGTTCTGTTCACGAGCAGGGGTGGGACTTACGATTTTAATGGTCCATCTGATGTTTGTCACTGACTGAATAATAAAATGCTTTATATCGGACTAAACCATTTTTATGGAGGTAAGAGAAGCAGATATTAAAAAAAAAAAATAATAATTTAAACATATATAACCAAATTGCATGTTTTTGTGGTTTTCATTTAAATCTCAGGCATACAGTAAAAATAAATAAAAATATTAGAATTAGAATAGAAAACAGGGGCCTATATAAATCCTGGATTTTGTCCTATAATTGTCACCACCTTTCACCCCCCTATCGACGGCCCTGCTTACATGCCCTAACCATTTCTGTCTCAATCACTTTAAGTAATGTGTTCACCAGTAACATACTTAGTGCAACAAAAGAGGGATAGCAAGACAATTTGAGACTTTTTGTAGTCCAAAACTGTTTGTCATGTTTTGTTTAGATTAATGTTTGGTATGTTTCTATAATGTTTAAGTTTAAGTTCTCTGTTCCGTAAAATGTTTTAAATTGTTTTGTATGTCATTGTGACTGCAGCTCCATGAAGATTTAACGAATCATGGCGGAAAAAGAAACTTTCAGCGATGGAGAATCTTCTCTAGGATGCAGGTAGGCTACATCAAAGTCTTCATAATATGATCATTATGTTATAGAAAATTTTGCATTGTATGTCACATAACCGAGTAGTTCTGGTTGTTTGCAATGGTTAAGGTGTTCTGGTTGTTTGCAATGGTTAAGGTGTTCTGAGTGGCCTTCTCATATTCTTATGCTGATATAGTTAGGATCCAGAGCGTCTCTGTACACTGGGTAACATTATCCTTGTGCAATGAAAACAATTTTCAACCTTTCTCCATATGAGGTTTATGTGCATGTAATCAACTACATTAATTCTTATCTCTATTCTATAACCTTTGTTCTATTACATTTCATTTCACAGTGAGAGATCAAACTCACTAGAGTCCAGTTGTGTTTCCCTGAAGAGTGACCAGCCTATGGACAAGCCAGCAACATTTAAGGAAAAACTCACATCAACTGATCTCAGGTACAACATTTCTTTCTATATAGATAGACAGATACTCTACGTGAGTTTTATTTGCATGTAAAAAACATTTTTTTCTCTAAAATTCTTATCACTGTTCTATTAATGTTGTTTCCATAGGCAAAGATCAAACCCACAAGGGTCCAGCTGTGTGTCCATGAAGAGTGACCAGTCTATGGACGACATAATACAATTTAAGAGAAGACACACATCAACAGATCTCAGGTACAACATTTCTTTCTATATAGATAGATAGATACTCTACGTGAGGTTTATTTGCATGTAAAAATAAAAATAAATCTCTAAAATTCTTATCACTGTTCTATTAATGTTGTTTCCATAGGCAAAGATCAAACTCACCAGAGCCCAGCTGTGTGTCCATGAAGAGTGACCAGTCTATGGACGACATAATAGAATTTAAGGGAAGACACACATCAACTGATCTCAGGTACAACATTTATATATGGATGGATGGATGGATAATTTATGCAAGGATGATCTACATGTAAAATCAACCATTTAAATTCTTATCTCTATTCTATTATCTCTATTCTTTTGTCTCTATTCTGTTAAAGTCCATTCCACAGTGAGAGATCAAACCCACCAGAGTCCAGCTGTGTGTCCATGAAGAGTGACCAGTCTATGGACAACATAATACAATTTAAGGGAAGACATACATCAACTGATCTCAGGTACAACATTTCTAGATAGAAATAAAGAAATTATCTAGACACTTTGCTTTGCGTCGTGGGCGCATTACCAACTCAGGTGTGCATTATTTTTCTAATAGATGTCAGCTTATGAACAATGTAATGTTACATTGACATCAAGAAAGTTATCAAATGATCATCATAGTTTATTAGTAAGCCAGAGAAAATAACACTAGAGAGGATAATTTTGCAAAAATATTTGCACTATATTATATATAGTTGTATTTTAACCTGACCTAATATGATATCTGTCCTGTGGTAACTTTTTTTAGGAAGTTTAATTTATATGTGTGGGTTCATTAAGCCTGCTTTATGTGCAATTTAAATGTTTGTATACAATAAAAGGGCTGCATGACTGCCGAATGACTAAAGAAACGTTATCTGCAAGATGGAAAAAAACTGTTCATTTCTTGTATATTACCACCCCACTGCTAGGGATACCAGTGACGGAAATAAGTGCAGTTACAATATAAATATGTGTGAGAGCGTTGCGATAGTGTGCCAATATTGCATTGCAATGGGTAGCACTTCAAAGTCAAAATCAAATCAAAACTAGTTACTATATTATTTGTAATTGAAAGTAGAACACTTTAAACCAAAATAGATGTATGAGCTGATAAAAACTTATACCATTAATTGTACCCAGCATATATGTAAAATATTACCAGAGAGAGAGTGCAGAGAGCAGTGCCGCTGCTAGCCATTTTGGTGCCCTAAGCATAATTCCTTTATGATGCCCCCCACCCTACCCCCGAGAAAAAAAACGTTTGTTTTTGCCAGTTTAACTTTTTATTACAAACATATAACTCAATACCAATAACACAATAGCAGCATCACAGTATAAAACCTAAGAACACTAAAAAGAGAAACTAAAATCTTCACAGCTTTGCTGACTCTGTAAACATATGTAGAATAGCCAACACACACTACATTTGAAAGAGCCACCTTTCAAAAAACTAGAGCAATTAAATTATCTTGTTCTCCCTTTTTTGTTACATATACATGGCTAAAATGTGCCTAATAATTTCAATAGGCTAATGAAATAATATCGGCATTATAATTTTTTTTATTCATTAGGCTATTTTTGGTGCCCCCTCAGCACTTGGTGCCCTATGCACAGCGCGTGATGCGCATGGTGGGAAGAAGAGGCAAAGAAAAGAGTGCCCCAAGAAAGAGAGCCATGTTAACAAATGAAACAAGTGTTACCATGTACCTGAAATATTTCCAAATTAATTCAATATAGTCAAATTGAAAACAGAATCGAATCATAAAATCAATATCAATGCCAAGGCCACATTAATGCACGGGCTTACCTGGGCTGAAGCCCAGGGGCCTCCCAAGTTCAGCTTCATGATGATCTGAAAAGGTTATATTGTTTTGTAACTTGTCAGGTTTTCTGTCAATCACTCTAATCGCACGTTACATGTCTGCTGATTGAGTGACCCACGTGGCCCCATAAGCCCCTTTCACACAGTCAGCGATTTTGTCGCTGTATGCCGCTAGTCTCTATACTGTGAAGTCGCTTGTGGCCGTTGGTAGTGCTGTCGCTATACAAAACACCACACGTGATACAACTATATTATTTTAATTTGACTAGGAATTAGGCTCAAAAGAAACAGTATGCTGTTGGGAGAGTGTTTTTATATTACCACACAGCTTTACTAGATTAACGATCGATCAATCTACAAATTAAACTCACTCATACTGTCATTAATTACTAAAACGTCATCCGAATTTGACAAAAAAATCTATTTTCTTGTCCCTAATATTCAACATTATGCAGGGGAAACTGTAAAATAAACTGCAGCAGTGCTAAACTTGCATCATAAAATTACAACACTCAAACTATTAATGTATGAATTAAACTCACTGACACTGTCAACAGTTTCTTTTCCATGCATCATTTTATTATATCCATGTTTGTGGTTAGTTACAGTCAAATCATATAAAACAGTGAAATCGCCCTCGAACTCTTCTGTCTTGCCTGCACTGCACTCGAGACTGCACTGCACTCGAGCTGAGCTCCACTGAAAGGCTATTGGTTGTCGCTCGCGAAAATCGCTTATTCATTTGCATAAAGTTGAAATTTCTCAACTGTGATGTAGATTACTCAGATATTACACTTTTTTAAAATGAGACTCTATAAATCAAGGGGATGGGGGGCCTACAAAACCTCTCAGCCCCGGGGCCTAACATTAGGTTAAGGCGGCTCTGATCAATGCTCATAAATGCAGCTCTAATGGCTTGTGCAAATGATCAAATAACATCCAAGCTGATATTATGAAAACACCCACAAAGCAAAAATTCCAATTTTGCTTATGTAATTGTGTAATTATTGGATTAACAGTGTTCATTTATTTTACAACCACATTTCCATCTTTAATTTATGTTGTAATTTTATTCTATTATTTTATTCTTTCAGTCATGACTCTCAACTGGCCCAAAGCAGATTCAAATCAAATCTGCTGGAGAAGTTTCAGTGTTTGTTTGAGGGAATATCAAAGCAGGGAAACCCAACACTCCTGAATGAGATCTACACAGAGCTCTACATCACAGAGAGTGAAAGTGGAGAGATTAATAATGAGCATGAGGTGAGACAGATTGAGACACAATCCAGGAGAGCAGAAACAGAGGACACACCGATCAAATGCAATGACATCTTTAGACCTTTACCTGGACAAGACAAACCCATCAGAACTGTGCTGACAAAGGGAGTCGCTGGCATTGGGAAAACAGTCTCTGTGCAGAAGTTCATTGTGGACTGGGCTGAAGGGAAAGAGAATCAGGACGTCCAGCTCATATTTCCTCTTCCTTTCAGAGAGATCAACTTGATAAAGGGCAAAATACGCAGTCTTTCAGATCTCCTTCATGTGTTTTTCCCTGAAACTAAAGAAATGGAAATATCCAGTGATGAATATAAAGTGTTGTTCATCTTTGATGGTCTGGATGAGTGTCGTCTGTCTCTGAACTTTAAGAGTGAAGTGAAACTGTGTAATATATCTGAATCAGCCTCAGTGGACGAGCTGCTAGTGAACCTCATTGAGGGGAATCTGCTTCCCTCGGCTCTCATCTGGATCACCTCCAGACCAGCAGCAGCTCATCTCGTCCCATCTGAGTGTGTCCATCGAGTGACTGAGGTACGAGGCTTCAGTGACACACAGAAGGAGGAATACTTCAGGAAGAGAATCAGTGATCAGAGGCTGGCCAATGCAGTCATCACACACCTGAAGTCCTCGAGGAGCCTCCACATCATGTGCCACATCCTAGTGTTCTGCTGGATCTCAGCCGCTGTTCTAGAGGAGATGTTAAGTGAAGCAGAGAGAGGAGAGATTCCCAAGACTCTCACTCAGATGTACACACACTTCCTGATCATTCAGACCAACATCAAACATGAGAAGGACTATGAGAAAAGAGCGAAAGATGAAGAAGACATGATTCTCAAACTGGGGAAACTGGCTTTCCAGCAGCTTGTGAAAGGCAACCTGATCTTCTGAGGAAGACTTGAGAGAGTGTGGCATTGATGTGACAGAAGCATCAGTGTACTCAGGATTGTGCACTCAGATCTTCAGAGAGGAGTTGGGCTTGTATCAGGGGAAAGTCTTCTGCTTTGTTCATCTGAGCATCCAGGAACATCTAGCAGCTCTATATGCTCACATCTCCTGTACAAAGAAGAACAGAAATGTGTTTGGCAAAACCAAACAAGGTTTATTTTCTAAAGTAAACTGGATGAAGTCAGTGTCTAAGCTACATCAGAAAGCTGTGGATGAGGCTTTACAGAGTAAGAATGGACATCTGGACCTTTTCCTACGGTTCCTTCTTGGTCTGTCATTGGAGTCCAATCAGACTCTCTTACGAGAACTACTGACACAGACTGGAAGCTGCTCCTACAACAAAGAGGAAACTGTTCAGTACATCATGCAGAAGATCAGGAAGAATCGCTCTCCAGAGAGATCCATCAATCTGTTCCACTGTCTGAATGAACTGGGGGATGATTCACTGATGCAGGAGATGCAAAATAACCTGAGAACTGGAATACACAAACTCTCCTCTTCGCAGTGGTCCGCTCTGGTTTATGTGTTGCTGACATCAGAGCAGAAGATGGATGTTTTTAATCTAAAACCATTCATTGGAGAACAAAACACAGCAGATAAAGTTCTTCAGAAGCTGCTGCCGGTGGTTAAAGAATCCAGATCAGTTCAGTAAGTCACGCTGACAACAATCACTACACTGATAAAACATGATTACATTTATACTTTTAGCACATTCTTTCTAATCAAAATAACAAAAGGAGGACATTTTCACCAAATCCCATTACTGTCAGCAGGGGTGGATTATCACTGGCATAGGCCCTGGAGCCAGTTATCTCCAAGGGGCCCCACCCCCTATTTGTTTAAATTTTTTTATATTCACTGTAATAGAAAGTAAATTACAATCATTGTGAATTTTCAGGCCTCTCTCACTCCAAGCTGTCAAATACCCAAATAACCCTGTTAGATAAAAAAGGACTGTAATGAAGTTCGTTGTTATGGGAAGAAGAAGGCGGGAACCTGCAAACATTTTTATACTTTAATAATCTATAAAATAAACAAACAACAAAATTCTGACATTTCATCATGTTGAGCTATGTTGAGCATTGATTAGTTTTATGTACATTTGCTCACCTCTACATTTGCGCGTCTCTGTCAAGTCGAGGTTAGTTGCGGACGCTAGCTCTCGGCATCTCGAAAACGCCACACTGATATTGATCCTCATTTTAGAGTTCTCCTTTTGTCCCAAAGTCTGCTTGCCATGGTCCATAATGTTTGAACGAAACAACAACAGCGTGCCGCTAGACGTAATGCAGTTGTCCACATCTGTCACCATGGTTACTATGGCAGTACGAGCGGAAACCAGGGATAACGTGGATATTACGTCATTGACAGGTGACAAGTAGGACAGGGTGACAGGGACGAGCCATTATTTAAAATTCAAATTTCTCTGAAATTAAAAATCTTTGGGAACTTTTGGGATATTGTAAGTACAGAACTGCAGGAAATATATCACACTGTGCAAGTGATTTTTGGAAATTTTATTACAAAAATCTTACATATTGTAGCTTTAAAGGAATTTAACATAGTAGGCTACAATTTTTCATTTTGGCTAGTTATTCATAAGCTTTTAAAATTAATGTAAAAATAATTTTTAAAAAGTTTTTTAAGATTATAAAATTATTTATATTTGTAGTTTACACATTTTCTAAATTAATTTAACTAGTGTCAGTTCATCTTCATCATATGCATGTTTTTAATCTCTCTACAGGTTGTGGGATTGTGGAATCACAGATGAGGGTTGTGTTGCTCTGGCTTCAGCTCTGAGATCAAACCCCTCACACCTGAGAGAACTGAATCTGTCTGGAAATAAACTAGGAGACTCAGGAGTGAATCTGCTCTCTGATGTACTGAAAGATCCTCAATGTAAACTGGAAAAACTGAGGTAAGTCACACACACTGATACTCACAAATAGTTTATGGTTATAGCTCCGACAAGGATGTAGGATAATCTGTAGATGTTGTGAAGGTGATAATAAGGTGTTTTGTGGACCGATATGCACTGATACACAGTAGCAGCACTTCTATATTTTAAGCTGTGGTGTACACTAGAGCTGGGCGATTTTTTCCCCTAAAAAAATCTGCGATTTTTTTTATAAAAAACTCGATTCGATTCGATTTTTTCTCCCCCCATTTAAAACAAAATAACTGTGAACTGTAAATATATTTAAAAAATATATATTTATTGTATTTAATTAAAGTGCATCAACATAAACAAAATTGCAAAGGCAAACCCTTTCTCTAACTGAAAAGTCACTGTGCAGTGTGCAACAAAGATTGTTAAACATCCAAATTATTTATACTGTATTTGGATTGAGCTAATAAAACAACAAAAAATCCTGAGGTAACTCTTATGCATGGTTCAGATTACACGATTTTTTGTCTGTTACAATAGTCACTGTCAGATTACACGATTTTGACTCCTAAAAATCTTGTCATGTCGTGGACAAGAAACATGTCAGACTACACATTGTTTTACAACCAGTCATCGCGAGCCGTCTCACACACTCATTCACTCGCACATGTAGGCTACACAAGGTCACTCACATAGCCTACACACACACACACTCACTCACTCGCGCACACACACTCACACTCACTCACTCTCGCACGCACGCACACACACACACACACACACACTCACTCGCACATACTCTCTCTCTCTCTCTCTCTCTCTCTCTCTCTCTCACACACACACACACACACACACACTCTCGCGCACACACACAGTCACACACACTCACTCACTCACTCGCGAACACACACTCTCACTCACTCTCCCGCCATCATGGAGGACCGTTAAAAAATTAAAATTAAATGCTAGTCTTTTTGTCGTGATGTCGTGAAGCATCGAGGGCTGCGCCGCATCGAGCGTTCTACGGAAACCCTGAAGGAAGATTTGGCGAATGCAAAATGTATGTATTGGGAGAAAAAAAATCTAAAAAATCGATTTTTTGAAAATATGAATCGATTTAACCTACCAACTCGATTTTTAAATCAAATCGATTTTTTCCCCAGCCCTAGTGTACACTCACTTTTTCTTGCATATCAGCACTTCTCTCATGCTGCCGGTACCAGGGTCGTCACTAGACCCCTTTTCTAAAAAAAATTCTACATTTTTGAGACTGTCTTTGGTTCACTGCAGTTTTAAGGAGAAAATACCATAGCAATGGTGTTGCACATGGTTGGTCTTAAATCATATTAAAAACACTACATAGACATATAAAAAACATTAAAAGCTTAATGTTCACCACATGGGGACTTTAACATCATGCACAGAAATTATTAAAGACACAATCACATTGTAAAAATTATTTGTTAGTTTAACTTAAAGTAGCCTAGCCTGGTTGTCTTAAAACTTTTTTTTTTTTGAGTTGATACAAAAAAAGTGATTAGTTTATTAAACAAAAACTTTAAATATTATGTAATCTGAACAACATTATCAACAACTAAGCTGTTTTGGCAAAATATTTGTGAAAAGTTGTGATAAATCATGAAAATATTGATACAAAAAAGTGATTAGTTTATTCAACAAAAACTTAAAATATTATGTTATTTGAACAACATGATCAACAACTAAGCTGTTTTGGCAAAAGATTTGTGAAAACTTGGGATAAATCATGAAAAATTTTTTTACAGTCCAGTGGCAAAAAAAATTCACGGTTTTGTATCGTGTTTGATTTAGCTTTCCTGTTCTGTTCTAGTGTTTTGCTGTTAGTTTGTTAATTGTTTCTCCTCAATTCCCTGCCTGTTTGTTTCCTTGGTTACTAATTGATTGAGTATTCTGTTCAGGTGTGTCTAGTTAATTATCTCATTAGCTCCTTTGTTTGCCCTGTGTATTTAAGCCCTGTATTTTGTTCTGTTCAGCTGCCTGTTAATGTTGCGTAATGTTGAGTTTTGTTAAAATAAACTAAAGACTGCTGCGATTAGATCCTGTTTCAACTTAATTTGCAACTGTCCGTGACACTATGTCAATGAACTCATTTAAACTGCTTACCAGAGTGAATGACTGAGAAAGAAATGGGAGTTACATCGTGTGGAGTAAATTTGTTATATTAAATAATGACCCAGCAGCTGATTGTAGAGTAAATTGATTTGTGGTTTTTGATGTCCCTTTGAACTATAGAAGTGGCAAATTGATAGATTCATGTTCTGTTATTTTTAATAGAAAACAAGAAAAATGAATATAGGGCAGATTAAACACAATTTACCACAATTACATTAATATAAGAATCAATGGTCAATAAAAAAGATAATATTAAAAGTGCATATGTGTTGAGGATTTTGTGGTTCTCATGAAAATGTAAAGATTGAATATATAATGATATTAAAATAAACCTCCTCAAGCACCATGTCTCATCTTAGACTGGACCTGTTAATCATGTTGTGAATTGAGTCTCACTGAAATTCCTTATCGGAATTATCAGAGCTGTATACCCTGAACTGAGAGGCTGAAGTGTGTCATTGTTTTCTACAGGATGATTAATTGTGGTGTCACAGATAAAGGTTTTACTGCTCTGGCTTCAGCTCTGAGATCAAATCCCTCACACCTGAGAGAACTGAATCTGACTGGAAATAAACCTGGAGTGTCAAGAGTGAATCAGCTCTCTGCTGTACTGAAGGATCCTCACTGTAAACTGGAGATACTGAGGTAAATCATCTCTCTGAGACTCACACACACAGATACACCAGATAGTCTATAGTTGTAGCAGTTCTGACATCAATGTATGATAAACTGAGTTTTGGGTAAAGCATGAGTTTTACCCACAGGTCAGGAAATGTACCAAGTGTAAAAAGAAGAGACAAATCTCTGTGACAAAATTGCCTCAGACAAAACAGAGATGAGCCTCGTTATTACTTAGAGATGTTGGGAAGGTGATAAGCTGTTTTACAAACTACAAAAAGAGTTTGCTGTTGAACATGGTTCCTCTGTTCCAGATGATTATTGACTTTTAGAGACGAAGAGTCTAGATATGGCTGGGATGCTACATTGCTACATGTTACATTCATTCATCAACTGAAAACAGGATGACTAATCGATACTTGGGATTTAAGAATCGATGTCGGTTCGTAAAAATGAGAATCGATTAAAATCGAGAAATCGATATTTTTTACCCAGCCCTAATATTTTCATCTATATCGCCATAAATATCACCATCGCAAATATTCTTGGAATATTGTGATATAATGTTGAGGCTATATCGCCCACCCCACAAACCGTAACTACCACAATGTTAACAGAAAGTAAATAAAGTTAATGAAAGGCTGATTTGACGTTTACTTGACTGACAGGACAGCTGTTTCAGTGGTTGCCGAGCAACATAAACGCAGCACACTGCTCGTTCTGTGTGATCGGGGCAGTGCTGTGCACCTCGCGTTTTCGAACCTGAAAAACGCGTTAGGTGTGATCAGGGCTTAACAGTACATTATGCTGCTTATTACAAGTCTGGATATCAAATAAATCAGGGGTGCCAACCCCAATTTCTACCGGGCCACATCATTTCTGTGTGTACCCTTTCATATTCATTTTACATTTTTTTGTACAATGCTTTTCATAATACATACCATTTCAAAACAACTTTACAGAAAATGTTTTTCTGTTATCAGATGTGACTGTGTAATGTCCATTTGGTGGAAATGTACAGTTCTAATATAGTACAAATCATACAGTGGAAAAGCACCAAATTGTGTATTCAGTTAAGCAATGAACATGTTAAAACATTGATTATATGTTATGATCATATTGATTACAGTATATGGAAAATTTGGCAGTTGTGTATTGCCGCTTTTCCACTGCATGGTACAGTTCGGTACGGCTCGCTTTGGCGCTTTTCCACTGCATGGTACGGTAAGGCTTGGTACGGCTCACTTTGTGGCGCTTTCCAACTGCATGGTACGGCTCCCTTCGACTCGCTTTAAATGGTACCACCTCTGTTGAGGTTCCAAGCGTGCCGTACCGATACTAAAATGTGACTTGAAAACACCACAGATCACTGATTGGTCAGAGAGCAACAGCTGACTATTATTTGTTTTATTTGTTCACACAATTTTTTAGACGACTTGCTTGAAAAAAGAAACTTGAGAAAAGAAATGACTGAATCGTGGTCAGTAGACGAGGTACAGACGTTCCTCTCGTTGGTAACTGAGGAGCACACGACCAGGAATGAAAAAGTTAGCGTCATCTCTTCATAGGTATTATCTGAAATCTTCATAAGAAGCTGGATCCAAACTGGAGCTGGTGTAATCTCCTGTTACATTGGGATGGGTATCCTGTGATAGAAACAGGAAAGCAAATGGAAAATAATTAGTGTAGCTGCAGTTTATAACAAATTTCAAGCAAAGATAACAATGTGTATTTGATCTGATATAACTAGAGTTCAAAGTTATGAGATGAATTATGTGAATGCTTAGTTAAAGAGCTGTGTCTTTAGCCTAGATATAAACTGGTATAGTGTGTCTGAGCCCCGAAAATTACCAGGAAAGTTATTACAGAGTAGAGCCCTGCATGGGCCAAAAACTCCAGGCCTAACCCGGCCCTGGCCCGTGGTGTTCAAGCCCTACCCGGCCACAGCCCGACAACGGCTGCAAATTTTCAGCCCGAACCCGACCCGAGACCAACATCAATATCACTTTAAGCTCTCTCTGACGCGCGCTCTTTGGTGTGCGCTGTCTCTGCTACACGCAAACACATGCACGTCACACGCTACTAAAAGGTAAACTTTTATTATAGGCCTGAAACATCATGCCCAATCATTCCCACAATTATTGAACAGACTGTCCATTAGAGAGAAGCATAAGCATGCAGTAGAGAATTTAGTGCTAGGGGATCCAACAGCAAAAATAAGTAAATAAACGGCCTACCTTTCTTTGCTTTTAAGTAACTGAAGAACAATGTTCAAAACAATGTTAATATTAAATAATATTAATTAAAAAAAAAATCCAACTTCTCCCTGATCCTCTGCATGGTCAACTGTCACCTGTTAATGCGTGCGTATGCGTATTGCGTTTGTGTTGCTTAGGGGATGTATAATATTTATAATATAATAAATATAACAATATTTCATACACACTATGTGACGTGTGCTCTGCACATATATTATGGGCACAATGAAAGGAGAGAAGCTAAATAAGCCTGAGTCCGAACCGAGCCCAGTCTGTAAAAAAAAATGAAAAGTACTACCAAAAGTCTAGAGTTCCCTTTCAGTCGCTCACGTTCGACGTAACGTCGACGTGACGACGTAATTGGGATCACTTCAGGGAGCCCTATCAACTTCGAGTGTCTACAGAACGAGCCAATGAACGTTGGCGTGCGTGAATCGCGTCACGCGCCCCGCCCCGCCGCGCGGGTATAAACAGGAAGCGGGCGCACGCACACATTGTCTTTCACTTCGGAGCCGAGCTTTTGCTTTCACTTCCGAACTCTACAGGAAAAGACTGCCTTTGAAAACGAGAAGAGGACTCTCCTTGTGTTGGTGTGACGGCGCGATCAGCGGTGGCCGCGAGCATTGCAGCTCACAACTGCTGTTTTCACAGCACTATTGTTCTGTGTTTGTGTGTGTGTGTGTCGGTTCGGTGGGCGTTTCCCCGTGTGTTCATTCACACCGCGGCTACCCCTGGGTGCCTCAGCACTGAGAGAGTTATTTTTCTATTTTTTTGTTTTCACTAAAAGAGCAACACAAGCGTGATCCTGCGTCTTTTTCAAGATGTCATTCCGCTTGTGCGTTTCTGGATGCCGTCGTTCCCTGGCGCCAGCAGATGGCCACAGTAGTTGCCTCTCGTGTTTGGGCATTCAACACGCTGAGGCAGCTTTTGTGGATAGTTCATGTTCCCATTGCGGGAATATGACTATCGCAGCGCTTAGATCGAGACTCGCTTACCTCAAGGGAGGTGCAGTCCCCTCGCCTATGCCCCGATCTAGTGTCTATTCTGCCCCGCAGAATATACCTACTTCGGTGCATGACCAGGGTGATCTGAGGATTACCGTGAGGGCTTCCCCGTCGAGTCATCCTCCGCGGGCCCCTCACGCCTCACAAGCGCTGTCGCCATTGGGGCTCCTTAGTGAACGTCTTGGTCCTTCTCCGGAACGGCCAACCGTTTCCTTTGGGGCTCCAGCTGACGATCAGATGTCGATCGCAGCATCGGAGGGGGAGCTGTCCTCTGGAAATGACGACTCGGCTGCGTTGCCCCCCTCGGGGTGTGTAGCGTTGTCCGAGCCAGATCCAGAATGGACTGCTATGCTTTCCCGGGCCGCCGAGAAGGTCGGGCTTGCGTGGAATCCTCCACCACGTCCCGAACCTTCTCGGTTGGACGATTGGTTTCTCGGGGCGGGCCGTGCTGGTTCTCAGTGCGCCGCCCCGGTACCTTTCTTTCCGGAAGTGCATGAGGAGCTTTCTAGGACGTGGAAGGCACCGTATAGTGCCCGAAGCCGTTCTAGTGGCTCCTCACCCCTCGCCACCCTCGACGGCGGGGCAGCTAAGGGGTATGTGGATATCCCCCCAGTGGAGCGGGCCGTCGCGATGCAGCTGTGTCCGGCGTCCGCTTCCTCTTGGCGGGGTAATCCACGCCTCCCGTCCAAGGCCTGTAAGTTTTCGTCCGGTCTAACGGCGAGGGCTTACAAGGCCTGTGGACAGGCTGCTTCCGCCCTCCATGCCATGGCGCTCTTGCAGGTCCACCAGGCCCAGGCGCTCATGGACATGAACGAGGGTGGTTCTGACCCAGAGCTCCTCCGGGAGCTCCGTGTGGCAACCGACCTCGCCCTCCGGGCGACGAAGGAAACCGCACGTTCAGTTGGTCAGGCGATGTCCACCATGGTGGTCCAGGAGCGCCACCTTTGGCTCAACCTGGCGGATATGAGGGACACTGATAAATATCGGTTCCTGGATGCCCCTCTTTCCCAGGTTGGGTTGTTCGGCGACGCGGTCGAGAGCTTTGCCCAACAGTTCTCGGCCGCACAGAAGCAGACGGAGGCCATCCGGCACATCCTGCCCCGGCGGACCGCTGCTGCTCCCTCCCGTCCGCCGGCCGCAGACCCTCCGTCTACTCGTCGCCGAGGTCGGCCTTCTGCGGCGTCCTCCGCTCCCGCCAAGCCCCAGCAGCAGCAGCCATCATCCAGGCCTCAGCGTGGAGCAAGCCGCAGAAAGCCGACCCCGCCCGTCCAGGCCGCTGCCAAACCAGGAGGCAAGCGACGGTGCAAACGACCCTGAGACGGGCGGCCCAGAGGTGGATCAAGTTGCTCTTCAGGAGATGGCGAAGGCGCCACTCCTTCCCCCGGTGGAGGGCCGGGCGGAGAATCTTTTGTTTCCTTTTCTTTTTGTTCCGCCACTGACCCACGGGTCAGTGGTACCCACATTTTCAAAAAAAGAGCAATTTCTGAAACCTCTGGGCCCCAAGAGGGCGCGCTTGGCAGTCGACGACGCCGCCATGCCTTGTCACTCCCGAGCCCCTCTTTCATCGCCAGCGAGCAGCAGTGGCTGTGTTCCGGACGTGCGGTCGCCTCCACACACTCACTCTGCCCTTCGACGGAAGCAGGTATGTGCTGCACCACACACTCAGACCCCACTTCGGGCCGCTGTGCCGTCCGAGTCGGGTCCCTGCATTCCGCCGCGCTGCCCCACCCCGGGTACGTCTGTGGTGCCGTTAGTCCCGCTTGCTCGGTCTCTGGGAGCCTGGTTAACGCTTCCCAGCCCGTCTCGCTGGCTCATCCGTACCATCAGACTCGGCTATGCGATTCAGTTCGCCCGGCGCCCCCCTGCTTTCAAGGGCATCCTGTTCACCCGTGTTCTGGCGGACAATGCCCCCGTGCTCAGGGCGGAGATCGCAGTCCTACTGGCGAAGGACGCGATCGAGCCGGTCCCTCCAGCCGATATGAAGACCGGCTTCTACAGCCCGTACTTCATTGTACCCAAGAAAGGTGGTGGGTTACGACCAATCTTGGACCTGCGCGTCCTGAACCGGTCCCTTCACAGGCTACCGTTCAAGATGCTTACGCAGAAACGCATTTTCAAATGCATCCGTCCCCAAGATTGGTTTGCAGCGATCGACCTGAAGGACGCGTACTTTCATGTCTCGATTCTCCCTCGACACAGACCGTTTCTCCGCTTTGCGTTCGAGGGACGGGCATATCAGTACAAGGTCTTACCCTTCGGGCTGGCCCTGTCGCCCCGCGTCTTCACGAAAGTCGCGGAGGCGGCCATTGCTCCCATGTGCGAGCGTGGTGTTCGCATCCTCAACTACCTCGACGACTGGCTGATTCTGGCCCAGTCGAGAGAGCAGTTGTGCGAACACAGGGACATGGTGCTCAGTCACCTCAGCCATCTAGGGCTTCGGGTCAACTGGGAAAAGAGCAAACTCACCCCCGGGCAGAGGATCTCTTTTCTTGGTATGGAGTTGGACTCGATCAACATGACAGCGCGCCTCACCGAGGCCCGTGTCCAGTCAGTGTTGAACTGCGTGAGCACGCTCAGACGCAGAACAGCGGCACCACTGAAACTGTTTCAGAGGCTCCTGGGGCATATGGCATCTGCAGCCGCGGTTACGCCGCTCGGATTGCTTCATATGAGGCCGCTCCAACACTGGCTCCACGATCGAGTCCCGAGATGGGCGTGGCAGAGCGGCTCGTGCCGGGTCCAAGTGACTCCGCACTGTCGCCAAACTCTCAGCTTGTGGTCGGACCCTTCGTTCCTGCGGGCAGGTGTTCCCCTGGAACAAGTGTCCAGGCACTCTGTGGTCTCCACGGATGCCTCTACCACCGGCTGGGGGGCCACGTACAACGGGCATGCAGCTTCAGGTCTGTGGACGGGGCCTCAACTGCATTGGCACATCAACTGCCTCGAGTTGTTAGCAGTACGTCTTGCACTGAGCCGTTTCAAAACGCTGCTACTAGGCAAGCACGTACTGGTCCGTACGGACAGCACTGCGACCGTTGCGTACATCAACCGCCAAGGTGGTCTACGCTCCCGCCGCATGTCACAACTCGCCCGCCATCTCCTCCTCTGGAGTCAGAAGCATCTGAGGTCGCTTCGTGCCGTTTACATTCCGGGCCTGCTCAACCGTGCAGCCGACGAGCTCTCACGGCAGCAGGTGCTACCGGGAGAATGGCGACTCCATCCCCAGGTGGTCCAGCTGATTTTCAGGCGCTTCGGGACCGCTCAGGTAGATCTGTTTGCCGCCCCGGACACGTCTCATTGCCAGTTGTTCTATTCCCTGACCGAGGGGACCCTCGGCACGGATGCTCTGGCACACAGCTGGCCCCGGGGCCTTCGCAAGTATGCGTTTCCCCCAGTGAGCCTTCTTGCACAGACCTTGTGCAAAGTCAGGGAGGACGAGGAGCAGGTCTTGTTAGTTGCGCCGTATTGGCCCAACCGGACCTGGTTCCCGGAACTAGTGCTCCTCGCGACAGCCCCTCCCTGGCCCATCCCTCTGAGAGAGGACCTGCTCTCTCAGAGACGGGGCACCCTATGGCACCCGCGTCCAGACCTCTGGAAACTCCATGTCTGGTCCCTGGACGGGACGCGGAGGTTCTAAGTGACCTACCCCCTGCGGTAGTTGACACCATCACTTCCGCTAGAGCCCCCTCTACGAGGCGCCTCTATGCATTGAAATGGAACCTGTTCGTTGACTGGTGCTCCTCTCATGAGGAGAACCCCCGATCTTGCTCGATCAGAGCCGTGCTTTCCTTCCTGCAAGAAGGGCTGGAGCGAAGGCTGTCTCCCTCCACCCTTAAAGTGTATGTTGCCGCTATTGCCGCACATCACGATGCTGTTGATGGTAAGTCTTTGGGAAAGCATGACCTGATCGTCAGGTTCCTGAGGGGAGCGAGGAGACTGAATCCTCCTCGCCCACTCTCTATACCCTCTTGGGACTTGTCTCTGGTCCTTTCGGCACTTCAGAGACCACCCTTTGAGCCTCTGCAATCAGCTGAGTTAAAAATTCTGTCCTGTAAGACAGTACTCCTGGTTGCATTGGCCTCTATCAAGAGGGTAGGGGACCTGCATGCATTTTCGGTCGACGAATCGTGCCTAGAATTCGGCCCGGATAACTCTCACGTCATCCTGAGACCCCGGCCCGGATACGTGCCCAAGGTTCCTACCACTCCCTTCCGGGACCAGGTAGTGAACCTGCAAGCGCTGCCTTCGGAGGAGGCAGACCCAGCCCTGGCTTTTCTCTGTCCCGTTCGCGCTCTGCGTCTGTACGTGGACAGAACGCAAAGCCTCAGGACCTCAGATCAGCTCTTCGTCTGTTACGGAGGCCAGCAGAAAGGGAAGGCTGTCTCCAAGCAGAGGATGGCCCACTGGATAGTGGATGCCATCGCCTTGGCTTACGAAGCCCAAGGCGTGCCCTGCCCGCCTGGGTTGAAAGCCCACTCCACTAGGAGTGTCGCTTCTTCCTGGGCGCTGGCTCACGGCGCCTCGCTGACAGACATCTGTAGAGCTGCGGGCTGGGCGACACCTAACACGTTCGCTAGGTTTTATAGCTTACGTGTTGAGCCGGTTTCTTCCTGTGTGCTCGCTTCTACTAGCCGGTAACACCGAAGTTCCCGCTCTAGTGTCGGCTTGCTGCGCCACTCCCTTCCTAGGAACGGATACGTGCGCTTTTTACTCCAGTCGAGTTCCCCATTGGCGAACCCTGTGAGTTCCTCCGCACCCCTTCGGCAGTCGGACGTTGCGGAGCGTCCGACGCCAGGCCTAGTGCTCGTATGCTTGTGTAACTTGTGCTAGGCTGGGTTCCATATGTGGTGATCCCTGCGGCGATCCCATATGTGTATTCTTCCACGACCAGTTCCCTGCGGTGAGCCCGTGTCTTCCCTTGGCAGAGTCTGCTCTGCCGTCACTGTCCGGTGTGTCTCCCCCTTCGGGTGGAGCCACCCCAGTGACATTCCATATGTCGCACTGCCCCTTCGGCCAGTCCATATGTGTATTCTCCACATGTTACCTCCCTTCGGGCAGGATGTGGCTCCGCAGCGTTCTTTCCCCTGGAGAGGTACGCTTTCCCAGTGTTATCCAAGAGTTCCGCTGTGTGGGGTATAATGGAACAGCAGTTGAACTCCCTCTACGCAGATCTTCCGCCCCAGCAGTTGGGGGTCTAAGAGTCTTGCGTAGGGCGCTGGATGTGGCAGCAACCGTGGCGTTTTCCATGGGATCCCAATTACGTCGTCACGTCGACGTTACGTCGAACGTGAGCGACTGAAAGGGAACGTCTCGGTTACTGATGTAACCCTCGTTCCCTGAAGGAGGGAACGGGAGACGTAACGTCCCGTCGCCACCGTTGCTGACCATCGCTGCATGGCCGTCACAAATCTCGGCTCCTCAGCGAAAAACAATGTGTGCGTGCGCCCGCTTCCTGTTTATACCCGCGCGGCGGGGCGGGGCGCGTGACGCGATTCACGCACGCCAACGTTCATTGGCTCGTTCTGTAGACACTCGAAGTTGATAGGGCTCCCTGAAGTGATCCCAATTACGTCGTCACGTCGACGTTACGTCTCCCGTTCCCTCCTTCAGGGAACGAGGGTTACATCAGTAACCGAGACGTTTTGTAACCTTAAGGGGCGTGATCAATTGTAGGATTGTAGTAAATACAAACTAAGTTAAACCTATTTGGGACTTATCGATATGTAACTTTTGAAAAAATTGTAGGACAGCTTCCTAATAGTGCATTGCATTAATCCAGTCTATAAGTCATGAATACATGAACTAGCTTTTCTGCCTCAGAAACAAAACATGCTCCAAAGCTTGGCGATTAGGTCACTTCAGCCGGACTTCCCTGTGACCTTTTAGGTTGTTGGTTTTGTTTTTATAAAGAATAAATCTACAGCTGTCGCAGACCAGATCAGGTGGGAGAAAGAACACTACGGGAACCACATCCTGGCCTTAAGGGAGGTTCACATGTGGAAAATACATCACATATACTTCCCAATTGGGAAGTACCACACATGGAAAGAAGTCTCTGTGGTAGGTCCTACCTACAGAGGGAGGAACTACTATAGATGCAGCGACTAGCAGCAGAGATGGAGCCCTGCCTAGGGGAAGACACCTGGTATATCGACAGGGAAACCTTATCGTGGATG
Organism: Scardinius erythrophthalmus; assembly: GCF_964197995.2. Lineage (NCBI taxonomy): Eukaryota > Metazoa > Chordata > Actinopteri > Cypriniformes > Leuciscidae > Scardinius > Scardinius erythrophthalmus. The sequence continues at coordinate 7,698,781 of NC_138230.1, read as the reverse complement.
ATACATCATATGGGCTTACCATGGGGAATCACTAGATATGGAGCATCTAGCCCATGTATTAGGCCTAGCGTTGAATTCCTCTGCTGAATTCAGCAGGGGGTTGAAAAGTAAGAAACATCCAGGGTTCGCCAGTCTGGGGAATTCATGTGGACATAAAAGCGCATGTTATCTAGCCTGGTAATACCAGACTCTGCTACTTCACTTTGCTTCGTAGACAGAGTCTGGAATGGCATAACAGAGAAGTGTTTTCTCTCTTGCTAGGGGGCGCTTGTCTGAAGTTTAAAATCATTGGTTACCCGTAAGCCAATCACATAACGTTTGGTTATGGCGTGTGTTATGCGCATGCTCGGCCGCATTTAACTTTCACTGTAAACACATGTATGATGCGAAAACAAAACCATCGAGCGAAATACCGGAGTGAACATGGCTGTGAACGACTTTTGCAGGTTAAGTTAAGTAAATCTACGCATCCACGGTACAATCAGCGTGTACGTCACGGCTCTCAGCCCGCCCTCTGTTCGTTGATTGGCCCGGCTGTTTCCAGACCGGTGGCAAACAGAAAGCTCTGAAGCTGTCTCAGACTAAGTACAGAAGCGAAATGAAATTGAGCGGAAGTACGAAGTCTGATGTAGTCAGGCTACATGTTATCACCTCAGAAGGGGAAAGGTGCTGTGTGTGTTACAATTTCCTGATTGGTCTAGGGGAGGAAAGCAACAGCAAAAATGGGTGGTGGAACTGTGGAAATGGAACTGTTTTACAACAACCCAAAAATAAACACATTATATTTTATAAAAGAAAGTAGTTTTTATTTACAAATCAAGCAAAAGAAAGAGAGGGGTATCAGATTCAGAAGGGGATATTGCCAAATCAACAAACATAATCAGTCTAACTCCTTATTAACCAAACTACTTAAACTAAAATAAAATAAAAAAAAGTACAGCAAAATAAGCTAACCCCCCCAGCTAACATAAACAGGAAAAAAAGTTCAATTCCAATATAAAATGGCACCCATCTCCCTACTAACCCCACAAATAAATAAATAAATGATTAACTAATAAACTTCAAATAAACCAAAATCAAAACAGATTAATCAAACCATACAATAAATGATCATAGAAGTTAACACTCACTTCTGCCTTTTAAGTCTCAATCATAGTAATTACAGAGAGACAAAAGAGAGAAACTGGACTTCAATAAGTTTAACACAAATGAGGTAAAGATACACAACACCACAAATGACTTGCTTCAACACAACATCAAGTCTGGGGTTGGAGATGAGACCTCAAAGCTGTTGCACACAGTCAAGCCACCACCAATACAGCTCTGATGATGGTTGCAGATGAAATACTCTCCTTCCCCTCCCATCATCCAATCACAGCAGGGCATTAATTATTGGCATCAGGTGGGAACTGAAGAGAGACCAAGAGAGAGAAAAACAGAGCACAGCTTGGGCACAAACAATCAAACCCGAATGGCTCGAGACGTGCACAGTGTGGAGCACCTGGCCAGTTGCCCACAGCAACACATGGGACGAAACTGGCTCGACCTGGAGATTGTTGAATCTTGCGACGGTATTAGGCGTCACCCAGCCCGCAGCTCTGCAGATGTCTGAGAGAGATGCACCATTGGCTAATGCCCAGGAGACGCAACACTCCATATGTCTGCTGTCCCCCAAAATAGACCGAGCTACTCCGATCAGACTGTGGGAGGATCGTTGGGAGGTGAACAAATCAAACTGCATGCTATAGATTTCCCAGCAAAGGTGAATGGAAATGAGCTTCTGTCTGCTGACATGCATTTGGCTCTAAAGAACAAATCTGAATGAGTGGAAGCACACTGCATCCTTTTATCCCCATATGTCCGGTGGAGTGGCACATGCAAATTCCACTCGCCAATTCTTATTAGCCTTTTCATAAGTATCAGAGTTGTTTGAGGCTCTCAAATGCAACCCCTAGTGTCAGTTTCGACACAATGTTGAAGTGACTAACAGATAGAGAACTAGCACAGCTACTGTATATAGAAGTCTGTCAAGTCAACAAAAAATATGAATATACAAAGAATAACTAACATGTACAATATTTTCTGATTCATATCTTACAGGAGTTTTTCAGTATTTTTTTATATTTATGTGTTGAGAATTTTGTGGTTCTTACATAAAACAATTAAATGTGAAGTTCCTGCTGAGCTGTATACCCTGAACTGAGACTGAAGAGTGTCATTGTTCTCTACAGGTTGAGTTATTGTGGTGTCACAGATAAAGGTTGTGCTGCTCTTACTTCAGCTCTGAGTTCAAACCCCTCACACCTGAGAGAACTGGATCTGTCTGGAAATAAACTAGGAGACTCAGGAGTGAATCTGCTCTCTGCTGTACTGAATGACCCTGACTGTAAACTGGAGATACTGAGGTAAATCATCTGAGAGTCACACACACTGATACTAATAAATTGTTTATAGTTATAGTTCCGACAAGGATGTATCTGTAGAGCTTTACCCAAATGTACCTAGTATAAAAGGAGACCCAAATCTCTGTTACAAATGCCTCATACAAAACACAGGCGAGTCACGTTATTTTTTAGAGATGTTGTGAAGGTTAAAATAAGCTGTTTTGCAAGCATATGTGGTTTGTGAGTTTGCTGTTGAATATGGTTTCTTGGTTCCAGATGTTTATTGGCCTTCAGAGACGATTAGTCTAGATATGGCTGAACAGAATTTCTAAATAGTATTTCTGTCAATTCAATTATCTATTATCTTTGTCTCATCTGAAAAACAGTTGCTTATCAGCTTATTACTAATGAAAAGTGGACATTATCCTGCTAATTACACATCTCCTTACCAAAAAAATAATGAATGGACATGAAACATTGATTTAAATCTATGTAATCTGTTGTGTTGAGGATTTTGGCATACAAAAAATAAATAAATAAATTCTGACATTGATACTGAAATTTACTAACCTGGAAATCCAGAGTTCTCATGAGAGCACAAGTTGAATTTGCTCAGGGAGTTTACTCTGGTGTCGAGTAATGATGCTCATTAAATATGCCCTTGTATCCGAGCTGCACCAATCACATCGGGTTATCTGATATAGGCGGGCTATAGATTAGTGCTGCCCCACGAGCTGGCTGATTTTCATTAGTCGATGCCAGACCATTAATCTTTCAGAGTTAGGTCTGGATTTCCAGGCTAGAAATTTACCCCCTTAAGCACACATTTAAGCCGGGTGCACACTGTGCGATTTTGGCCATGATTTGGCTGTCTGAGACAAATTTTGCAAATCCTAAAAGAATCCTCTGATCCCAGGCTAATATCTGACCTGTATATCCTGAACTGAGATTGAAGAATGTCATTGTTCTCTACAGGTTGAGTTATTGTGGTGTCACAGATGAAGTTTGTGCTGCTTTGGCTTCAGCTCTGAGATCAAACCCCTCACACCTGAGAGAACTGGATCTGACTGGAAATGAACTAGGTCAAAGAGGATTGAAGCTGCTGTCTGATCTGAAGGATGATCCTAAATATGAACTGAATATGCTTCTGTGAGTAGAGATGATTAAAAATGGTCATATTTTAATTGGTTGTTAATAATTTTTATTACACATATTTTGGAGATTTTCATGTTTGAGTTTTAACCCACTAGTGCAGGGGTATCCAATCCTGATCCTGCAGGGCCACTGTCCAGCAGAGTTCAGCTCCAACCCCAATTAAACAAAAGAAAAAAATCTCTTTACGTTTCATTTTATTTCAAAACAAGAATAAAACCATTCCCTATCTTTCCCCCCAAAATGCTGCATTGTAAGAGTATTCTGAATTTGGCATTTTAAAAAGATAAATGTAAACATGTATCACCACTTTCATTATCATAAAATAATGTGACAAAGAGGATTGTAAGTATTATCCCTGTTGACATTTACACTGTTTGTTTCCCCATTTTACATAATAATATTGTTTGAAACAATATGTGTATCTTCTGTTCAAACCATATCACAATATATTTGAATCCAATGCATTGGTTAAAATCTGTGCATTTATTAATAACAGACTTGGTAAATAAGGTAAAAATACACAATTTCCTGCAGCTCATTTCTCAATGTCTGTAATCTGGTCCAGTATGGAAGTGCCGCTGTAGTTGTTTGTCTCCAGTGCCAGAAGCTTCTGTATGTAGTTTTGAGGCAAGCCGTTCTGTTGAGCCCCTAAACACACAACCTAGATGACGAATGAGACGAGATAAACATTCATATGAATAAGAGGTTCATCATTGACACTTTTCATGATAGTCATGCAGCTCGACAGTCACAGATGTTAATGGTCTAAAATCATAAAGGGGTCATATTATGCCATTTTTATGATTTTGTTTTTGGGGTGTACTAGAATATGCTTTCATGCTTGATTGTTAAAAAAACAACAACATTATTTTTCACATATTTAACATTATTACAACACCTCTCTCCCCAGTCTGGCCCGAACGTGCTGTTTATTTCGATGAAGCCCTTCCTTCTAAAATATGAAATTTGTTGTGATTGGTTAGCTGGCCTGGTGTGTTGTTATTGGCACCACTTAGCACGTTCTAGAAATGTCACGGCCCTCACCATAACTGCGAGCATCTGATCAGGTGTAAATAAAACATAAAACTTATATTGGAACTGTTAATAGAAAACGCAACTAGAAATAATAAGACAAACTTACAAGTTGTGATCCACAAAACAACAGAATGTCCCGACAAAACTGCTTTGTTTCAAGAGAAGCTTGTGTGTAGCCTGCATTGTACTCTATTAGGTTCTGAAAGCTTTCCTCCGTAAAATGTGCAGCACACAGATAAACGTTGGGGTTATAATGTTCAAGAACAGTGTTTAAAATCAGTTTTAACCTTTCTAAGTTTGTCAACCTTAGGAAGGTCAAACCAATGAGTTTTGGAAACGGAGTCACTTTGACATAGTGACAACAACACTGTCTTCTCTAGTGCAGCTCAACCAGGCCTCACCCCCTTTTTCATATATGGTAGGCAGAGATTATTTAATTGAGAAACATTGTGTGACTTCATAAGATCCAGAAAAAACACGTCGTAGTCAAAACTAGTCGTTCGTTGTAGTTCTTGGAAAGTGGATTCTGTTAAATAAATTATCTCCCTTTGGAGTGGACTTTGAGTTTTGTAACCTTACAGATCTTTTATTATCTTCAAACAGTAACATTACAGACTAACTAAAGTTGAAAAAGTGAAAAAGCATAATAGGACCCCTTTAAAACAATATACAAGTATAATGAGAATATCTAAATCTCCAGTTAAAGCACATAATACAGTTTTGATTTGTTTTGGTCAGTCAGGCTTATGATGGGCAGTAAAATGTACCTTTTTATACTGTGGTGAAGGTGGACAGGGTCTGAAATTGTTCATCTTGTACGTCCGGCAGAGAAGCGGGCCATCTTTTGTTTCTACTTTGACCTCTAATGGGCTGTACACTCCTTCATGAACCTGTTCCTGTCTGAAACACATGCGTGTGTATACTATTTTATGTAGGGTACAGCGGGGCTAAAGGCACAGACGCATTTGTCTTTATTCTTCTTCAAATCACTAGATGGCACAAAAGTTCACCTCAGCACTTTTTTAACAACCATTTTTGAAGATGCACATGAAAATTTGGCCGATCCTTGACGGGATTGTGGACAGCAACGCAAAGTTGATTCTGCGCTAATTTAATCTAATATTTAATGTTTTTTTTTAAAATGTTGTAGATTTATGTAGTATATGAAAATCTATAAAATTCTTGACTATATTTTGAGAAAAAAGTTCTAGTTAATGTTTTTCAATTTTGTTCAATGTAAATAAACCAACATTTTTTCAATAACAGAATATGTAAAAGTATGCTATGTGAGGTAAACGGCGCCCCTGCTGTCAGGGCACAATAATTAACATGATAATATGGCTGACTTTTCCATTTGTTGACATGGTTAGATTCAGATGGTAATTATCATATATTAAGTTGGGTGTCCACCTTTGAGATAATCATCATATTTATAATAAAACCATAATTTAAAAATGTGATATGAATCATATCTTATAATAAAACATAATTTGTTGTTACTACTGTAAAGCTATTTTAAATTATTATGGGATCTCATTCAATGCTTTCAGAATCTTTACTTCTTTTATAATTTTGTTTCTGTACTTTGCAAACAAACAAGAAAATAGCTGACCGCACACTGAAATCAGTCAAGGCTAATATAGTCTTGCAATGTTTTATTTATTTTATAAACTGCATGGTTCAAAAAGTGCAAATTTCTTCTTCTTTCTTTATTTTTTTACAAAAAAAAAAAAAGGAAAATTCTAATTCTTCATACAAGTATTAACTTAATCAAAACATTTTACTTTAGTTTTGTATCAAAACTTTGTGTATTTTGCCCCATGCTGATTTTACCCCGTGTGCAGGGTTAAAGGCCCACCTTGCTACTTCATACATTTATACGACTTTTAAACAAAACATACCACTTTTATTTATTTTCACACAAAATCTGTTGCTCATCAATGTTCAATAAAAACCTATGTATGTTATCTGCTATCATACACTATTGGATTATTAAAAAGCGCATTTTTCTTAAGGTGTGCCTGTATCCCCGTTGTACCCTACTAAACAGTTATCTTTTCCACTGTATGTATTTAGGAGATAATGTGCAGTAAACAAGCATGATACACAGCTCCTTACAAAATAAATAAATTGACAGAAAATACTGATTTGAGTTTGTTCTTATTCTGTGGAAAGGGTGCAATTTCCAAAACAATACTGATCATAAATACAAGTGATTTTGTCACTTGATCTCACCGGTCTAAACTGGGCAGGTTTTGGTCGTCTATCGTCCACACGACCCCCCACACCTCGTCTCCTTCACTCTCCTGTATCGATGCGACTCCACCGTGCCAAGAGCAGTCCGTGCAGTCGGCCCAAAGACCGAAATCCAGCCTGTAGTCCTGAGACACAGTACAAGGATAAGTACAAGACAGCGTAACACAATGATTTATACCATGATACTGCATGATTAATATACTTATGTGCCATAGTATACAACACAATAATGTTTACAATGCATTTCAATGTTCGTCAAAGATTAACATGGTGCGTCATGATAGTTTTTTGGTTTGTTTGTGATTTAAACTCATTATTTACAATATGTTTAAAGGGGTCATATAATGGTACATGCAATTTTACAAGTTGATTGTACTGAAATGTGTGTTGGCAGTGCCTGTACACAACCATCATAAACAATCCATCCAGTGTTTTTTTTTTAATCTTCTTATATGTTTACCCCTCTCTCAAATCAAGCCGTTCGATTTTGTGATGTCACAAAATCGACGCCCCTCCCACGATTGTTGATTGACAGCAGTGTTTCAACACAGACCCGCCCTCGCTCGTGAACGAGCTGTCAATCATAGTCCGCGCTGTCAATCCGTGTGGTCATTGTTGATACGCTGGAGCACTGTCTATGAGCAGAATGGCGTCAAAGCGATTGTGGTGTTCTGTTCTTGGGTGTAATAACGAACACAGCATCATTTTGATGTTCCTAAATCCGAACCGCTGAAGACGCAGTGGCTGAGTTTGTTTTCGAAGGGAATATTCCCCACGATCAAGGTCAATGCTTTCATGTTTGCGTGAATCATTTCACACACTGCTTTACAAACGAGGGTCAGTAAAGCTGGTTTTGCTAAGAAGCAGCTCCTGAAAAAAGGATCGGTACCAACTATTCATGTTCCTGCTGCACCTCCAGAAGAACTGAAGTGAGTGTAACGTTTTATTAACTTTTATATTAATCTTTATATTAATCTTTGCAAATCACTTGCACACTTCACAATGAATGCGGCTGTTTACACTCAGGGTACATTACGGCATGTTTTCTATGTACGACGTTCTCAATATAATTCATAATCCCACGTTTATTTATTGTGTTACAAAAGGTGTGTGCACAGAACAGAGGGGTGGGGTGAGCAAAGCTCATTATCATTTAAAGACACATGCACTAAAACGGCGTGCTGAAAACAGAGCTGTTTTTGACCAGGTAAAACGAGTGTTTTCTTACAATACTAATGAGAATTTTTAATTAAAGTATATTACAAACTTTTAATTTAGACCCTAAAGAATCATATTATCTTGTACAAAAATGGCATTATATGACCCCTTTAAAAGACAAGCCTACTCAAAAAAAAATCAATATTAAAATGAAAATTAGACTGAAGTAAATACAGACTAAATTTAAATAAATAAATAATAGATCTAACAGTACACTGCTATGACGAATAGAACATTTTAATTAACGTAATAGAAACTAAATATTTAAATTGGGTCCTTGTATAAGAAATTATATAGGCTAGATTTTTTTTAAATGCACACAAATTGACTTAAAAATAGCCAATTAAAAATAAAATAGAAAGGTTTTGTAAGGAAATTTCATTTAAAACAATAGTTACCATGGTACATTTGTTTATGACAGTGACAAGCAGTTTCCCCACAATTTTATCGCAGTAACACTCACTACTAGTAACATGGCATCGTTACCATGATAAATTTAAGGTAGACTCGACTTCTATGGTTATAAGTCTGTCGTACTATGAGCTTATGTCCTTTCATAACCGAATAATATGGTAATTATTCATCAAATAATGAGTTAGCTTGTTACCTGTATCCTGCCGACAGAGTGAAACACAGCTGATGGGTTTTTCAGTTGTAGTCTCTCTTTCAGTAAATTACTGCCATAAGCAAAATACATGAAACAACCCCTGGATGACATATTCACTAACGCCGTGGTTAAAGACATGTTACGGGTAGAAAAACAAGCGCTTCAAAAACAAACCCTGAGGACTTTCATATTGAATCAGTCTTGTGAATCGATTCTTTAGAATGAATGACTCGGCATCTTTCACAAGGAGAAAAAATATACAATATACCGAGGTGGGAACTGGCAACAATTTTGTTCACTGTATTTGGAAAAAATACAATTAATGATAATCAGCAAACAATTAGCATTTCGAACAACAAAACGCAAAAAGGTTTGAATTGACTCACTGAAATGAACCCGATTTGCTAAACAGGAGAACTGACCCCTGACGGCGTCACAACCACCATTTTCAAAATAAAAGTCCCACTCACTCGTACGCGCTAAAACCATAGACTGTAAAAAACAGGCTAAAACTAGTAAAAGGGACGTTTAGGAAATGTTGGGGGTACATTAATTAAGCCAAAGAAATGTTATACAAATATAAAGACATATTTTGAATTACACAATTCCCAGAAATATGAACATAATAAACGTGTTTTAGCTATAGAAAGTACATTATTAAAAATCCCTTGTATTATGATTTCCCATGACCAGCATACTCAGGATACGTGATGGTGAACAGAGAGGTTTTCAGAAGCAACTTCTACAAATACACTGAATAAAGTGAACAGAAATTTAATTTCTGTAATGTTTAAGCTCACTTTTTGACAAAAATATTATCAGACCCCAACACTGGCCATTATATTTTAATGAAAAATTAACATTCTTCAGTACACAACAAAACAAGTTATATCAAGCAGTTTATTACAAATGTAGAAAAATAACCAGAATCATCACTGCCTTATATTAGCATAAACAGCTCAGCACTTAAACAAAAGACTCAAAAACAGCTTTCAAAAGAAATGAATTTAATGTACAAAATGCAGACAAGTCAGAATCAAAATATTCTCCAAATAAAGAACAAAAAAATGCTGTACAAAGCGCACTAATGTACAGTGGCTTGAGATGTTCATCTCCTCGGCCCGCCGCGGCCACGTCCTCTTCCTCGGCCACGACCCCGTCCTCTTCCTCGACCCCGGCCAGCAACTGCAGGAACGGGAAGGAAAACAATTATATATTTTCATAGACAATCAATCAATAAATAAATCAATGCCTGAGTATCAAAGTCAAGTCAGTTTAGATGATATTTCCGTAGCTCACCAGCCTCTCTCTTCTTTGACTTGACTTTCGGCTCGATGTCGACCAGCAGCGTGTCCAGAGGAAGACTGTCGGGAAGGATGAAGTAGCGGATGTTGTTGCCACGGATACTGAGGGACTCCAGCTGAGTGGGCTCTCTGTTTTTCAGGGTCATCTTCACAGCTTTGAGGTGAGTGTTCATACTGACATCCACACCTGTTCAGAGGATTCAAAGAGAAAGTGTAAAGCCATCGTTCAACTTAAAGGAATAGTTCACTCAAAAATCTCCCATAATTTACCCTCACGCCATCCTAGGAGTATATGACTTCTTTCAGCCGAACACAATCGAAGTTATATGAAATAATATCCCGGCTCTTCCCAGCTTTATAATGGCATTGAATACTCAATTTTATAATTTCAATAATTTTCAATCAAAAAAAGCGCATCCATCCATCAAAGTAATCCGTACGACTCCAGTGGGTTAATAAAGGCCTTTTGAAGCGAAGCGATGCGTTTTGTGAGAAAAATATCCATATTTAAAACTTTATAAGCTATAATCACTGGCTTACGTAATGGCTGTACACGCATTCAGAGTTTGAGAGTCGAGTCTCTGCAGAAGAGTGACCTTTGACCCGACGTATGACGTAGCTCCTCTTGTATCAAAATCCTTTGACATTTCTTTAATGCTTCTTGTTTTAGACTTAAGAATTTGTGACCGGTGTTTTGTCTTGCTCCATCCTCTGCGCTTCTGTGTGTCAATTCTCAACTGAGCTTACGCTACACCTACGTGGGGTCAGAGGTCACCCTTCCACCAGAACTTGACTCTAATGAACGTGTGTACAGATGTTGCATAAGCCAGTAATTATAAGCTTATAAAGTTTTAAATATGGATATTTGTCTTACAATTGCTTTGCTACAGAAGGCCTTTATTAAAGCAACACCAAAAAACGTTTCCTCTTCGGTCGCCCTACAGGTTGGAAGTGGAATTGTCCATCACCGCTGTTGTAAATAATTTAGCCTACCACCATACGCACACTCGCTGTTTATCCAGCACCGGCTTTGGAATGAACGATGAACAAGGTAGCGTATGTTGCATGATTTTATGAAATTATAATGTATTGCAACATCAGAAACAAAGAAAAACAAAATAATGACAATTGAAACGCTTGCTATAAAGCAAGTCAAATTTGTAGTTCATTATGTCTCATTCGAACTACAGAAACGATCTGGCAAACTTGCATAGTGCGGTTATAGCAGATAGAGGGCCGCAAAGTGAATGCAGGACTGTCTTTCACCCCGTTACGACTTGATGAACCACTGAAACGATTTTGGAAACATTATGCAAAGGTAAAAAATAATCTTTAGTGTTGCTTTAACCCACTGGAGTCATATGGATTAGTTTTATGATGGATGGATGTGCTTTTTGGAGATTCAAAAACTCAGGCTCTATTCACTCCCATTACAAAGCTGGGAAGAGCCAGGATACTATTTAATATAACTCTGATTGTGTTCGGCTAAAAGAAGAAAGTCATAATACACCTAGGATGACTTGATGATGAGTAAATTAAGGGATGATTTTTATTTTTGAGTGAACTATTCCTTTGAGAGTTATTCTTAAACACAAAATTGAAGCAGATACCTTGAGACCAGTGTAAAAAAAAAAAAAGATATTTTGTCCCACTTAGTATTATTTTGAATCATAATTACCTGTAATGGTGCCATGGACCTGTGTGCCATTCTTCAGCTCGATGGTGACTGTTTCATGGCTCAGTTTCATCAAAAACCTGCGGGATTACAATCAAAAACAAAGACTGAAGCACATATTCATCACAACAAACAGATCTTACTAGCCTAGAAACTAGACGCACCCTAGCGGCAGCAAAAATTATTTTGCAGCCAGGTAGGTCTAGACACTCTCAATAGACCTTCTAGCTGCAAAAACCCAAATTGGGTCAGGCCAATCACAACGCGTATAGAGTAGGCGGGGCGGGCTTAACATAATGACGACAGACAGAGATGTGACGTTCCCTGGCTTGAAAACAAAGAATGGCTGCTGGCGAACAGTCTTTCGAATCGGCTTTGGCCGCGACTCTGGAGGACTTGGAGTTAAGTTTTTTTCTTTAAGAAAAGAGCAAAGAACGACACTTAAGTCATTCTTTAAAGAGCAACTTGCAGGTAAAAAAAAAATCTAAATGAATATATAACCGTGTATGAAAATACCATATGAAAAGATAATGCAGGATTTAAAATGTTTTAAAACGACATAATGACACCAATTTAGTAGATAAAGTGAGCGTTTCTTTGACTGCTCGTACAAGCCGCTTTTTTTTCAACATCGCGTCATTTTACGTCACACGAGGGAGACGTGTGCTGTGCTCTGCCGCAGCTCAGTGCAGAGTGGGTTGGTATTCAGTAAGAGCGGTCGTGAGACAGTGTGTTTTCAGTAGTTTTTGTATTTCAATTTATCATCGTCATGGTAAATGTATGTGTTTGTGGAGCTTGCAAAAACTCCAGCCTGTCAGGACATCGAGTCCACCGGTTTCCTAACAGGAAAAAGGACGGTGCTATCTTTCGTGCCTGGGTGCGGGTTGTGCAGGTGAAGAGACGGGATTTCTCTTCCGCGTCGGCTTCGGAAAACGCGGTCGTGTGTAGCGTTCACTTCAGATCGGATGATTATCGTCCCGGCGATATGAAGGAGTTCAACATGGGATACCGAAGTAAGAACCGGGTGAGACTCAGAGCTGGTGCGGTTCCTTCAGTGTACGCATCTTCGGGTTCTCCCGCTGGATGTAGGCGCGAGCACAACATCAACTGGCAAACGCAATGTAAGCGGAACGAAACTGAGCTAACAGTTACTCGTTATTGTGTTTGTGTGGACCGTTTATCAGTTTGGACCAGTGCAGCGCGAGCCTGATCAAGCAACACTGTAGCCTAACTGCGAGGTAAATAAAGAGTTCGCCACTGAAGTAATAACATCGCTGCGAGATCTAGTGAGAAATATTCACATTTCTCCGTTATTAACGAATCAAACAGCGCTGACGTGAAAACCAGGAATAAACATTGTGCAATGAATGAACGAACTATCCAGTGTCCACAGATCAGCAACATTCACCATGGCTTTACTGTAGTAACACTAACTGCAACCATGGAAGTTTGGCATTTTCCACTAAGGCCCAGTATGCATCCACCTCCCTGTAACACTGACTTTCCTCAGCTGTAAACATTGCCTCGCATTTCCCACACAAGCACCTATGGAACAAAAAATGTATCATGAATAAATATCTCTCTGTCTCTCCATGAGAAACTGCTAAGTTATATCACGTAACGTTAGTCTGGGCGGATATTAATGAGCATGACAAACGCCTGATCAAAGCTTAGTTTCTGTTATTGTAAGTTCCAATATGTTCTGTCTAACATTAATCCTGGCCTGTCCCTGCTCTCTTGGCAGCCTAGCAGGCTCATAATTGTATGGCTGTGGTCCGTAAACAATTTCCTCAGCGTCCGAAATGTCATTGCAATCCATTTTTCTCTGTTGTTTGAATCGACCGCTCTCCCTCGTGCTACATCACGACTCTCGCCCGTCACGCCCATTTTCAGATGCGGAAGTAAAATTTTCTCACAAAAACGACTCCAGAAGCCACTGTAGCATATTTATAATTTTTTTTTAAAGAAAATCTAGTTCCTACATTATTTTTCTATTCATTGACTTGTTGGGTATTCTAACCTGCAAGTTGCTCTTTAAAAAGGAAGATGTGTTCGTAGTTTTGCCGGTGTTACACCAGATTCTGTGACCGTCATAATATGTGACCGTAGTGGGCGCGGTTGTCACTGCGTGCTCCGTGATCTAAGCAAACAGCATAACTTCTGACTATAAGCCAAAGGTGAAGTAGGCCTATTTACGACACGTTTGTTTAGAAATGCTTTTTTTTGCCTGTCAGATATGGCAAAAGTTGAATCTATCATCTAACGTTAGCTCAGCTGTTGGGAAAACGCTCTGGTTGGTTGTAGCGCTATCCTATTGCGTGCAGAGGGAATTTGAAAGACAGCCGTTTATCCCGCCCCTCGAATTGAGCGTGTCTATGGTGAGTTGCCAGACTAAACATCTTGATGTAGTCTGGCTTGCCAGGCTAAGATCTTACAGCATTAAACATCACATTTGAGACATTTCGTCTAATCCACTAACGTTACATACAAAGAGTCTTCGTTTTTTAATGATATTTTTGTAGAAAATTTGATTGCGAAATTGTACTTAGTTTAGACATATACACAATACTATTTGTCTAATAGAAAAATTTATGTATTTTGCAGATTGCATCTATAGTAAGAAGTAACTGGCATTTAAAAGTGGTTGTTTTGTTGCTGCGTTTGTTAGGTTTAAGGCCCAATATCTACAAACTAATGTCCCAAATGCATCATTTCCTAAATCCAGGGATAAACCCACGACCTGTAAGTTAAACACAGAGCTGCGTTTAAAACACGGCAGTAATGAGACATTCAAACAAACACTTTCATTCATTCCCGCCTGTTGAAGCTAACGGCTAACCAGCAGCTACATCAAATCTGACGCCATCCATTAAACTATATTGCATGTCGCTGCAGATACTTTGTGCATATTGATTATATGGGACCTATAGAAGTTTATTACCTGACGAGTTTCATGCTGGCGGTGGACTTTGAGTGAAAATCCTCCACCGAAGTGAGAAAAAATTATAGCGCAAAACGACAGAAAAGCGTCGGACGCTACCAGAGCAATGAGAGGAATCACTTCCTGTGCGAAGCGGAAGCAGAATCCTCGACGCAAGTGTTGCCACTACACTCCCAAAATCATCACAACCTTTTCACATAATAGAAGACACGTATAAAAAAAATTATATGTAGCTTTAATTGTAAATAATATAGTATGTGTATAAAAATGAGGTTAAATATTATTTTATATTTACATTTGTTTTAATTTAAATTTGGTCTAAATTATGACAATACATTTAAAAGTCTCTATATCAGCGGCTGGATTATGGACCTCAGAAAAAAAGTGTCGTAATAAATAGTTTCGAAAGGTTTTAACGAACTTCCATTGTTTTTGTTTGATCAAAACAGCAAAATTATTTCCGATTTAAACAGTTGAGTTGGACGAATCTGGCAACCCGCAACAGGAAGTGAATCCCGGAAATGAGCGCTCATTGAAACATCACGTCAAAATTGAATCGAGGGATAAATTAAAGGAATTAAACGCGTGCGTTTCATCATGAGGAATCACCGATGACTTTACATGATATTTCTGAGGATGCTGGAGTGAAAACCGAATCAAACATCAGAATAACAGACTGCAGATGTTATAATGTGTGTGTTTAGAGTGACGTGTGTTAGTGGCAGTGCACCAGGGCTGATTGACAGCTGATCTAATCCTGTTCTTCATCATTATTTCCCGTCCAAACAGCATGTGGATCAGCAGCATCTGCTCAGGTCTGTCCACTGAAGCCGTGTGCTGTCATTGATGCACTGAAGATGTTTCCTAAAGCCTCGTTCACGAGCCTGATCGTGGGGGTGTTCCTCCTGTATGTTCTGCACACATGCTGGGTCATGTTTGGGATCGTTTACACGAAACCCTGCGAGAAACCCAAAGCGGACAACTGTATCTCCCCTTACCTGGCCGGCAAACCTCGACTGCAGGTGAGGCTCTCTGTGCTGCTGCTATATCAGCTTATCTTCTAAACTATTCATGTGAAACCAGGCCTATGCAGGTCTTTAGGGTGGACATATTTATATATCAATCGATGTGCACTGTTAATAAATATATAACATAAATAAAAAAAAAATAGTTTAAATAATATTAAATGTGAGAAAGGTGTTTTCAATCTTTTAGATGCCACAGACCCCCGGTCATCTTCATATGAGGGCCCCTATGCAACAATTTAATGTATATAGTTTCTTGTATAAAGACCCAGGTTATACTGTGATAAAATGTTATACTCTAAAATATTAATTGGGAAATATTTAGTTTCTATTAAGTTAATTCTAAAAAAATTCTACTCATTATAGCACTGTACTGTTCAATGTTTTATATAATTTTTCAATTTTAATTATCCATAATTTATTTATCTTTTTATTTGAATAGAAGTTATTTAAAATATTTAGGTATTTTAATATATTTTTTATTTTATTTTATTCCAATTTTTATTTTTATTTCTTTTTTAATCTAAATTGCATTTATTTATTTTATTAATTTAATATAGATTTTTCTGATTTATATTTTTTATTTTTTTATTTAAATATTTCAATATAATTTGTATTAATCTATTTAATTTTTAATTTATTTAAATATTTATGTATTTTATTCTAATTAAATTTCTATTTATTTATTTATTGTAATTTGATTTTATTTATTTATTTAATTTTAACCCTTTTTTTTTTTTTTTTAAATAATAATTTATTTTATTTGGTTTAAATTTTTTCCCCTGGACTCCAGTTTGAAAATTAGCAGACATATATAATCAACATTATACAGTACAAAATATATTTCAGTAAACAATATGAATAAATGCAATAAGAAGATCTGCAGTAACAGTGATGTATTGTATGTGTGTGTCATCAGCTCAGCGTCTACACTGCACTGAGACCGAATGCTGATGGAGGACACAGTCTGATCCACAGAGAGGAGGAGTTTGATGTGAACACCCCGTTTGAGAGGTACAGGAACTCATATCACTGTAACTCTGCTCTCCTGTCCTGAACGGCTTCATTCGTGTGCTTTCTAGAAAACTATTGCTGACCAGATGTGCTTTCTCACAGTTATACTTCTGTCTCTTTAAGGCTAGTTAACGTGTCTCTGCCGAAGAAGACGCGCAAGAACGGCACGCTGTACGCTATGGTGTTTGTGCACCAGGCCGGAGTCACGCCGTGGCAGGATCCGCATCAGGTTCATCTAGTCACGCAGCTGACCACATACATGATGCCGAAGCCTCCGGAGATCAGCCTGATCACGGGACAGGACGACCCGCAGGTGAGACGACACCCCAGCAAACATCCCAGCATGCGATTTATGTTTAAAAGACTTCTAATAGCCGTCCAAACACAGCCCAGACGTCTGATAAAGCAATAAGCCCCTCGAAGCCGTGATTTACAGTTAATATAGAACAGCTAAGGGGCGTTGTTAGCTACGACGGCTACAGCTATTTAGCTGTCCTAAATCCACTGTAAATCACGGCTTCGAGGGGCTTATTGCTTTTATAAAACAGTTACTCCATAAAAATAATAATTTTAATATTCATTTTATTCATAAAATAAACACCAGCAACAAAAAATATAACGTTATAACACATTATTCCTCCGCTAAGCAACACATGCAGCAACAAAGATTAATGGATTATCTAATATAGTTAATCTAATATAGTATCTTAGTAAATACTAATGTAATGCGGTCACAGGTGTGTGTTTGTTGAGTAATTTACAACGGCTCCGAACGCGGCTCAACCAATCAGAATCAAGGACAGGAACTATCCGTTTTATAAAACAAGGCAACATTTGGGCTGTCAGTGAAAGTTTAATAGACGTCTGAACCATAGCCCAAGAATAGACTAGTCGTTTCTCTTTATTTCTTTGTTATCTAGTTGATAACTAGTCTATTCGTGGGCTATGGTTCAGACGTCTATTAAACTCTTACTGACAGCCCAGATGTTGCCTTGCTGTAGACGTCTGGGCTGTGTTTGGAGGCTATTAGATGTCTTTTAAACACACAGTTGCTTGCTGGGCCACTTCCTGCTCCTGAATAAAGAGCTGTGTTTGCATTATATATCTAAATAAATCCGATTGTTATCCAGAAACCGGATCAGAATAAGCAGAGCGGCGACTCGGATCTGGACCGGCCCGTTTCTCACTGGCGTTCCCGTCTGACGCTGAACGTGGTGTCGGAAAACTTCCAGTTCGACCGAGAGGCTCTGCCTGGAGACGTGCACCGCTACATGAGAGTGTGAGTCTCTCCATATCACACACATCCAGACGCTCTTTCAGGATAAATAAGCAGCCGTGAGAGAGTCGCCATGCGTTACGCTGATTTTACCACAGCTAAAAAGCATATACATGATTATTGTCAAGTCAAGGCAGTTTCCCTTTTTGAAGCTCAGATTAAAACGAATCTGTTTAGATTAGCTTTAAGTGTTTTGATTGTTTGATTTGTTGATGTACTTTTATGTTGTACGGTGTCCTTGAGTGCCTTGAAAGGCGCCTATAAATAAAAGGTATTATTATAGAGCTTTTCACAAAACACGTAGTTCCAAAGCAGCTTTACAGAAAGTCATGATGTTAATGTTTATAATATGTGACCCTGGATCACGTCACCAGTCTCGAGTAGCACGGGTATATTTGTGGCAATAGCCAATAATACATTGTAAGGGTCAAAATTATCCATTTTTCTTCTATGCCAAAAATCATTAGGATATTAAGTAAAGATCATGTTCCATGAAGATATTTAGTAAATTTCCTACCGTAAATATATAAAACATGTATTTGTGTGAGTGAATGCAGCACAATCGCAAACATAAATGCACAACTTTAAAGGAGATTTTCTCAATGTTTTGATTTTTCTGCTCCCTCAGATTCCAGATTCTCAATAGTTGTATCTCGACCAAATATTGTCCTATCCAAACAAACCATACATCAATGGAAAGCTTATTTATTCAGCTTTCAGATTATGTATAAATCTCAATGTCAAAAAATTGACCCATATGACTAGTTTTGTGGTCCAGGGTCAAATATATTAATATCTTTATGCCTTGTATAGTCAAATTTAGCATATAAGAGCTGGATGATAATATAGTTAAATTTTGCGACGCGATACAATCAATCAAGCATTTGAGATTTGCTATATTGTATACATCACTCTATGCAAGTATATTGTATGTGTGTGGATAAACTTTGACATACTTATAGTATATCCAACTTTATATAAAGATCTGGACGATAATATATTTACATTTTGCAACGATATAAAAAAATCAGGGAACTTAAATGTGCTAAAGTATATATATCACTTTACATGAGTACTGTATGTATGTGGATAAAGCTGGTTATGATGTAACTTTATATATAGGGATGTGTGATGATCCAGTTTTTGTGCTGATATATCTTGTATCTCATCCTATCCTGTGATGTTGTGGAAGCTTGTGGTCCTGATTTTCATGTCTAACTCCTCAGGTATCAGAACGGGAAGAAGATGATCTACCTGCCGCTGCTGTTCGTGGACGAGCTCAGCAACAGAGTGAAGGATCTGATGGTACGGCTCCTTTAATTCTCTCCATCCCTGCTGTATTCTCTGAGCTCCTGTGGTGAACCTGTGTGTGTGTGTGTGTGTAATGCAGGAGATCAACAGCAGCTCCACTGAACTGCCTCTGACCATCTCGTACGACTCCATCGCTCTGGGGAAACTGCGCTTCTGGATACACATGCAGGACGCCGTCTATTCCCTGCAGCAGTTTGGTAAGAGTCTGCAGACTTATGGGTAATCAAAGCTATAAGCCACGCAAGGCGGTGTGCAAAAGTGTGTTTATCAAGGCTAAATGGTTTGATGTGAAATTAAGGGCCACAATGATTTTTTTTTTTTTTTTACCATTTTTAATAGGGTTGTTAAAATGCTTATATTTATATGTATATACACACATACTTATACATGCAAAAAAATAATAAAAATTAATAGGGTTGTTATTAAAATGCTTATATTTATATGTATATACACACATACTTATACATGCAAAAAAATAATAAAAATTAATAGGGTTGTTATTAAAATGCGTATATTTATATGTATATACACACATACTTATACATGCAAAAAAATAATAAAAATTAATAGGGTTGTTATTAAAATGCGTATATTTATATGTATATACACACATACTTATACATGCAAAAAAAATGTTTTTAATAGGGTTGTTATTAAAATGCTTATATATGTACTTAAATATGCATATAATTATTATTAAACAAGATGTACAGAAACTTGCTAAATTTCAGAGAACAATTATTTTATACTGTATTTATTCAAAAATGTAATATGCAAAAATTCAAACATAAAAAAACCCCTGATTAATTGCGTGCCCTTAAGTGGTTTATTACTTTATAAAAGATCTGAAACAGTAATATCAAATGTAATGAATCAAATGTATTAATAATAATATTATTAATTTAGATACATTATTTGTCCATCACGTCATATAATTTATTTATCTGACTGATAAACACTTTAATTATTTAAAATCACATTAATATTGAAAATAAAAGTCACAGGGATATTTTTGCTTTGTATTTTAGGCTTCACTGAAAAGGATGCGGATGAAATCAAGGGAATATTTGTGGACACAAACCTGTATTTCCTCGCCCTCACCTTCTTTGTGGCCGCTTTCCATGTAAGTTCATGTGTTTGGACTGAATCGGGTTCACACTGCTGAGTCTGAGCCGGGTTATGTTTCACCGCATTCAAACATTACTGTTTCTGTCCAGCTGTTGTTTGACTTCCTGGCGTTCAAAAATGACATCAGTTTCTGGAAGCACAAGAAGAGCATGGTGGGAATGTCGAGCAGAGCCGGTTTGTGAACAATAACCCTCCTTTCACACGAGTGCATGCAAAGCGTTGATGAGGAAGTGAACGGCTGTTTATTTTTCTGTTATCTTGTAACATTTACATTTAAGTGGTAAAATTTCCTGAAGTATGTATGTATATTATACATGATAACTATAAATAAATTGTATAAATTATTATATTTGTATATATTTATATATATATAATTTTAACAAAAATATATATATATTATACATATTATGTATATTTTTTATTAATATAATAATGTGTATCAGATTGCCCTCAAAGTATATACAGTTTTTAGAAATGGCTTTTAATTTTTTAATAATTTACATTTTTAAATATTTCTTTCTTTATTAAGTTTTTTTTATAATGTATTAATGTTTTATAGTTTTTTAAATAATTGTTACATTTTATTTTTACTCAAATGTCAAAAAAATCATATATATACAGTATAATGTAAAAAAAAAAAAAAAAAAAAAAAATATATATATATATATATAAAATAAAAAGAATACGTATTTAAAATATGAATAATAATATAATAATTAAGATAAATATAAATATTATATTAATATAAATCTATGTAATATTAATATTTATTAAATTATTTGTTTTTGATAACTGTTCCATTTTATAGTTATTCATAAATGTGTACAATAATCAGACATGCTTTACATCGGTTATCACAGCATGGCCGCGATCTCTCAGTGAATGTGTTTGCATGTATCAGAGACTGTTATATGTGTTTTAGTGTGCGTCTGTGCTGACGTGAGGTGTGTGTGTGTGTGTGTGTGTCAGTGCTGTGGAGGTGTTTCAGCACTATCGTGATCTTCCTGTATCTGCTGGATGAGCAGACGAGTCTCCTGGTCCTGATTCCCGCCGGGATCGGCTCTCTGATAGAGGTACAGTCACGTCTCACTCGTGTCTCTGTGCTTTCTGTCAACTGGACATAATGAAATTACGCCTACAGCTCTTGTGTTTGTATATGTATTTCAGATATGGAAAGTGAAAAAGGCGTTTAAAATCCACGTCATATGGAGGGGCTTGACTCCCACGTTCCTGGTAAACCTTTACTGTTTCTCTTCTTTACTGCTCTGAATCGTCTTGTCACTACACTGATGATTCTCTAACTGTGAACTGTTCCCGGTCTGTCCCTCAGTTCGGGAAACAGGACGAATCTGAGAGACGAACAGGGGAATATGACACACTGGTGAGCACAAGCTTCATCCAGAACAGTCTTATGATTATGTTTTGCTATATCTTAATATCGCACTTCTGAATATTGTGTGTGTGAGCAGGCGATGAAGTACCTGTCCTATCTGCTGTACCCTCTGTGCCTCGGCGGGGCGGGATACGCTCTCGTCTTCGTCAAGTACAAAAGGTGAAGGGTCACATTTGCTAAAACTTGTTGTGCTGTAAAAGTAATTTGAGGTGCACAAATGATTAATATGTGATGTGTTTGCGCAGCTGGTACTCCTGGATTATTAACAGTTTAGTGAACGGTAAGTGTGATTTTGCTGCTTTATCTGACTGAGTGAATGATTTAGAAACATTAAAGATGGAAATGTAATGTGTGTTGCTGTCGTTCAGGAGTGTACGCCTTCGGGTTCCTCTTCATGCTGCCTCAACTCTTCGTAAATTACAAGGTTTGTCGAGTCGAAATGACCTCCTCCATTCAGAGTCATGACATGATGTTTGGGTTTGTAATCAATGCGTTTGTTCTCACAGATGAAATCCGTCGCTCATCTGCCCTGGAAAGCCTTCATGTACAAGGTGAGAGACGATCGTTCACAGTGAAACTCTGGCATGCTGTTTGGATTAATAATGCATGATATATAAGAGACAATATATTTTTTTATCAAGGTTTTAAACCCCCAAAACTATATATATATATATATATATATATATATATATATATATATATTACTATATATACTATATATACTGCCAGTATGAAAACTAAATACCTGTTGTTTTCTATGTAACAATTTTCCATATTTTATATGATTTTACATTATAAAAAAAATGCATTACATTTTATTTATCATAATTTGTGAAAAAGCATGATACTGAGTACACATTACTTGCATTGTTTTTCTGTTATTTTGTGAAATTTTAATTTTAGTGTTTAAATCGTCCTCATTTTGTATATAATAATTATAAATAAATTGTATAAATCATTGTATATAAGTGAGATATACATATATACAGTACAGGCCAAAAGTTTGGACACATTACTATTTTTAATGTTTTTGAAAGAAGTCTCTTATGCTCATCAAGCCTGCATTTATTTGATCAAAAATACAGGGGGAAAAAAAGTAATATTGTGATATATTATTACAATTTAAAATAATTGGTTTTCAATTTATTATACTTTAAATTATCATTTATTTCTGTGATCAAAGCTGAATTTTCAGCATCATTACTCCAGTCTTCAGTGTCACATGTGACATCCAGTCAATCACATGATCCTTTAGAAATCATTCTAATATGATTCATTATCAAAGTTGGAAACAGTTCTGCTGCTTAATATTTTTCATAACCTGTGATACTTTTTTAGGATACTTTGATGACTAAAATGTAAAAAAAAAGAAGAAAAAAAAAAGCACATTTTCTAAAAATAGAAATCTTTTGTAACAACAATATACACTACTGGTCAGTAATTTTTTTTTCTTTCTTTTTTTGAAATAAATCAATACTTTTATTCAGCAAGGATGTGTTAAATTGATAAAAAGTGATAGTAAAGAAGATTTATATTATTAGAAAATATTTTTTTATTTTGAATAAATGCAGTTCTTTTTAACCTTTTATTCATCAAATATATTCGGCAGCAGAACTGTTTCCAACAATAAATCAGAACATTAGAATGATTTCTAAAGGATCACTGGATGTCACATGTGACACTGAAGACTGGAGTAATGATGCTGAAAATTCAGCTTTACATCACAGAAATAAATGATAATTTAAAGTATAATAAATTGAAAACCAATTATTTTAAATTGTAATAATATATCAAATTATTACATTTTTTTTCTGTATTTTTGATCAAATAAATGCAGGCTTTATGAGCAGAAGAAACTTCTTTCAAAAACATTAAAAATAGTAATGTGTCCAAACTTTTGACCTGTACTATGTGTGTATATATATATATATAAAAAATAGTGTCTCTTATATAAATAAATATAAATTATATAAATGTATTATGTAGTATTATTAATAATAATAATAATAATATATTAATTATATATTATAGTATATAAAATATGTATGTATGTATGTATGTATGTATGTATGTATGTATGTATGTATGTATGTATGTGTGTATATATATATATATATATATATATATATATATATATATATATATATATATATATATATATATATATATATATATATATATATATATATATATATATATATAATAACAAAATCTTAATATAATGTATTAAATTATCCTCAAATTATATACAGTTTAAGATAAAGTCTATCAATTTAATTAAAAAAATTATATTATATTATATTAGTTTTTAAGATTAATAAATTAATTATTGACTAAAAAGTAAAGATCATTGTCTGTCTGGAGGTTTGAGTCTGAGTTTTCTTCTAATCCGCCACTTGTGTTCCTCTCCAGGCTTTTAACACGTTCATCGATGACGTGTTTGCGTTCGTCATCACCATGCCCACGTCACACCGGCTGGCGTGTTTCAGAGATGACGTGGTGTTCCTGGTGTACCTGTACCAGAGATGGTGAGGCTCCTGCTAGTCTGACGCTGATGTTGAGCTGTGTGTCCTCTCGTACGGATGATGCAGGAGGTGTTGATGTTTTTCAGGCTCTATCCAGTGGACAAGACCAGAGTGAACGAGTACGGCGTGTCTTACGATGAAGAGCCCAAAGGAAAACCCCATAAAGACTGACATCGGCACACCAGGACAGCTCAGCGTTATCATGAGATCAGACGTCGGATTCAAGAACGAAGGACAACACTGCATTTGTCTATTCAAGCTCAGTTTTGCTCCAGTAAACAGAGGATTTTGAGCAGCTACTCTCTGTCGGAGCGTCTTTCACAGTTCAGACGGTTGCTATATATTGAGTTATAGGTTCAGAAGTAAAACTATGAAAAGCTTGGTGTAAATTTACAGAATGTATTTTGATGGGACCTTTAATTCAGTCTCAAAAAGTGTTTTGTAATTAAGACCATATCACAAGGGTGCCAAAAGACCAGAGTTTCAGATTAATTATCTGTTTTGTTTCCGAATATGAATTAATTTTAGTAACTTGACTGTTGTTTGCGTGTTGGGAGAGAATGATGTGTGTTTGTCTTTGCGTTCCATTCCAATAAAAGTGTTTCTGTGATTCAACTGCTTAATTACAGAGACTTTATTAAACACACCATGCCTTACACTGCCTTTATTCTTGCATGTAGTTTATGTTACAGCAGTAACTGACCTATTATTACCATTACTGAACCAACTGTGTGTTAATAAATATAAACAAATACATTAAAAAAATAGAACAAAAAAAGTACCATGGTATTACCATGTTTCTAGATGGTATACTTTGAAGTACAATGTAAATACCATGTACATTTTATTTACTATCTAAATAAATGGAAAAAAAAACTAACATTTTAATTTGATGTTTAACTTTTTATATTTTCCCAGTTATATCCAAATGTTATATTTAATAAATATAACGCTCTCATGACCACGCGGATGGAGAAGGATGTCAAAAATAACTGACAGAACAAACGGACCAATCACGTCCTCTCTTTATTGCATTAGACCCGCCCACTGAAGTGACGCATAATGCTATATAAAGGATCGCCCCGCCCCCTTTCGGCCCTTTCCGTTCACTGACATCGGTGTGTTTGAGGTGCTCGGTTCTTCGCTCGAAGCTAAGGCCTTTGAATCCGGCGACTAGCACCGTCAAATTTAGGCATCCACGTCTGAAACCTTAACCCTCTGAAAGAACAATGGCATCTGTGTCCGAGCTGGCCTGTATTTACTCCGCACTCATCCTCCATGATGATGAAGTGACCGTCACGGTGAGTGTGAGGGGTTTGAGCGCGCGCTGACGGCGCCGACATGAACATCCGGGACTCTGACACTATCTGTGTACATATGACGCTCATAAATGAGTGATTTTAAGAGATTTACATTTGTTTATAGGTTAGTTTGTTACTGCGTATGTTCAGTGTGTTATTAAAACCTAAATAGTGTGTGAAAACAGTTTGAACGACTTGTGGGAAACTAGTAAAGAGACGCGCGCGCGTTTTTGGTTTAAAAATATACCACTTTTTTACACTTAGCTGCTACTATTATTCAGGACAATTTAAGTGCTTTATTCTTAAAATGTGCGATTGTGACTGGTAATTCAGTACAGAGTATTACCACTTGATATTCATGTACCATGCTAATCACAACACTACTATAGTAAGTGGTATGATGACCATCTGTTGACCAAATACTTTGATTACAAAATCTATATCATGGTATTTACTTCTTACTTTAGGTAGAATACCATGGTGTCCTATCATAATGTACCCTGGTTCTACCATGTGTTTTTCTATTTGACAGTGCCATGTTATTAGCATGTGATACCATCACTGTACTATTGTACAAATGAAACATGAACTGATGTGTTCTTGGTGTGTGTGTTTCAGGAGGACAAGCTCAATGCCCTGATCAAGGCCGCCGGTGTGAACATCGAGCCCTTCTGGCCTGGTCTCTTCGCTAAGGTGAGTTCATTTCCCAGCCACTGCATAAGATCCTTGAGGATAATGGAAATGGTTAAATGTGGATGTTTGGGAAACATTGTTCCTATGAAGTCAAATCAAGTCGGCTCTACAGAGGACCTTAGCATTGGTATAGAAGTAGTGCATCTTGATTCTCCGTGTTGATGGTTTAGTAGTGCACTTGGAGTGTAAGTGTGATGTCATTTCCTAAGTGTTGATTTTTAAAGGGATAGTTCACCCAAAAATGAAAATTAGCCCATGATTTACTCACCCTGAAGCCATCCTAGGTGTATGTGACATTCTTCTTTTAGACAGTTATATTAAAAATGTCCTGGCTCTTCCAAGCCTTATAATGGGAGTCAATGGATATATTTTTTTGAAGTCGCAACCCTATCCATCGGTGATCAAGTGCTCCACACGGCTCTGGCGGGTTAATAAAGGCCTTCAGAAGTGAAGATGTGTTCAAGAAAAATATCCATATTTACAACTTTACCGACTAAAATAATTAGCTTCCGACAGTCAGCCGTACGCAAGTCGACTTAAGCCAAAAGAGTAACCCTTGAACTTGACGCACAGCGTAATGAGGAACGCGGTTGCCCAGCCCTGTGTGTTTGATCCACGCGAGGCGTCAAAGCTTACACCACTCCTACATCTACGTCATACATCAAGGGTTACTGTTGTGGCGCAAGTCGACTTGCGTACGGCCGTATAACTGATTGTATTCGTCTGAAATAGTCTAATACACCTAGGATGGCTTCAGGGTGAGTAAATCATGGGCTAATGTAAATGTTTGTGTGAGCTATGGCTGTAAGTAGTGCACCTGTGTGTGTGTGACGTGATGTCCTGTGTTCAGGCTCTGGCCAGCGTTGACATCGGGAGTCTGATCTGTAATGTCGGAGCCGGTGGAGGAGCCGCTCCTGCCGCCGCTGTTGCTGCCGCTCCTGCAGGAGGAGACGCTCCAGGTAACACACACACTCTCTCACACACGCACACCTGCATCTGATCTCACTGTTTCTCACTCTCAACCCGTCTTCTGTTTGCATTACAGCCAAGGTGGAGGAGAAGAAAGAGGAGAAGAAAGACGAGTCTGAGGAGTCTGATGACGACATGGGCTTCGGTCTCTTCGACTAAAGCAGTTTTTAATAAAAAAAACTTGAAACTGTAAATGCTGTGTGTCACTGTTGGTTTGGGGTTCAGTTCTAGTTAAAGCGTTCACTAGTCCAAAAGAATTTGTCATTTAGATTCACTTGGTTTCCGCTAATTCTTAAAACCGTAAAATGAGAAACGCTAATATAAGTGGTGCTTTTAAAATAAACAAGGCATTTATTAGGTAATGCTACAATAAGGCTTATTTAACACTTTACATAAGTTAAATGTTCTTCTGAAGAATTTATTAATCTTGGTGTTAATTTCAACATTTAAAAGTGCATTATTAACATGGTATCTTGATATTTAATTGTCCTGACATAAGCAATGAACAGTTGTGTTTTTATAAATGCTAACGAAGATTAGTAAATACTGTATAAAATATACTGTTCATAGTTAATGTTCATGCATCAACTAATGGAGTTTTATTGTGAAGTTTTGCTGTTCTGTGTCTTTACATGGAGGAAACTCTTCAACTTTTCTTTTGAAAGGAAAGTACTTTATAGGGAACAAACACTTACATTAACCAGAAATCTAACGTTTTTACACCCATATCATTGTGCAGTGCTTTCAGCATTTTTTTGTAAGTTTGGGGGCTTAGATGTGCGAGTAATGCCTCCTAAAATAACTAATACAGCTTAAGAACATTCAGAATTTGTTATTCCAACCAAATGTAAAGTTATAGTTTAAAGGCTTCAGCCCAGCGCAAAAAAGTTACTCCATACATTACTGTCCCACTTTTCCTTTTTTTTTATTTAAAAGACTGGTCAGAAATCAAGACATTATTATAGTGTTAAATATGTCTATGATATAATGCTTCGTTTTTTCCTACACAATGCAAATTGGTATTTTTCTTGTTAAATATATCTTAAAATTCTTTTACAAACCAATATTTCCTAAAAGGGCCACACTGGAAAAAGAGAATCACACCAAGGGCAAGACATGTATGAGTTTATTGATGTGCTTTTGTTACTGCATGTCACTTTTTAACATTTTGGTAGCTTTTTTCCTCATTTTTGTTCCGATTTTTTGTGGCTTTCTTACCTTTTTGTAAATTTGTTGCTTTTCACAACATTGTTGTATGCACTTTGTCAAATTTTTGTTGACATGAAGCCCTACAAAAGCCATCAAAAGAGCCATCTTTTGGCTAGAGCAAAAGAGCGATTCCTTAGCCATCGTAGAATTTATAAAGCAAAACAAAGATACATTTTTTTTTTTTTTTTAAACGACAACCTGTTTCACAGCCTGAATATGAAAACTCTCTCTCTGCTTCTGGGGGGATTTCTGATTCTCAGAGTTGGCAAATCTGCCAAATTCTGCTTTGAGTGTCAGATAATTACAGTTTAAAAAACACTTTCCTGTGTTTTTGGTTTGGCGCACAAGTAGGCGGGCCAAAATTTATTGTGAACCCAAATTGATATA
This sequence comes from Scardinius erythrophthalmus, assembly GCF_964197995.2. Lineage (NCBI taxonomy): Eukaryota > Metazoa > Chordata > Actinopteri > Cypriniformes > Leuciscidae > Scardinius > Scardinius erythrophthalmus. The sequence continues at coordinate 7,669,975 of NC_138230.1, read as the reverse complement.
CGGGCCGGATTTGGCCCTCAGGCCTTGAGTTTGACACGTGATCTAATGTATCAGATGCTTTTATCCAAATAAATGGATAAAAGCATCTGATCCAATTTATCAAATTAATTTATCCTCCAATTCAGGAGTTTTGGTTTCGGACAATCATTTTTCTTTCCACAGGGTATATGCAGGAATCTTGAAGTTAATTTTAATACCTTTTCAAGACTTTTTCAAGACCTTCTCAATATTTTTTAATACCTCACCGCCACTTCAAGCTGTAACCATTTACATCAGTGATACTTTTAACTTAACAGTTTTAGTTTGTTATAAAGACTATACGCACTACGTAATACACACTGGGACCGCCAGAGCGTACATTGCAGGGCTCGCAAAATTTCAAAATCGCTGGTAGCCCTTCGGGCAGGCACTCTCCAGATTTTGGTAGCCCGAAATGAATTTTACTAGCCCATATAAAAAGACTACATTTTTAATGTAGAATATTGGTTAGGAGTCAACACAATGAATCAAAAACTTTTTCAAAACACAAACATCAACAAATATGCATCTGATTCTAACTGAACTGAAATTTGTGTGACCAGTATGGAACAAGAATCAGTCTGTGTCGGTGGCTCAGCCCCCAATGAGGGTATGATAAAAAAATAAATAATAAGTAACTATTTAGTTTAGGGTTTAATGCTCACTATTAACTTGTTTCATTAACATGCAGATGGCGGGGTTTTTTCATCACTGAGGTCCCGAATGTGAGATATGCTAGTTAGGGGGGTTCGGGGGCACCCCTGAGAAAATTTTGATTTCTCTGATCTACATATGTGCATTTTAAGATGTTTTGAAGGCCAAAAAAATTGGATAACAATAGCTTTAAAACCATGTAAGTGGGCAGCTGATTATTTTTCTCTCCTCATCAGCATCACACTCCTATTCTCTTTGTTTTTCTCTTGCTCTGTCTCTTCCCCTCCTAAAGCTGAGCTTTGACTGATATAGGCTTTTCATTTTTGGCTGTCAGTGAAAAGAGTAAACAAAGGGTCAACTGATTTTCTCAGATGCATTAATTTACTGAAAGCTACTAGGAAAGCTAGGTAGCCTAACTAAGTTTATTGAATTCATTCACAATATGTACACATTCATTATTGATCTTATTCCTAATACAGGGCCGTAGACAGGGCTTTATAATCAAAGAGGTCCTACATTTAAGGTTATTAGGGGGTTTAAATTTTGTATTTCTCTGATATGTCCATTTCAAGACGTTTGAAGGCCAAAAAAGGATAAGAAATAGCTTTAAAACCATGTCAGCAGGCAGTAGATGATACCTGCTCTCACTTCTTATCCATCACTCTTTCTTTTTCTCTCAGTCTCCTCATCTTGCCATCACTTCTCCCTACCTAAAGCTGAACTTTTTTAATTTACTGAAGGCTACAAATTGTATATTAATTCTCAACATGTACACATTCATTATTAATATTGTGCCTATGATGAAAACGGCTTTGTTAATGCTAATGTCCCCTCACAATGACAGTAAACTAATTATTAGTCATTACATAGGCCTATTTTCAGTTCAAAATGGCGAAATTCTACAAAAGTATATTCATTTGCCTGATTATTTTTGTCATTTGTTTCACATTTATGACCTAAAAAAGCTGTCAAATATTAAATGTTTAGTTTAGCTAACGTTACTTACATCTTATCTCGCACTTGACCGTAAACTGAAGCGTCGAGTAGCTCTGCTCAAATTCGCGCTCAGGCTCAGCAGCTTCTTGTGAACATAAAGCCCGCCTACTTTGATTTGATTGGTCATTCTGACATTGACGAGCACCGCAGACCAATGAGACTCAGATGAACACACACACACACACACACACACACACACACACACCCTGTCCTCTCTGTTTCTGACGTGCTCGGCGCCGCTTCGGATTGAAGATGAAGAACGCGCTGGCTGGTTATGCATTTTGGTAGCCCGACTGGAAAACACAATAGCCCCGGGACGTCGGGCAGGCGATTTTGCGAGCCCTGCATTGTGCTTTTGAACTTCCGCCCGCCTGCCCGCTCTGGTGCTCTCAGAGGCAATTTACGAACGCACCCACAATAGCCTAGTTTTTTATGTAGGCCTACCTGTTCGTTTTAAAAAAAAAAAATGCCTAAATTCACACTTTTACGATGTTTTTGGGATTCAAACTGTTGGACAGCTAATTCAGAAAAAATACTTTCAAAATTTAAGACTTTATAAAGCCGTGATAAGACTTTTTAATACTTTTTAAGGGTCTTAATTTTCCCAAAATTGATTTATCACCTTTTAATACTTTTCAAGACCCCGCGGATACCCTGTTCCAAACATGACTTAAATTTCAACAGTTCAACAATTATGAACTACAATGGAATCACTTTAAAACCCAGTCATCACCAGTTCAACAAATCACAAACCCAAGAAAAGTGAAATCAAAAGGAATAAGAGTCAAGCCAAGATGAGACCAAGATACATCCAGCTAAAGATAATGATAACATTTTATTAGTTAAAAGATCTGTACAGTTGCTTCTTCCTGAGAATAATTTATATCAATGACAACATGGATTTCACGATTGTTCTGTACACAAAAGTCCAAACTCAAAGGGGTCGTGTCTCAACCCGAGTGTGTGGTAAAAAATAGCATGATTTTACAGAATAAAAGTTCTTGAAATGAAATCAGAAGGCAGCTTTGATTATAACGATTTACCCATGTGACTGATATGTGGCTAATATATTGGCTTCTGTCCCTGACGTGATATATTACGCTCACGCCAGGGCGACGGGTTTCCCTCTTTGTCGAGCAGTTTCATACAACATCTGTGATTCCTTTACAAAAATATGACTGTGGTTTGGCTTTAGAGTCGCGGTGAGTGTCACCCGGCGAACCCCTGAGTTCCTCAGAGGACGTTGTCCGTCGCTGACGTCTGACATCAGCAATACTGGATGATGTGTGGATAAGCCTTTGGATAATTGGAGAGCCCTCGAGCGCGACCTCGGCTCAGAGTCCAGCGGTTCCAGTTGCAGGTTTGAGAAAGACCAACTTCATTTCTGGATACAAAATAAAACGAACATGACGCTTCTAACGGTTATAAAACAAAAATATGTTCTGCGATATCCTCTCCTGCTGAAAATCTCTATTAAAAGTGTTTACGTAGAATCTGTTCTGTAACGTTAAAAGCAGTTTTTGCGGCGCGTTCCTCTGATGATCCAGTCATGTGGAGGAACTAGAGCGGCTGGTTGAGCGCCAGCATCTTCAGCCTCGCCTGGTCGATGACGTCCAGCAGGTTCTTGGCGTCCACGGCTAGTGCGTGAGCCGCGGTTAGCATCTGCTTCTTGTAGTCCTGCTGTAGACTGGTCAACACGTACTGTTGCGCCAGACGCATCTTACTGATGAGCTCAGCCAGGTCAGAGTTCAGCAGCTTCTGGGCCATCTCGATCTGAGCCAACACACACACACAGAGTCAAGTCAGCTTCATTTATACAGCGCTTTTACCAATATAGACTGCTTCAAAGCAGCTTTACAGTCATAATAGGAAAGTGACAATGTTTTGGCTGGAGTGAGTGAGTGTTCAGTGCAGGAATACATCATTAGCAAAAGAGACGCTTTAGTGGCTCTCTGTGGTTTCTGCCGAGACAAAAGCTGTTCACAAATTAACACCAAATATTAGTCATTTTACAGTTGTACTGTAAATTTGGTAACACTTTACAATAAGGTTCATTAGTTAACATTAGTTAACTACATTAGTTAGCATGAACTAATAATGAACTGCACTTATACAGCATTTATTCATCTTTGTTGATGTTAATTTTGACATTTACTACATTTATTAAATCTTGTTAACATTAGTTAAAGGGATAGTTTGGCCAAAAATGATATTAAACCCATGATTAAAGGGCCGTTCACACCAAGCACGATAACTATAAAGATAACGACAAAGATAACTATATATGCGTCCACACCAACGAACGATAACGGTCTTTTTATTCTAAGCACGCGCGCGCGCCCCCTGCGCGAGACCTTTAAATTAGAATGGATTCTGATTGACTGTCAGTGTTTTATCGTTTGACAGCTGAAAAAAAAATCGTTCTGAAAGTGATCCCAACGATATCGTTCCTCATATCTTTATCGTTATAGTTGTGGTGTGAACTCTGTTATTCTTTAATATGGAGAACGATTTTTAGAATTATATCTTTATCGTTATCTTTATAGTTATCGTCCTTGGTGTGAACGGGCCTTTACTCACCCTCAAGCCGTTCGAGATCCATATGTCAATCATTTTTCAGACGAACACATTTTCAGTTATTTTAGAAAATGTCTTAGATCTTTCAGTGGTTATAATGTGAAGTTATGGGGTCCACTCCTTCAAGTCCCAAAATGTGCATGCATCCTTCACAAAAGTAATCCATCCGGCTCCAGGGGGATAAACGAAGGCCTTCTGAGGGTAATCCGTGCGGTTTTGTCATAAAAATATTCATATTTAAAACTT